>NW_026057582.1:126630583-126930583 GCF_023721935.1 Panthera uncia
AAGGTAAAAGAAGAGAAAAGAAGCCTCAAAAGATAAGAAGGGATTTGAACTTGGTAACTGGCTAAATGAGAAGGATTCTTGTTTCCATCCATAGTACTCCCCAGAGTCAAGGTTTCCATGAGACCTGGAGGGACCCTGAGGTTTTGGATTGAACACGGTCACGGAGCACTTTGCAGGCTGCCCTGGGTGTCCTTCCCTGGAGAGGCTCTACGGTGAGATGGGGCCTGTGGGTCGTAGATCTTCAGCTGGATAAAGATCCCCATCAAGTAAATACAAATCCTGCCGCATCGCTGTCTTCCCTGTGTCGCCCACTCTTCCATTCCGTGTGCCCTGAGTTTATTAGCCTCTGTAATTCTGAGAATGTGCCGCAGGGCGAGCGGTGTTTACCCTTGCAGATGAGGGATCTGAGGCTCGGAAGGGGTGCAGAGAATTTCCCAGAGAGGAAGTGCTGACAGGATTCCAGGGAGGCTGTGTGACTCCACCCCCAGAGCTCAGGGCTTGGGGGCACTGGCTCCAGACCTGGACCTGAGGACCAAGCAACCTCCGGGAGCGCTCTTCCCCTTCTTGTGGAAGAAGGAGGATGGCCTTTGTCCCTTGTTGTCACTCCAGAGTTCTCAGGGACTGGAGTGTCTTTCTGCTCAGGGACCGGAGTGGCAAGTTGGGACATCTGGGCCTCAGTTTCCTTCCTGACCCCAAATGAGGATCCATAGTGCCTCCCCGAGGGAAGCTGTGGGATTAAACAAAACAACACATGTAAAAAGCTTGGTAAACGGAGACTTGGAAAACCATGGCAGGGGTCCTACTACATGGTCGTTCGGTTGGTGATGCTGTCTGAGCTGAAAACGTGCAGCGTCCAGGCTTCATTTCAGTGGAGAACATCTTCCAGGGACGGCACCTGGGAGCAAGGGGTACGTCTCTGTGATGGTGTCCGGTGGCTTCCATTTTGCATCACTGTTGGAGGTATTGTCATCTGAAACAGTCTCTCTCTTTTAGTCAATTTTGAATGGAGCAACCTTTTTTCCACTTGGGATTTTCCATCGTATCTTTGTACTGACATGAATATAAACATGGAAATATTTAGATTTATTCCATATGGGTATAACACAAATAAAACTGATGGGAGGAGGGGTTTTTCTGCCAGCCACCCCCCTTCTTTTCTCTGCCTTGTGTCCTTTCCTAAAAATATATATATATATAATATATGAAATATATTATTATGGTATAATTAATAATTATCATTAATATAGCTATTAATTATAGTAATATATAATATAATATAATATATAAAATTTAAATAAAATATAAGCATATGTTATATATAAAATAATAATTTATCGTAAGGATACCTGGGTGGCTCAGTCAGTTAAGTGTCCACTCAGGTCATGATCTCACATTTCGTGGGTTCGAGCCCCGCATCGGGCTCTGTGCTGACAGCTCAGAGCCTGGAGCCTGCTTCCGATTCTGTGTCTCCCTCTGTCTCTGCCCCTCCTCTGCTTGTGCTCTCTCTCTCTCTCTCAAAAACAAACATTAAAAAAATTAAAGAAATAATGTATATAAAACTATAAATAAAAATGTTATACACACACACACACACACACACACACACACACTTTTGGTAAGAGTTAGAGACGATTGACACTATAGTTTAAGCCATGCTGTAAGAGTCACAGTCGTCAGGAGGAATGATTGCTGGTCCTGTAGCTGTTTCATCCTGAAGGACCTAGAGCTACCAAAGAAGCTCTCAGGAACCCTCCGGGCTGGTGGATTGGCAGCTGGGGTCTGTGAGCAGGGAAGGGGTGGGGAGAGGGCAGCACAAGGGCACTCCGGGACCCCCGTCTGAGCAGGGAGGGGAAGCGGTAAACAACCGGATGCTGTGAGTGGCCGTGGCCGTGGCCGTGGCCGGCTCCTGGGAGGATTTCTTGCTGGCAGGGGGCCGTACCTTCCAGCCCGTTTCGACTTTGCTCACACAACTAAGAGGTTACAAATGTAATCTTAACATCTATCTCTCTGTCACCAATCACTTTAAAAAAGATCCATGCTGGTTTCTCTTTTATTTGGCACGAGTAGGGCCTACAGTATCTAGGTCAATGGAATGTTACAGTTAAGAGTAACAGATAAACTCTACACACTTCAGTCATTTTTTAAGGACATGGCTTGCATGAGCATACGCTTCATATTCCAGTGTCATATGAAATGCCCTTCTGTGGGTGAGGACTTGAAGTTTTAGTGCCTCAGGATCATGAAAGAACACTCGAAGTCATGGACTAAAAGAGGTGCAAGGTGGGGTGGGGTAGTTGGGACCGTGCTCTGTGGCACCTTATTAACAATGGAAGGTTCGAACTGGGTCTCTTGGCTGTGTTACTTTGCTGGGGCTGCCATAACAAAGTACCACAGTCGAGTGGCTTAGAACAATGCAAAATCATTGTCTTATAGTTCTGGGGGCCAGAAGTCTGAAATCAAGGTGTAGGTAGCCAAGAGCTCCCTAAAGGTGCTGGGGATGGGAGGGTTGTGGGGAGACCTCTTCCTGGCTTTTCCTCTTGTCTCCGGTAGCCTCAGGCTTGTAGACAGCCATCTTGTCCCTGGGTCTCTTCACATCGTCTTCCCTGTGTGCACGTCTCTGTGTCCAGATTTCCCTTTTTAAAAGGACAACAGCCCTATTGGATGATGGCCCACCTTAATGACCTCATTTGAACTTGATTATCTCTGTGAAGACCCTGTCTCTAAATAAGGTCACACTCTGAGGTATTGGGGGTTAGGACTCAACATTTTTTTTTTGGAGGTGGGGGACACTATTGAACCCATAACGTGCTAATAACAGATTGGAGCTCTGGGTAAGATTTGTTGGAAAAAGAAGTTCACTGTTAAATATTTTGCAAATGGATTACGTGAAGGGTAAGGAAACAAAGGCCTAGTGAGGTAGATGTTTTGTTCAACTTGTACAGCTTATGTGGCAGATTTCAGATTCAAACCTGGGGCGTGGGACTTCTCTGTGTATTTTCCAGGGCACAACAGGAGTTGCCATGCTACTTGATCGAAAGTTATGACTGCTAGCATGACTGCTAAACCAACTTTATTCTTTAAAGTTTTTATTAGTCTTTTCATAAATGTCCCTTTTAATTGGAGAATTTGACATCGACATTCTGTTGGCTGGAAAGAGCCTAAGGCAACGTAAAGTAATTGTCTTTCATTAGAAGAGTTCAGAAGTACATTTGATGATCTCTGTCAGCGGCTGAAAAATATTCATTTCTTCCTGGAATAATTTTGAAGTGAAAAGGTGGAAAACAATCCAACAGTTAATGACATACAATCAATACTGAATAGAAGGAACATAAGTGTTGTTGGGCTTTTTTTGTTTCTTTATTCCCTCTCCACCCTCTTTTTTTTCCCCCCTATTATCTGACAAGACTCATTGACAGATGCTAATTTGAAGGATTCAGAACTTCTGGGAGAGTGGAAGCCAATTTGGAAATCCTGCCTAGTCTTGATTCTCTTGTGACAATTTGGGAATGTGGAGATCCACAAAATGAAAGTAACCAGTCCGTGAGATTTATCTTGTTAGACCAAGATCTATGTTGTACTGATTGGCATGAAAGGCGGCCTGACTTGACTTGTTAGTGACAATTTTAAAATATTATGTTTTTCTAAAAAAAAAAACAAAACAGCTCTAGATTTGTTTCTACCACTTTCTGTATCCCAAATCATTTATTTCTGTTCTTTATTTATTTCTTGTTCTGATTTGCTTAATTTAATTTTTTGGTTATATTCCTAATTTCTTGAGTTGGATTATTAAATCACTGACTTTAATCCTTTGTTATTTATTACTCTTAGTATTAAGGTTTTGATTTTTCTCATGGGACCAATTTAGCTGTAACCCATGGGTTCTGTAATAAAGTTTTATTGTTGTTTTTTCCAATTTTGCAGTTTCCGTGTTGTCTCCCTGCTCAAGGGTTGTTTAAAGAAAGCCTTAAAGTTTTCAGAGGTAGGCTTTCATACTGCTTTTTTCTTTTTTGGAAAAAAAAAAGTCTTTATTTTGTAGAATAGCTTTAGGGAAAACTGAGCAGAAGGTACAGAGATTTCCCATATGCCCACTGTCCCCTTTGGTCCTTACTCTTTGTGAGATGAGAAGCTTCCTTCTCTTTTCTGTTTACTCTTTAATCCTGCCAGAGCACATCTCACTGTAGTTTCTTAAGAGTGCTCTGTAAGTAAACACTCCGTGCCTTTGTGTCTAAAAAGGCCTTGGGGCACCTAAATGGCTCAGACAGTTAAGTGTCAGACTCTTGATTTTGGCTCAGGTCATGATCCCAGACCATGGATGGAGCCCTGCCTCTGGCTTCTCACCGACAGCGTGGAGCCTGCTTGGGATTCTCTCTCTTTCTCTCTCTCTCTCTCTCTCTCTCTGCCCCTCCCTGTTCCCTCTCCTCTCTCTCAAAATAAATAAGAAAACATTAAAAAAAAGGCCTTCATTCTCTCCCTACATTTGAATAGTAGTTAGACGAGGTATGCAGTTCTAGCTTGAGAATGATTTTCCTTCTGCGTTGTGCTGACCCTGTTGTCTTCTAGCACCCAACGTTGAGAAGCTGATGCACTTCCGGTTCCTGATCCTTTGCATGTGACTCTTTGTTTTGTTTCTGGAAGCTTTTAGGGTATTCTCTTCATTTTTGAAGTCTTGTAATGTCATGATAATGTGGTGTTCCTTATGAGCATGTGCGTTTTCTCGTTTTACTGAGCATGTAGTCTGGATATCCTTAGTTTTCAGTTCTGGGAAATTTTTCTTGTTTTCTTTTTTGAGTTTACTCACTCTAACCTTCTGTTCTCTCTACTGTTTGTTAGATTTTGGAACCTCTAGAATTATCCTTGAAATTTCTTACCTTTTTCTTACATGTATCAATGCTGTGTCATTTTGTTCTATTTCCTGGGAAATTTCCCCAGTATTATTTATGAACATTTCTATTAATTTTTGTCTTTGAAAGTATATCTTTAATTTCTAAGACCATTATTTTATAGAAAAACATTATGTTTTAGTCTGGTGAAAACAAAATATATTCTTGTCTCAAGATAGAATTAAAAAATTTTTTCCCGGGGCGCCTGGGTGGCTCAGTCGGTTAAGCGTCCGACTTCAGCTCAGGTCACGATCTCACGGTCCGTGAGTTCGGGCCCCGCATCGGGCTCTGGGCTGATGGCTCAGAGCCTGGAGCCTGCTTCTGATTCTGTGTCTCCCTCTCTCTCTGCCCCTCCCCTGTTCATGCTCTGTCTCTCTCTGTCTCAAAAATAAATAAACGTTAAAAAAAAAATTAAAAAAAATTTTTTTTCCCTCTGTTCCCTGTATGATTTCTCTTTTACTCTGAGTTTATTTTTTCTCTACTTATTTATTTTTTCCTCTATTTTTCATATCAGATGGTTTTCCTGCCATTCTGGTGGTTTCCTTAACTTTGGGTGGTTTCTGTGGAGGCAGTTATCTGGTGGTTCCTGAATGCCAGAACATGGTGGCCTTTTCTCTGGTTTATTCAGTTTTCCCAGGTAAATACTCAAATATGTTTCCTGGAGGAATAGATCATTGGTTTCCAGCATTTTGTATAAGGCTGTGAAATTGAAGCTAAGAGTCAAGATCCCTCCGTGTTTGGTTCTTCAATTACACTGCCCCATCCTGAGTTCAGACGTAAGGTGTCTCTGGGTCCCGTAACATTTCCCTTTTGGTTTCTCCAGGACACAGACTTCCAGGCCCCTGCACGAGTGTGGACCATCTGTTGGCATTCTGTGTGAGAGTACAGCTGGGGAGAGGATAGTTGTAGGCCTTTCTGTGTGTGACTTTTGACCATTGTATTCAACCCTGGGCCTCTGACTTCAGAGGCACTTTTTGGGGGCAGGTGGATTCTCTTTTTGTCCATAAGCCTTTTCCTGCAGACTCTCTGTGCTATCATTTCCTCCAGTTCATCGAATCAGTCACCACTGCCCTATCTGCCTTTCATTTCCTAAAAGTATGTCAGAATCTCTCATCCGCTGATGCCCCTGACACCATTATCTTGCTTTATGTGGTATGAATTTCTCCCCTTTGCTCTAATTTCAGTGGGGTTTCAGGTAGATTGGGGGCAGACATTTACTCAATCTACTGTCTTTCGATCATTGAAAACTCAAATAAAGGAAATTTAAAAGGAAGGAAGATAATTCTACCGGCCTAAGAGTCCTTTTCACTTTGGAATTGACTTAAGCAAGCTCACTGTGTCCCCTCCCTAAGTGTATCTTTCCCTGTGAAAATTCATTGTTCTATTCAAAGGATTTTCAGGCACAGAAAACTAGATAGAGCTTCTTAGGAAGAGTAGGGAGGAGGGCCCGAGATAACTCATGTAGGTCCTGGCTCCTGGGGAGAAGTCATGCTGGACCCCCACGGACATCTTGTAACAGATGGTCTTGTGGCCCAGCTTGTGGCTCTTCCAGACACTGAACACTGAGAGGAGATGTCAGGCGGAGCCTGGGATCTGAGGGGCAAGGCGGGACAAGGCCTAACTGGCTAAGGATTGAGGTTTTCGCTGCACCTGACCTTGGTGAATCCCAGGACCGACAAAGCCCTCTAACTTACAGGCTGGGGACCCTTGGGGCAGACAACACAGCAAAACCACCAGGGCTACAGCGTTTCTTCAGACTTAATCACTTGCATCATCTTCAGAGGGAACTTTTCTGAATATATCTTCTGTGATAGGCGCCATGCTGGTCACATGATAGCCATAATCTCAATTTTCAGAACAACCTGAGAAATTAGGGTCAGTATCCACATTATAGGGATGAGGAAACTGAAGCCCGGGAAAGAAAGAAATAGGAATCAGAACTCGAATAGAAGTCTGCTTGGCCTCTGCTTTGTCAGGGCATGAAGTCGATTTAAGCCGGAGAGCTCATCAGCAGCCTGGGGGCCAGTCTCACTGTACACGTGGATCGCTTGGCCCACACGCTGTATGCTCACACAGTGTTCTAAAAATATTTTGAACTAGTTGGCAATGTTGGGAAACTCAGGAGTTTAAATCATCATCCAGAATTCCAGCTTTTTTTGAAAAGTCAGCAGGCTTGGCAACATTGGGTCCGCAATTCTTGTGAGGCAACAATACCTTGGAGCTGGGGCAGTTTCCCCCTTTAAATGGCAGGTACATTCTGTATGGACCCAGAATGGCCCAGGTGAGCATCTGGCTCCTGGAGAGCATGAAGTTATCCTATGTAGATGTAGCCAATCTCCACAGATACCTAGGAACAAGCCGTGGCACCTGCTGCCACTTTGCCACTGTCCCCATCACTTCCTGTCACTCCCCATCATGGGTCCTTCTGTTGGTGTCTGTTCTTGAGCTTGGGTAGTGGTTTTCCTTACAGTAAGGTCCAAAAAGCTTTATTGAATGAGCTGGACGTAGGAGGGGGAACTTGTAAAGCAGCCTCATGCATAATTATACTTCCCTATGAAATTCCCTTCCTGGGGTCATTCTTTATTGTCCCTGGACGTGTCTTGGTGCATCTAGAAAATAAGAAGTGTTCTTCAGTCTAATAATCATGTTGCTGCAGCCTTCTCCCCCTCCCACTTGTGTGTCTCGGTCACCAGTCTGCTGGAGGCTGAGGAGGCTGGTCGGCTGGCTTATTCACCTCTCCTGGCTGCACTTGCCCCCCCCCCCCCCCCCCCCCCCCCCCCGCCCTTGGCTGCTTTTCAGCCCTTCCAAGTCAACAGTGGGAACTGATGGACAGGACACCATCCAGTGCAGGCAGAGTGGCTGGAAACTGGCTTACGTCTATGTCCCCAGCTGAGCTGACCCTTTTGTGATTCTTACCTGGGATCTCTACCTGCAATTCAGTAGCTTTTTTTTTTTTTTTAATTTTCTTCTAATTTCTATGAGTTTCTTTATTTGTTTTTTGAAGGACTGATTTGGTCTATTGATACAACTTATATTTCTTCATATAGGTTATGTGTTTGTTTGGCAGCATATATTTGAATATCAGTCAGGCAGAACTGTGTGTGTGTGTGTTTTTTTTAATGATGTAATTTAAAAGGTACGCATTGGTAGGAATGTAAATTGGTGCAGCCACTGTGGAAAAAACAGTATGGAGGTTTCTCAAACAATTAAAAATAGAAATCCACATGATCCAGTAGTTGCACTGCTGGATATTTACCTAAAGAAAATGGAAGCACTAATTTGGAAAGACACGTGCATCCCTGCTTGTTGTGGCTTTGTTTATGATAGCCCAAATATGGAAGCAGCTCAAGTGTCCACTGATAGATGAATGGATAAGAAGATGTGGGAAGTTATGCAGCCACAAAAAAGGATGAGGCCACGTCATTAGCGACAACGTGGATGGACCAAGAGAGTATTACGCTAAGTGAAATAATTCACAGAAAGACAAATACCATATGATTTCACTTCCATGTGGACTCTAAAAAGCAAAACAAATGAATAAGTAAGCAAAAAGCAGAATCAGACCTATAAAAACGCGGGACAAACTGATGGGTGCCAGGAAGAAAGAAGTAGGGGGATTGGTGAAATGGGTGAAGGGGAGCGGGAGATACAGGCTTCCAGTTATGGGATAAATGAGCCATAGGAATAAAAGGTACAGACTAGGGAATATAGTCAATCGTACTGTAATTGTGTTGTATGTTGCTGGGAGGTAGCTACCCTTGTAATGAGCACAGCATAATGTGTAAACTTGTTGAATCACTGTGTTGTACACCCGAAACTAACGCAACGTTACATGTCAACTAAGCTTAAACAAAAAAATTAAAAAATATATGATTTGTATGTTATGGGTTAAATTTTTCAAAGCAATAATAGATTGGGACTTATAATGGAAATGATATATACTTGTACATATTAAACATTTTAGTGTAAAATTTCCTTTTTTTAAAAGTTTATTTGATTTTCTTTTTGAGAGAGAGAGAGAGAGAGAGAGAATGAGAACACAAGCAGGGGCGGGGCATGGGGGTGGGGAGATACAGAAAACAAAGCAGGCTCCAAGCCCTGAGCTGTCAGCACAGAACCTGATGTGGGGCTTGAACCCACCAACTGCAAGACCATGACCTGAGCTGAAGTCCGATGCTTCACTGACTGAGCCACCCAGGTGCCATCAGTGTAAAATTGTTTAATTAGAATGCTCTTTGCCTTAGCTAATTCATTAGTGAATGTATTCCTCAATTTAATGCTGTATAGTATGAAGCAATCCTTACATAATGTAAACTTGCTTATGATATTTTGATTTCATTTTAAAACTTGTAGTTTGCTCCTTATACATATGTTTCATACTCGATATAATAAGTGCAGACACACACGGAAGAGATAGGTGTCAGCTGTCGGGTTTTACAGATGATAGTAAAAACACCATGTCTTACTACTTGGACTGCCTTGGGTTCCCTTTTAGTTCCTGGGCTCCTCTGGGGTCTCGGGCTCCTTGAAATGGTATGTTATGGTAGGGCAATAACCTTTTTGGATGACCCTAGACTATCTTGCTTCTGTGGGGTCCACATCTTGTCTTCTGGGAAACCTGCACCTTTGTTCTGTGCACTTGGTGTTTAATTCCTACATCAAATTCTCTCTGTTAAATAGAACTGGTGTGGTTTCTGTTTCCCTGGCTGGACCTTACACACAGCAGCTCTAACATCTACGCATTTTCTCAGTGCTCCAAATGAGGCACAAATTACCTCTGAGAAGTATTGATTAATTTCCGACAGTGCTTAAAATCCATTTCCCCATTTGGGTTCTCTTTCTGTCTCTTCACATCCCTTCTTTTTCCATCTCTTGAATTTTCTCACATTTCTATGAAGAGAATGGAGTACATTTGCCAACCAGTTAGCTGGAAGTATCTACAGCAATGGTTCCTTTAGTCAAAGGTGCCAGTAGAAAGATGGGGGTTTGTTGTACATAAATGGAGGAATTCTGAGTCATGCTTCATTTATAAATATCGCTTCTACTTGACAATGTTAGCCAAGCAAAATAACCAAAGGAGGAAGGATTTATTTCAAAACCTGATTTACGCTAGACACAGAGCAAGTTACATGACTGGATAGATTCCCTTACTTTGGATCTCTCCATTCACAGCATCTGTACTGTGATTTTTATTCTACTGACCTTTGATATAGGTCAGCTTTATTGTTCTTATGAAACTGTGTTGAAGAAATGGGTGGGCGTTCAAGAAAATGGTTATATAATTAGTGTGAATAGAATTATGAGGCAGAAAAGACTTAGAGAGGTCCTTTGGTTCAACTCTTTGCCTTCAGGCAAGTCAACACCTAAACCAATTTAGACAGAAAATATTCAGAGAATTCCCCTCATTGCTTTTATTAGTTTAATTCCTGTGTTAAAAAGAGTTTCCTCCAGAAATCTCTCCTTGGATTTTAGTTTGAATTAATTGAAGTCTCTCCAAGCCTCCCTCATTCATTCAACACAATTCTTTTTGAGCTTCTAGTATGTATTGAGGACTGTTAGCAAATGAGATGGTCTCCCCATAGCCCCAAATGCTTGTGCCAGGACTGATGAGGGAAACATGTTGCAGGAAGGCAGATCTCAGCTCAGTGAAGGAAGAGCTTTCCAAGAGCAAGAAACGCTCCAGACAGATTGGGCTCAAACATACCCTTGAGTCACTTGGCCAGAAGCAGGGGGGAGGGAGGGGTGGGCAGCTGCTGGAGGCTTGGACTGGATGCCCTTAAAGGTCCGTTTCACCCTTTGGATCCTGTCTCTTATCTGAGTACAATATTGCCATGTTAGCTCTTTCTTCCCATTTGATTTTCAAGGAATTCATTCTTCCATTTATCCTGGACTTGTTGACAGTGAATTAGTCATTGATTGGTAATTGCTCACTCATTAATATTAGAGAAATGACTCATCCTCCTGATTCTCTTAGAAAGGTGCTCTCTGCCTTCCCTCTCTCCCCATCTTCTCTCCCCATCTCATCACCCAGCTGATGCCCTGATTACATTCCCTGTCACACCAAATACTTCCCTGCACTGCCCTCAACCCAGTTCTGCTTTTATTTGAATGAGCTTTATATAATATATATGTTATTTCCCACTGTATTTCAGCTTCACGATGCCTGATACAGCACCTAGCACATAGTAGGACTTAATATTACATGTGTACATGTATGTGATATATATGTGTATTGCATATGATATGTATACATATATAACACAATATGCATATGTAATATGTACATATATCTTGAAATGATTGAATAAGTCCTTAGTCATTGACTGGATTTGTATAAAATGAAAAGGCAGTGACATTGTATTAGGATTCTCCAGAGAAACAGAACCAAATATCCATATCTACATACCTATGTCTATATTGCAAAGGAATTGGAATGCATGATTTTGGGGTCTGGGAAGTACAAAATCTGTAGGGCAGGCCAGCACGCGGGAAATTTAGATAAGAATTGATGTGCAGTCCTGGGTCTGAATTCCTCAGGGCAGCAGGTTGAAAACTCATGAAGCGTTTCTGTGTTACAGACTTGAGACACAATTGCTTCTTCTTCAGGATGTCTCAGTCTTTGCTCTGAAGGCCTTCAACTGATTGAATGAGGCCCATGGCCCCCATTATGGAGGTTAATCTGCTTTACTCAAGATCTATTGACTGTTGATGAATCATGTTGAAAAAACAAATCTTCATAGCAACACCTAGACTGATATTTGACCCAACATCTGGCCCTCATAGTCTGGCCAAGTTGACGTATAAAAATCCAGCATCGCGCACATAGAAATAAAACCTGCTTTTGGACACACATTAGATCGGGTGCCATGTGAGGCACCGTGGCAGACAGACCGTAGGGTGACCCCCAACAACTCCTGCCCTGTGGCATCCGTGCTTTTGTGTGATCTTCACCCTGTGAATTTGGGCAGGACCTGGGACGCATTGCCAACCACCAGAATATGGCAGAGCTAATGGGATGTCACTTTTGTGACTGTGTTACATTGTATCAAGCCATGTCAGCTGGCTGGAGTGAGCAGCTCTCCTGTTGGCTTGGAAGGAGCAAGTGGCCCTGATGTGGTCTGTGGAGAGGCTCAGGTGGCAGGGACTGGCAGGTGGCCTCTAGGAGCTAAGGCCTTGGTCCCACAGCTGCAAGGAACTGACTTCTGCCAACGACCACGTGAGCTTGGAAGGGGGCCCTGAGCTTCGGATGCGACCTCAGCCTGAGCCTTGATAGAAGACCCAGAGCACAGCGCCCTGCGACGCTGTGCGAACACTCGGCCCGTGGAAGCTGTGAGGTAGTAAATGCGTGTTGTCTTCACCCACTAAGTTTGTGGCAATTTGTTAGGCGCCCAGAGCGAGCTAATACAGCACACTGCACATACCCCACACTGATGCCGGAGGTAGGGGTCGATGCCAGATGAGGTGCTGGGCCTCAGCAATGTCAGAAAGCTTGCCTCCTCAGAGCTATTTCAGAGCACAGCTGGGACTCCCAGTGGGTTCCAGCCCACACCCACGTTTCTCCTCAGTTAGGTGTGGGAGAACAGACCAGATAATGAGCTCTGTGAAATGGTGAGGACAGAAAGAAGAATCTGTTGTGCATATGTAAACAGAGAGTCCAGCAGGTGAGATTTAAATGTCTTTTTTTTTTTTTTTTTTTTTTTTTTTTACCTGAGAAAGACTCCAGGAGACGGTGCCACTTTCTCTGGGGGCCAGGAGAGTCTCTAGACTCCCTCTGAGGCTAACCTTAAAATGCCAGAGGGGTTCTTAATGAGGAAGGAAGGGCTTATACACTGAATCGATCTTCCTTTGCATCCATGTGTGTCCTTTGATGGATACCGATGCACACCAGGTAGGGAGGAGGTGAGCCCGATGCCTTGGCTCCCTTGGGTGGGGGGATTCGCACAGGATTCATGGCTGCTGTTGCCCGGGGCCGAGGCTGAGCCAGCCCAAAGGTGCCAGCAGCCTGCTTGACAATTGCCTTCTCACTCATCGCAATAAATTAGCTCCCTGTGGATAACGTTGCCTTCTGTTATCTGCGGGTGTCAGGACTTTTTATTAGCCCTACCGTCTGGGACTGTCTTCTGCCTTTACTCAGTTCAGGAGACAAAACTAGGACGATACTGGGTGCCCTGAACCTGTTTTCATGCAATAGCTCTGCCTCGGGGGACGCACAAGTTTAATCTGATTGTGAGATGAGGAGAACCGGGACCGGAACTCGCCGGCGTGGGCTCTCAGAGATGAGGAGACTCTTCCCATGAGTCTTGTGTGGTGCCCTGGACAGTAGACCAGTTATTCCTGGAAGGGGTCCTTGGTGATGTTCTTTTCTCTTCTCTAAAATGGGCAGTTTATTCCTCCTTCTGAGTCCCATGTCACCTTCTAAGAAGCTTCCTCAGCTGAATCCACCCTCATAACTTCAGAGATCAGGGTGTTCATCCTCTTTCGTGTGCGTTTTGGTTTCGTGTTCTCTGTTCCGTGATGTGTGACCTGCTCGGTGAGCTCTCCTGCCCAAGGCTTGCTGGCTTTTCCTGCTGTCACCTCCCCCACTGTCCCTGAAGTTCCAGCTCTTGGGAACCACTTGCATTTCCAGAGGTGTCCCTGACTTCTCACCCTTCCTTCCTTCTGGAACCCTCCACTGCCTCCTAACCAATGCTCACATGCTCTCCAAAGCCCAATGTAAGTGGGTCTCCTCTGCAAAGCTCTGCCAGATCCACAGGATTCTCTCTCTCTCCCTCCCTCTCTCTCTCTCTCTCTCTCTCGATAGCTGGCTCCGAAACTTGAGGCCAAGTTGATTTACTGCTCATGGCTCAGTTTTCTAATCCATAAAGTAAATCTTATGATAATCCTTACTTTATATGATTGTTGTGAGGTAAATGAGAAAATGTATGAAAAAGGCTTCGCACAACACCTGAGGCACGTGAGCTGGCCAAGAAGTTAGATAAACCTTCATACTGGCTTTATTTAGGTATCTCTCTCCTCTCTACACCTGTGAGCACCTTGAGGACAGGAATTGTTTCTCAGTTGTCCGTTTTGGTCACTGGGTCTCCTGTGGCTGGTTGTATTCCCCCCGAATGGCTGCAACATGCCCTTTGTGCAGACTTTGACACTGTTTCCAGTGGGCAGAGGAGTCTATGTTCCTTGCCTTTGAATATAAGTGGGCTCGTACCTGTGGTTTGGGCGATGCTGTGTGACTTCTGAGTGAGTCTGGGGCATAGATGGTGACACACCTCACAACCTGGCTTTCTTGCAGTGTGTGCCCTCAGTCTCCATGCTGTGAGGAAGTCCAAGCGTGGACTTCCACCTGGCCCACAGTTCTAGGTGGGCTCCCGGCTGAGATCCAGTATTAACATGCCAGCCATGAGAGGGAGCCATCTTGAAGGTGCATCCTTCAAGCACGAGCGGAGATGCCATTTGGAGCAGAGACAACACAACTCAGCTGAGCTCTTCCTAATCACAGATCTGTGGGCAGCATAAATGATCGTTGTGGTTTTAAGGTATTACATGTTGGGGTAGTTTGTTACTTGGCACGAATAACCGGAACGTCCCTGGCAGCCCCTGACTTAGAAGGTTTCCAATCAGAGTGCATTAATGAATCAAGAGGTTGGGGTATAAGTCTGTCTGTCCTTGGAGTGACCTCTTTCAAAACAGGAGGGATACTTTCCGAATCTCCGACTCTTCCCATGATGCATTCCGCTCTGTAAATGTTGGCTGAACTGAACAAAATAGGTGAAGAGACTCAATTGAGCAGTATTTGTAGAGTGTTATCGCATGCCTAAAATTCTGCCAAAGGAAATAGGATAAATGTCCTCAGGGAGCCTGGAACCTGTTGGGAGGGGAAAACGCATAAAGGAAATTTATGGGAAATTAAGGGAAAATGCATAAAGGGGAAAACGCATAACATTCCAATTGTTATTGGAATGTAATAGAAGAAACTACATGTTCAAAAGTCAAAGTCAAGGGGCAAGGTACCAGGAGGGAGTTGGAGTTGAGGTGCGCTGGGAGGGTTGAAGGGGCTGGAATATCAGGTGTGCCAAGGGGAGGGAAGAGGGCATCCAGGTGGAGGGGTGAGAATGAGTGGGGTGGGGGCAGCAGGTGCTGGGAGGGAGCAGAACTTGCGGGTCCTTAAGCATCAGGATGAAAACTGTGAGTTGGATTCTGTTCAGGCCCATTCTAGATTCCAGAACAACAGGGTGACTTGGGAAGCAGGTTTGTTGGAATCACTTGTTAAGCAGCAGGATCCAGGATTGGGGGAGCCAGGAGGCTGGGGAGGGTGACTGGAGGTCTCAGCAGTAATCTAGGGGATTGGCCAGGAGATCTCTCCCTGGTAAGTGCCCCTTGGATGCTGCCCAAGCCCCTCTCAGATGCCCTTTGTTCATCTGCCAGAATGCCTATGTGTCTTCTGGTGGCACAGCCTTCTTGTTGGTGAGGTGGGGACCCAAGTTACAGCTTTGAATCCTGGCTCTATCTCTTATTACCCTGTGTGTTCTTGGGCTAATTAATTCACTTTATTGGCTTCAGTTTCCTCATTTGAGAAATGGAAATAACAACAACAGCAACAACAACAACAACAACACAGGGCTTTGTGACATTGTGAGTTGATTGGTACAGACAGGAAATACTCAGTGACTATTCCTGTTAGTTATTTCATGTTACAGCTTCAACATGTTTCTGCAGCTGGACTCTGGCACTAGGTATATACTGATCTTTTATTTAGGACACTCTGGGGATTTCCCAAATAGCCATTATTCGCCAATTTATAGTTTATCCCTTAGATGCAGCTACTTTAAGAGATGCTTGAATTCATTCAGCATATACTAATTTAATCAATTTTCAGAGTATCACACTGTTTCTCCTCTGTGGTGGTGTTCACCTACAAATAGTTGGCAAAGTCCATGTACTTGACATCTATAAAATTGACCAGTCATTTTTTTCTAGACAATCACAAAACATCCTAAGGGCACTTAGGGACTTTTGTTCCTGGGGGGAAATGGCACCAGAAAGAGATCTCCCAGAATTGGGGCTCATCTGCGGGTGATGTAAGTCTTGCTGAGGATGGCTGAAATCTGGAGCTAATGAAAGATTTTGGAGATTTGAGCAACAAGAAATTCTCTCTCTCTCTCTCTCTCTCTCTCTTTCTCTCTCCCTCTTTCTCACACTCTCGCTCTTGCTCTCTTTTTCTCTGTTCTTAAATCTGTCCATCTATCCATCTATCCATCCATCCATCATCCATCCATCTATCCATCCATCCATCCATCCATCCATCTTTCCTGTATGCTGATAGATCTTTTTCATCTACAAAGCAAATTACAATTGATTTATTAGTTACCTTTCTTGGTTATTCAACAGAATTGATCAGTGAATTGTTTTAGTTATGTAGACCCAGCTAAAATATTACCACATTGTCCCAATTAAGAAAATAATTTTTGAGCAGGGTCTTTGTCTTCGGTTCCATTTGTAATGTGTGATTCACTTTTAATATTTAGTATCACAAGTAGGTACTTGTTACTAATAAAGGTAGAGCTTTTGTGGTATTTGAGGCTCCAATGGGTCTTTGATAACTGCCCTGTAGTCCCATGTTCCTCTAGGCACTCCCGATTGATTCTTTTTCTCAAAGCCAAGAAATACAAGAAGCTTCTTTTGGTGTTGATTGGAACCATTAAATGGCGCACAAGGGAAAAGCACATGGTCCAGATTGCTATCTCTCCTAAATTGGATGTAGAATCTTCTTATTTCATAAGGCCTTCAGCACTGATTTAAAAAAAAAATTCTTTTCTCTTTCATTTACGGAAGGTGCCTCAGGCATCCATTGTATGATAGGTGCTTAATAAATAATAATAACAGTTATTATTATGGAGCAGAAATCTGCTGATCCTTTCACATGAATGGAACCTTGAGACCTCTTTCTATTACAGAGGCAGATGTATTTGTTTTAACATCACGTTATTGTGGCTTTTTATTTCAATGCATCAGCATTCTGTTTATCCACATGCTTCAGGATTTATGGTTATGACTGTGTCTGTTTTTCTGTCTCCTCCATATTCCCAAGCTCCACATTCTTTTCTCTCTAAATTCCAGGAGTTCAGATAACAACATAAAATGCATAATAAATTTGGGCCTCTGTAAATAATACGGGAAGTGAAGGAAGCTTGCATGGGATTAGGCTTGTTTTGCCTGTTTTTCTCACTTGAAAAAATTTTGATGAGTTTATTCTTTATCACTTTGGGAAATAATGTAAAATGTGATTAGAGGCCTACATAATCTGGGCTGTGTTCCCAGAACTGTTTTTATTTAGTGTTGCTGTATTTGGGTGATGAAATGTTTATGCCACAGCAATAGATTTTTCAAGTTACACCATATTCAGTAAAGATAATGCATTTAAACCTCACATTGTCCATTTTGGGGTATCGGGGTAGGGGATTTTTTGCTCTAAACTTTACCCAAAGCGAATGGGATGGAAAATATTTTCCGAGGGATGACCCATTTCTCATCAGTTCATAAAATGCATATAATGTCATCTTTTCTTTATGACTCAGAGTGGGTATGAACCTAAGTTGGGGAGCATTGCAGTGTCCTCAGGACTGATCAGGATATTCTCACACTAAATATTCCCAGGCTGCTTTCCAGAACTTCTTCATTGGTTCTGTCTCCTCCTGCATCCCCAGACTGTTAATTTCTTTTTCTTCCTGCTGCTGTTACTGCATGGTGTTTCTCTCCCTCACCCCACAGACATCATGTGAACTTTGCGATGGAAAACTAAGAGAGTACTGTTGGGACTGTATGCAAAACAAGAATCAGTGAGTTAGGAATAAGGCACCAGGCTGTGTGTGGGAACTCAAGCTTATTGGACTCCAGTTCTGCTCTGAGAACCACTGGTGTGACCTTGGGCAACAATCTCTCAGGACCTTAGTTCTCCTGTTGTAAAATGATCAAGTTAGACTGCAAGACCTCTGGTCTTAACATTTATGAGTTTACCAAAGGCAGCTTTTTAGTTTTTATACTTTCTGACAGGAGAAATAGCTCCCCTGGTGCCAGTTTTGTTTACCTGCGGGTTTTTGCTGTATCCTCCCAGTAATCTGCTGGGTGTTTTCCCTCAGATGAAGGGAGTATTAGCCTAGTCATGACCTAGCCCTACCCTGGGTTGTCTATCTGCGAATCACTCCCTCATGAATTACCAGAACATAAAATCTCCCTCTCAGAGGCTGCCTCCTATAGGAAAACCTGACCCGTGACAGAGCTGTTCAATAAAGATTTCTGTGCGTGACTGTCTATTCTGAACTGGAAAAACACGAACAAAAGAATACGTTAAAAAACCTAAGAGCATAGGCTAGGATAAATAGTGGCTCCCTAGTTCCTAGCACCCATGAATATATGACCATTTTTGGTAAAAGGGATTTTGCAGGTGTAGTTAAGGATCTTGAGGTGGGGAATTATCTTGGATTACTTGGGCGGGGTCTGATAGAATCCCAAGGGACTCTGTAAGAGGGAGGCAGGAAGCTGGCTCTAAAGATGGAGGAATGCTAGCAGCTTCTGGAAGCTGGGAAAGTCAAGGAAACAGATTCTGCCCTAGAATGAAATATAAACTCTCATCGCAAGAAAAACCACAGGTTAGTCGTTTTCCTTGGTTTGTACTGGTGCGTCTTCCTTCCATTTTCCCCTAACATATACCTTATTCTACAAGTGCTCCAACGTGTGTCTTTTATATCCCCAAAAGAAGTGTTCGGGTGGACTGGGGGCCTAGTTATGATCAATAAGAAACGATGTCTGCCATATTGGAAGGGCATTCCCAGTTCAGATTGCTAAAAATGCCAGTTCATTTTCCTCATTCATTGTGGTGAGGTTTCTGGTGTCCCCTGGATTTACTTTATGTGTTGAGGGAGCTCCCTGTTCTGCATTTATAGAGTTTGTTCTGGTAGAATGAAGGTGTTAATTACAGTCCCGTGTCAATTGCGCACTGTGCAACGCGCCATGAGGAACGTGTGCCCAAAAGTAACTCGATGAATTCTACTCCCTCCAGCATGTTAACTGGGGGGCTCCAGGTCATGCCCATGGAAGCTTGCCCCACTGCAGTGTCCCAAGCCCATGGACATAGCAGCTGAGACAGATGATGCAAGGTATAGAATCTGGTCTGAAAACTTTGCCCAAGGAATGTTGTATTTGAATTAATTTTCTATCAGATTTGTTGAGAATGGTCAGGAGTTAAAATACGATCAGTTTTGTTTCATTTATTACTTGTTTGATTACTGTGAACTGGAAAAGAGGACAGAAAGAAAATGCAACATCCTGGAGTAAGTCAGAGCCAGACAGACCTGGGTTCAAATTGCAACTCCACATTTTCTGAAAGGTAAGAATTGGGGTGAGCTCTTAATTACCTTATCCACATGATGCATGATAGTAATATCTACCGTTCATGATTGTTGGTGAATTAAATAATACGATACAAAGTGCTTCGTTTAGTACCTGGCATATGGCAAAGGCTTAATGAGATGTTAATTTCCCTGTCTTACATTATATAGTCTGTAATCATACTAGTCTTCTAAAGATCCAAGCAGCAGGCACTACCCAAGCATTGTGGCCCATAGCAGAGTTTGCTTATTCTGTGTCCCGTAATTTCTTATTCTGTAATTCTGGGATTCACGCCCATAAAGCAGTGGTATCAGGTGTTCCAGGGATGTATGGGTACTTGCTAAATGAGTCGTTACTCAGCTTTAACCTTCAAATTAGATTTTGGTTTGATGTTCTTGGCATTGTCAACAAAAGCATTTTCCAAAATCTTGAATGGAACCAGATCAAAGCTTGGAGGTGTCTGATCATATAGCTTTCCAAAATGTGGTAAAGGTCCTCCTTCATTTGTGAAGGCTAGTTCATGAGCCTTATTGTTCTAGAAAGAAGGAGAATGCCATGTAGAAGTGGATAGGTCCAAGCTGGCCTCTTCTGGTAGGGGAATGTGGGCTAAAGAAGGGACAGAGTCATAGAATGGAGGCCTGCACCTTGGAAGTGAGTGAGTATTACTTTAGAAACATCCAGATAAGTAGGGGGAAGAGTCTTACAGGAGATGAGCCTAATGGCATGCTTGCCTGGCTTATCCTCTAAGGAACTGCCTGTCCTCTGTCACTTCCACCATGACCCATGTCAATAGTATAGCAATATTGGCAGGATGAGGGGTAGACCGTGGGGTTGGCCCAAATGTGGCAGAGCCTGGGATGCAGAGGTCCCTGGGCCCTAGTGATGGGATGTGCAGGTGTGATGAGGCCGGGGGCTGGGCCTTTGAGACTAGTGTTAACTGGCTGTAGCCATGGCTCTAGAGAGGGGGTTCATCAAGGTAAGGACAAAAAGCCACAGGAGACCATGGATACTTTGGCGATCAGGTATCCTGTGGCTTGGTAGAAGAGACCAGAGGACACCGGAGATCCAGGGATCTTTCCTTATTGCCCATCAAAACACAGTGAGACCCTCACACATCCTGTCGGCCCGCTTGAGGGAAGAGGACACGTATCGACCTGATAAGACAGAGGCGACAGAAAAGGCTACTGATCTGAGAGTCCAACTTTGCATAGGCTGGTGGTTGAAACTACCGGGAGATTATTCCAACTTGAAGAGACAGGAGAATGGCTAGTTGGCACATGTAAAATTTTTTGCTACTCAGGGAGAAAATATATTAAGTGCATTTTCAATGCACATCTGAGTGTAGTATGAGTAAATCTGCAAGCCAACTAGGTGTTAGAGCTTGGCACGCAAAACACTTTAATCTACCTTTAAGGGTTATGTTCTATTTGATTCACTTCAGCGGAAATTTGGATTTCTCTTTGATTTTCATGCTGCTGTTGTGACTTCTAAAAATGTTTGTGTCCACATGTAGGAGGATGACTATGAGTCTTTCAAGATGTTCTCTTTGTCTTTGTTTTTTTGCATTTTGTATATGATATGCCTAGGCGTATTTCGTATTTATCCTGCTCGGTGTTCTCTGAGGTTCCCTATCTGTGGCTTGGTATCTGTCATGAATTTTGCAAAGTTCTCAGCCATTTTCTTTTGCTCTGCCCTCTCTTCTGTCTCCTTCTGGAATTCTGATATTCATGTTACACCTTTTTTAGAAAGGTTCTTTGATGTTCTGTTCTTCCCCCTCCCCCATTTGTTTTTCTGTTTTCATTCCAGTTTGAGAAGTTTCTATTGATGTCTCTCCCAGCTCACAGATTCTTTCCTAGACTGTGTCCAGTCAACTCATTGGCTCATCAAAGGCATTTGCCATTTTTGTTACAGTATCTTTGATTGTTAGCATTTCCTTTTGATGTTTATTTATTTTTGAGAGAGACAGAGACAGAATGTGAGTGGGTTAGGGGCAGAGAGAGAGGGAGACACAGAATCTGTAGTAGGCTCCAGGCTCCAAGCCATCAGCACAGAGCCTGATGTGGGGTTTGAACTCACAGAGCTGTGAGATCATGACCTAAGCCAAAGTCAGACGCTCAACTGACTGAGCCACCCAGGTGCCCCAGCATTTCCTGTCGAATTCTAGAGTTTCCATCTCTCTGCTTCTATTCTTACATGTTTTCTCCTTTCCCCCTTAAAGCCTTTATCATATTAAGCATAGTTATTTTATTTTTTTATATTAAATATAATGTATTGTCAAATTGGTTTCCATACAACACCCAGTGCTCATCCCAACAGGTGCCCTGCTCAATGCCCATCACCCACTTTCTCCTCTCCCCCACCCCTCATCAACCCTCAGTTTGTTCTCAGTATTTAAGAGTATCTTAAAGCATAGTTATTTAAAATGTTTTTAACGTTTATTTTTGAGACAGAGAGAGACAGAGCATGAATGGGGGAGGGTCAGAGAGAGGGAGACACGGAATCTGAAGCAGGCTCCAGGCTCTGAGCTGTCAGCACAGAGCCCGACGCGGGGCTCGAACTCACGGACCGTGAGATTATGACCTGAGCCAAAGTCGGATGCTTAATTGACTGAGCCACCCAGGCGCCCCAAGCATAGTTATTTTAAATGCCTGGTCTGAGAAGTCCAAAATCTCTGACACATCTGAGTCCAGTTTTGATGATGCTTGCTTTGTTTCTTCAGTGTATGTTAAATTTTTTTTTTCCCTTGGCATATCTAGTAATTGTTGAAAGCTAGATATATTGAATTGGGTAATAGGAACTGAGTTGAAGAAGTCTTTGTGTAAGGTTTGTTTGTTTGTTTATTTATTTTGAGAATGAGTGAGGGAGGGGCAGAGAGAGAGGGAAAGAGAGAGAATCCCAAGCAGGCTCTGCACTGCCCTATGTGGGGCTAGAACTCATGAACCGTGAGATCATGACCTGAGGTGACATCAGATGCTTAACTGTCTGAGCCACCCAGGTGCCCCTGTGTAAGGTTTTATATTAATGTGACTAGGGTTTGGGCTGTGCTTCAAGTTGTTGTAGCTGTAGGTGCCAGAGGCTTTATTTTATTTAGTTCTAAATGATGTGTATATCATTTGTATTGTTTTTAGTTTTAAATAACCAGGGATTTTACATCCCTCCAGGGTCTTTGTTTTTGTGTCTTTGACTTTGGGCTTCCTTGGGTACGGGTCCTCAGAGTCTGTGCCTTGGAGCATGTTCCGCGGTGATCCCCTGGTGTAAGCCACAGTAGCTATTTGAGTAGGGATGATTTAACAGGGGAGGATTGAAAGAACAAACACAAGCTTTGAAGCAACGTAGTGAGAGCAGCTGCCGGAAGCCCCTACCAGAACCTAGGGTTATGGGAACCCTAGAGCTCAGGGGCGGAGCCCTGTGGAGCTGGGACTCAGAGGGTGGAGGAGGGGTGCTGTGGAGCTGGGTGGGACTCAGACCTCCAAGGAGGGGTTCTGGGGACATCAAAAAAGATGGAGGTTGGAACCAATTGTTGCTCTCAGGGTGAGGTTGTAGAAAAGCTATGGACTGGGCAGCGGGAGTTTAGGGTGATGCGCTTTGGCAAGGTTCTTCCTATGGTGGGGAAGGAAGAGTGCCTCAAACAAATCCGTTGAGCTATACTCTTCAGATCTGGTACATGCCTTGGTTCTGATTTCACGTTCTTCAAGTCCCTTTCTGATTGTAATTTGGTTTTCTATTCTGTATTCCCTTCTGACTGTGCCAGAGAAAATAGTCCAGTCATACCAACCCCATTAATCTGAAGGCATTGGGGTTAGACATCAGTCTCTATTGATTTGACTACGGTGAATTTGCCCTGGGAGACAGATCTTTCTGTGGGCTTACAGAACCAGGGCTCTGTGTCTTTAACACTGAAGGGTATGACACAACTCTGTGATGACTTGTTCAGGAGATATGCCACCCGATTTTCTCCTGGAAATGTTCCAAATGCACAACATATCTTTCCCAAGTTTCCATCAACCCTGACTGAATAAAACCACATCACGTACAGCCAAATCACAACAGACGAATGCCTAACTCTCTCGGATTCAACTCTTTGAGCTCCTTACAAAAGGAAAACGATAATTTCACTGACATTACTGGGGAAGAGAGAGACTCATCACTGGGTGGTATGCAGGATTCATCCTCTTTCTTCATAGTTCATCGGACATTTGGTTTTTATGCACACACGGTAATGCACTGGGTGGAATATACCAACCATGTGTGCTGAGAGGCAATAAAGGTAGGGCTGTAGAGCCTGGTCTGGAGCCAGACTTCTCAGTGTTCAAATTCTGGTTCCACCACTTAATGGCTCTATGACCTTGGGCAAGTATAACTTAATCACCTCGGTTTCCCGCATCTGTAAAATGGAACTCAGAATCATACCTCCCTCTTAGGGTTAGAATTGAGCTCTGTAAGTAATAGTAAGCTCTGACTAGTGCGAGGTATTATCATGATTCTTCTTAGTCTATTTAATAGCTACTTAAGGGATTTTCAAGGGCAACTTTGGCTCCACATGACTTTTCCATTACTTACTGATTTTATAAATTTCATAGGGCTCACCTACAGAAAACGGGACCTGTAGGATGTCCTTTGCTGGGAGAATCTCCAAAGCTAAGCCCTCTCAGGGGTACTGAGAATTATGATCTTCCAGCTCAATGGGAAGGAAGGCCACACCCCTGGCCAGGCCCCCTAACCTCCTTGTTGTTGAGCTAAACTTGATGGAAACTTTCAGCAAAGTGTTTCTGCAGAGTGATCCATAAAGCATGACCTAGAGCTATATTAAACCTACAGAAATCAACCTCCAACGGTGAGAAACAGTTTTATGATAAAGTAGTGATTACATTTTCTAATGATTGCTCAAAGTATTTTGTAATCTATCGGGAATATATTTCACAGCTCCTGGGAGCCCTCCCACTTGCCCATTTGTCATTCCAAGCTTTAAGTAGAGCATAGAATATGAGCAGAGCAATCTTGGCATACGGTATCCTTTGGGGGACTCAATATATGCAACCGTCATGCAATTAACCTGGGTTTTGCTAACTTGCTCATTATGATACTGTTTTTTACCTCAGCAACAAAGAGAAAACTTTGTATGAACTGCACATTGGGCCCCCTTCCCCTACCCCAAGTTTCTTTTTTTTTTAAAATAGGATCATATCTTTCAGACTCTAAGTGAATTGCTAGCATTTTTGTTTTCCTGCTAGAAAGTTTTTTCTCTTGAAAAGTTCAGAACCACAGATCCTTTGTGAAGTCTTTTGAAAGGCTTGTGGTGATGTGGAGTGGGCCCTGATCTAATAGTCTTCAGACAAGCAGTTTCCTTCTCAGAGACTGGTTAGATCTTTTTCCTGCTCATTCCCTGAACCCGGAATTCCTGGCTTGAGGTTCAGAGCCCAGCTACGGGAGTTAACAGTTTTTCTGAAGGGAGAAAATGTACCACTGCTAATCATGAAGAAAACACTCTGGGTCTGGATTTTCACACAGCAGAGAGAAGCATGGAAGGAAGAAAGAAGATAGAAAACAGAAGCGTAGAATTTAGTCGACCTTCTTCTCAGTGTTGGGCTGGAAAGTGGCTTTGTTATTGATCTCAAGACGGGGATCCCTGGCTGCCATTGAGAATGAGGCCGTAAAGGTTATGGTCTCATTTGAAAGCAGGCACTGGATCCCAAAGATTTCTATTCAAAATGTAAGCAAGAATTAATATTCTAATAAAGAACATACAATGTTAAGTTGGAAGGGATTGGAATAAATTAAGAAATGAATATACACAATACACGTGTATGTTTGCATGTTTGTATGCCTATATGCGCAGATGCGTGTGTGTGTTTCCCCCAGTCAATACTCGATGCTCCATGTGTGTGTGTTTCATTAAAGGAGTGCAGATATGGAGCCTGGGCTATTATTTCCAGTGACTTGCAGCCTCGGGGGGCAGCAGTGAAATGGAAAAGAGCAGGGTAGCCTATTCTCCCAGAGACGTTCACTGCATCTGAAAGGTCGTGTCATGTTTCCTGGCAATTGACTCAATGGGTTTGGATTCTATAGCTGTTTCTACTCTGCCCATGTGTTCCGAGGAACGTGCCTTCCAGTTGTTTTCACATTGACCTCATTACCCAGTCCGAGCGATGAGTTTGGCCTGGACTCCCTGTGACTTCCACGTGCTCAGGGCTGCCTGGCCCCCACGACCCCATGCCTCTGCCCCAGGAGCATGGGTGGGTGTGAATGCCTACCTCTCTCTTGGCTTAGGAAGGCTGATCCCCCCACCCCCACCCCCTGGCAAAGACCACCTGCATTCAGTGAACAAGAAACGGAGTGTGAGGATGTGTTGCTGGGTGTGCGGGGCTATTTCTCCTACACACAGGAGGGCAGGAATCGAGGGAAGAAGAGACAAGAGACGCCCAGGCCCCTAGTCTCAGAATGCCATCACATGAACAGAGGGACTCAGTCAGGACCAGTACAAACTTCCCAAATTCCCCAAGTCTTAGATCACGCCTGGATGCTCGCTTTGAGCAAGGAAACTGTAATTTTCTTGAATTCACTGTCTATAAAATATTCTCTCTGGTAACTTTCAAGGGAATTACAATACTTTTAAAACCAAGATTGTTCCAGTCCCTGGAACAAAGTAGACTCAGTCAAAGCCAGAATGCCCCATGAATTCAAAGTTTTAACTGCCAAGCTATTAAGGAACTTGATCATGAGTCGGTGGCCAAAGTGGGTCCTCCAATCAGACACCGGGAAGCCTAGTGGATTGGGCCCACAAGAGCAAGTCACGGTCACAGATTTATCCCTTGTGTGGTCACCGTGGCTGAGTTATCTGAAGTCACAGGGCTTTCAGATGAACATCTTTTTCCATACCCTTGTTACAACAATTAAATGGATCGCATCCAGGGAGAATTTAAGTTATTTAAGTCCATATTTTGGATTTTGACTGTGGAGCTATTTCATCCACCAGAGTCTGGCCAGTTATCTGAAGTCCGGAGAAGGAAAACTAAAGTCTGATACTGAGGACAAGAACATTCTGAACCATGAAGGTCAATCAGGGGATAGAATAATTCCGCTCAGGAAGCTGTCAGGATATTAGAACTGGAGGTATTCAAGGGAAAATTGGATGTAATACTTAGGGAAATAGTATGGGAAGACTTTTTGCCCTTGTTTTCGATGTCTGAAGGAGATGACCCCACAGCCAATCTATAAATAAAATGCTTTTTTGTTGTCTAAGATTTTTGGTGCTCTGGGAATGATGGGATGCGTCGGGCACTTTGAAACGTGATAATACAAAAAGCATTGCGGTAAAATGAAAGCTTGATGTTTCTCTTCATCACAAAAACTATATTTGAAATGTGAGGCTCATTCTAAAACGCACCTCTGACCGTGTCACTCACTCTGCATTAGGGTAGATCAGGCTGTGCAAACATGTATAGAACTGTTGTTCAACATGATGGCACTTTATCTTTTGCTGTACACTCTGAGACGGTGGTGCTTGGCTGACAGAAAGTTTTCTTGCACATGGTGATTCAGGAATCTGGACTTCTTTTGTCTTCTCGTTCCATCACACCCCAAACCCCTGCCACCCTCTTCATGAGCTGTGGAAGGAGAAAGCGTATATGGGAGGGACAGACATTTCTTAAAAACCTTGGCCAAAGGGGGCACCTGAGTGGCTCAGTTGACTGGCTCAGGTCATGATCACAGGGTCATGGGATCAAGCCCCACGTCAGGCCCTGCACTGAGTGTGGGGCCCGCTTCAGATTCTCTCTTTCCCTAGGCCCACCCTCCCCCACTCATGCTCTTTCTCTCTAAACAAAACAAAACAGAACAAAACACAGCACCTTGGCCAGAACAGGCACCGTCCTCCTTTTCATATTTCATTGGTGAGGCGCCAGTCACAGGAAGCGACGATCGCTTTCACTCCTTTTCTTAAAGTTCTTCATCAGATCCCTGCAGCAGAGGTGGAGAATTTATACCGGGCAGAGCAAAGCCACAGTCTTCTTCAAGAAACCGATTAAAGCCACAGAACCTCCCTCCGTTCCTGAAACCACGGCCAATTCCGCCTGCAGGTTTAGGAAGCGTTCCCGGATGCCATTCACAGAATCCCTGATCTAGAGGGACAGAGAAATTGTTCTCTGATAATGGTCCGGTCTGTGAAGCAGCTCTTTCATGAAACCTTAGTGCACCTTCAGAAGGCCTGGAGTGGATAGGGGACATGCAAGAGGCTCGTTTTAAAGGCCAGCGTCTGTGGGACTGGCTGCCTGAGGACAAAGGTGAGGGAAAACGCTAGACGTGCGCAGCAGCACACGGGAGCCGAGCCGTTTGCTCCTAAGGCGCTGCTAACAAGGCCCTGTTTGATTACCATCTTCTGCCCTGTGAGGCCATCGTGGCTCCCCGCCGGAGTGGCGAGGCTGACTTGTGTGCACAAGGTGGCCGGTCCTCGGGGCCCAGTTGCGTAGAAGTGCACGCAGGTGTCATAATTAGCCATTTCCTGGCAACCCCCGCCGATAAGCTACAATCCTCAAGACGCAAGCCCCTGGAACCTTTTACAGAATTGTTTGCAGACCGAGTAATATTCATCTGTAACCTGTTTAATTACCCTAGCCATATATTTAACTGCCCTAGACTCGCCGGTATGAATTTTACAGCAAATCGGATGTGAGGGGGGTGAGAAGCAGGCGGGGCTCCAGCTACCATTTGGAGCTCAACAAAGCCCAAACCGAGGCTGGTGTGCCCACAGCCAAGTCAGGTGGGTGCAAGGTTGCAGTTTCCTGTTCTATTCCTCGCCCGTCAAGACCAATAAACATGTCACGAAGTGGCCAGAAATGTGTGAAGTTGGGAAGCCGAACGCCGATGGTGAGCACGTTTCAGCGGCCTGAGCAGGTTCCCTGGTCCCCTAGGAGGGGAAGTTAAGGCACTAGATTACTTAAGGCGAAAACTCCTGTAAATACCCAGCTTTCTGCTCCCAGGTATTCCCTGCACATCCCTGCCAATATGTGAACCAAACGAACATTTCCCTCCTAGGAGAAAATCGTATTTCATGTCAAAGTCTAAATTCTGTTTATTTGGGCTCTGCTTGTTACCGGCACGGATGAGGCTCCCCTAACGGCAAGACAGGTAGTTGGGGAGCTACTGTGCGTTTTGTACTACCGAAGAGATGCCTGCTCGGGACACGCTCATGCGGCGTGCCCCCGAGGTTGTTAGTGGGCACAGTCATTGAATAGGCAACTGCTCTTGTTTCCTGGAGATTCATGCAAATGTATGTGCATCACACAATCCACCTGCCGGTGTGCACCTCTGTCCTTTGAGGATCCCCGTCCTCACGTGGTTTTGGAGCCCCTGTTAGCCTTCTCAGGCTCAGGCTGCACAGATTGTCCTTGGACAAATGCAAACTTAACCACATGGTTAGGTGAGAACATCTGACGAGGAGCTATTGTATGAAATGCGAGGCATTCCTCTCTGGTAATGTTGGGAGTAAACAAGGTTGATAAGAACGGAGAAACAGCAGTTTCTTTTTCTCATATTTGCAAAATACAGTTATGTGTGTGAAAGAGAGATTGGGTGATAGAGTCATCTGAACAACACTTCATTGGTCTTATTCTATTTGAAATAAATCTCAACTTTTTCCTTTTCTTATTAGTGTAAATCGTGCTCCAACGCAAAGGACTTCTTTTATCCTTCTGAGTTATTTCCTCAAGAGTAAGTTTTATACATGGGAATAGTTGATTAAAGGGTATGAGTTGTTTGACATTTAAAAAATATATATTGTCAATTCATGTTTCCAAAAGAATTATGCTAAGTTATATGGTCACCGGCAAATAATGAGTTTGACAACTTGACTGCAGTTACATCAATATTGGATTTTGCCTCATTCTTTTGTTCATTTGCTAGGTCTGAAGTGGCACTCGTTTCAATTTGATTTTTTAAAATTTATAGCAATGATAGTTTCCCATGTGTTTGCTTACCCTTTGTAATTTTTTGGTGACTATTCAAATATTGTGACTTTTTATCCATTTTGGCCATGTAATATCCTCTTTCATTTGAATTTATAAACATGAGCCTTTACAAAACATGAGCCTTATCCTTTTAAACAAAGTGAAGTGTAGCAGTGTTACTGACATTCATATCTGTAAAGTGAACATAATTTATTCCCTGGGCTATCGCATCAAATTGTGATCATGCATATTTCAAAGTGCCTTTTTTTGGGGGAGACAGGGAGGCGTCTGGGTGGCTCAGTTGGTTGAGCGTCCAGCTCTTGATTTCAGCTTGGGTCATGATCCCAGGATCGTGGGATTGAGCCCTGTGTTGGGCTCCATGCTGAGTGTGGAGCCTGCTTGGGATTCTTTCTTTCTCTCCCTCTGCCCCTCACCCCACTTACATGCTCTCTGTCTCTCTTTCTCTAAATAAAAAAAAAAAAGTGCTTTGGAAAATCCTAAGCATTATATGCAGGCCAGATGATCTTAGTGTAAAATTTTAATATAAAAATTTATATTTCTTTAAAAGTTTAAGTGTAAGTATAAATATACCTTGGGGATAAGTGGCATAGTAGGAATTTATGTGCAAAAGATTGAGGTGTTTTAACTGGTCACAAACTCAATGAGAGACAGTGGTGGGATCCAAGTGATGAGGTTACTATGAGACACGTTTTATACCTGAATGTGGGTTGTTTTCCTACCAAAGTCATCCATTAGAAAAAAAGCGCCACTTTATATTCAAGTTCAAACTCACTTGTTTAAATCGAATATAAGTTGACACACAGTGTTCTGTTAGTTTCAGGTGTACAATATAATGATTTAATGATTCCGTGTTATGCTATGCTCGTCACAAGTGTAGCTACCATCTGTCACCACGCAATGCTATTCCAGTGCCATCGACTGTGTTCCTTATGCTGTACCTTTCTTTCGTCCCCATGACTTGTTCGTTCCATAACTGGGAGCCTGTGTCTCCCACTCCTCTTCACCCAATTTGCCCCTTGGACAACCACCAGTTTGTTCTCGATGTTTATGGGTCTGTTTCTGCAGTTTCTCATTTTATAGGAAAAAGATATATTGTATTAGGAAGACATGGTGGCATAAAAATACCCTGGTCAATGCTAATTTTGATGCTTATGGAAGTTCCTTGATAGAATGGGTTAAAAAAGGAGGCAAGGAAATTTACCATCACTTTCATGATTATTCCCAGTTGTCTGACCTCACAGTTTGAAATGCTGATTGTTGATTCAAGCAAGTCTTTCAGTGGTCTTTCAGAAATCACTCCACAAAGCCCAACTGGTAAGGGGTCATATGGAAGAAGTCATATATATTAGCCTAGGAGATGAATTTAAGTAGGTGAGTTTAAGGAGATGACCCCAGTTGCCTCAGGGTGCCTTGGGTGTCTCAGTGGGTTAAGCGTCTGACTCTTGATTTTAGCTCAGGTCATGATCTCATGGTTTGTGAGTTCAAGCCCCACATTGGGTTCTGCACTGACAGCATGGAGCCTGCTTGGAATTCTCTCTACCACCCTCCCCCCCACACCCCGCCCAATCTCTGTCCCTCCCCTGCTTGAATGCGCTCACTTTCTCTCTCTGTCTCTCTCTCTCTCAAAATAAATAAACTTAAAAAAACCCCAACTGCTTAATATTATGTAAATGGACACTTGTGGTTCAGGAGAACATTTTTAGTGAAGGCACCACACACAGATTTAAACAGTCCTTGAACTAGATAGAAGTACACCTACAAAATGAAACAGTATGGATGAATCTTGAACACAAGGAGCTAAACACAAAAAAGCACACAGAAAATCCCAAAGTAGGCAGCTCTCACAGACTGTGCTAGAAGTGAGGAGGGGGTGTTACCTTCTGAAAGGGAGGGAGGGAGGCTCCTGGGGTGCCCGCCTTGTGATGAGTGCAAGGGTCAGTTCACTTAGTGCAAAGCCAGTGAGCCAAATAAAGATGCTTTGTGCATCTTTCTGTATATATGTGTTGTGCTTCAGTGAAATGTTTTAAAAAACACCTCACGTTGAACAACTCAGAGCTCAAGATGGTGGCTCCGGAAAACAGTTTCACATCATTCCAGAAGAATCTCTCTCAAAGCTGCCAACGGAGACTGAGTTATTGTCTTGTGACGAAACCTGGGCAGGAAAGACTAGCCACACTTCCACATGAACCTATTACATTAGAATATCGGGTTCAGAACAATTTAATCCTTAAATTATGAAATCAAAATGAAAAATGTACAGTAGACATTCGACGGTTGCATCTCAATCCCTCAATTATATACCCACGTGGACCGCCCTAGTGTGCTGTAGGATTTTCTCATCTGCAAACTAGTGTGGCCTTTTTACCCTGAGAGTGGCCTTTTTATCCTGCACGTTAAATGTGCAGTTGTAGCTGTTTTGTTTTAAAAGGGAGTCTTACAGGGGCACCTGGTTGGCTCAGTTGATTGAACATTCGACTTTGGCTCAGGTCATGATCTCATGGTTCATGAGTTGGAGCCCTGCATCAGGCTTGCCGCTATCATTGCAGAGCCTGCTTGGGATCCTTTCTCTCCCTCTCTGCCCCTCTCCCCCTCACTCTCTCTCTCTCTCTCTCAGAAAATAAATAAACTTTAAAAAATGTTTAAAAAAATAGAAGGGAGGGGTGCCTGGGTGACTCAGTCAGTTAAGAGTCCGACTTCGGCTCAGGTCATGATCTCACGTTTCGTGAGTTCAAGCCCCAAGTTAGGCTCTGCTCAGAGCCTGGAGCCTGCTTTTGTCTCCCTCTCTTGCTGTCCCTCTCCTACCCATGCTCTGTCTCCCTCAAAAATAAATAAAAAACATTACAAAAAATTAAAAAAGTAAAAGGGAGCCTTACATCACAAAGCCGCCCCGAAGAGGGGAACTAAGGTGTGAAGAAATTCCAAGAGCACTTGTATGAGGGACTGAAGGGTGCTAACCTCAGGTAACAGAAGACTTGAGATGAAGGATGTCTTCAAATATTGGAAGGGCTGTCATGTGGCTCCAGAGAACTGAACTAAGTACCAATGAGTGGAGGGCACATTTCAAGCCAGTATCTTGAAAATATCAGGAAGAAGTTTCATAACAAGTGGAACTCTTTAGAAGTGAGATGGGCCACCTACAAATTGGTCCCCTAGAAGATTTAAGAAGAAGCTGAGTAATTACTTATTAGAAATATTTATTGAAGGGATTCCTTTAATGGATTAGCTCATCTTTGAAGATTTCTCCCAACCAGCGCACCTGGGTGGCTCAGTTAAGTGTCTGACTCTTGATTTTGACTCAGGTCATGATCTCGTGGTCAGTGGGTTTGAGCCCCACGTCAGGCTCTGCATTGACGGCACGGAGCCTGCTTGGGATTCTCTGCCCCCCCTCTCTCTCTGCTCCTCCTCTGCCCGTGCTCTCTCTCTCTCTGCCACCCCCCTCAAAATAAATAAAATAAACATTAAAAAATTAAATGAAGATTTCTCCCAACCCCAAGATCATGATTTCATGATCCCTTTCTTAGCAGTCTGTCTCTGGTCAGTTCAGTGTCTGCAAAGTTCAGGAGGTGGAGGGTTACTCCCCAGAGTCAAGCAATTTTGGCAGTAATCCCTGGCCAGGATTATCTGGTTTGATTCTCTGTAGGGATCAAATGAACAAAAAGACCTGTTGTTGTCTGTGTTTGTTTTTCTAGGTCAAAATTCTGAACCACTGATGTGTTGCACTTAGCTTACAGAGTTTTGGAAAAAAATGAATTTGTTGCCAACATTTCAAAATCAGATGTTTTCACAGAAAACTCCAGGTTTCTGGGGTTTTCTTGAAAAACCCGTAGGCAGGCAATGTTTGGATGGGCTTCTTGAGGGTAGCCGTGGGACCCTGTGGTCTTTGCAACCCGTAAGTGGTGCTGGTGTTCCTGCCTTCACCCAGGCCACACCGGGCTTCTTTACCTGATGCTTCACCTCATCTGCCCAATCCTTTTGAGTTACCAATCCTTATTCAAAGAAGATAGTTTTAAAAGTTTTTTTTTTAAATTTTACACATAATCTCAATTGCCTTTAAAAAGCAATGGAGTCTACAGTGATCAATCCACACCAATGAAAAAAAATCAAAGCCTCCTGCTCTCATATTCCAAGTAAAAACGACCCTACCAAGAACGGGTATATTATCTGCTAATTTGCTTTTCAGTGTGAACTTAGAATGCAGTTTTCCTTGACAACTTTGTCTCTATGTTCCTCAGTTTCCTCCTATGTAAAATACAGTGTAAAATATAGTCATTGTAAGCTCATGGAATAATTGGGTGGATTAAATGGAGGCATTCTGGAAAGCACTGTCATGCTTGGCACATAGAATACTCTCGGTAAATATTTATTACGATGGGGGCTACAGTGAAGGAATAATCTGAATTTCAAATAGTAAAATACAGTGAGCTAGAAATACCAAAATATTTACTGTGGTATCGAGTTGGCAAACACTTCACTAATTTGACTGCCATTGTCTTTGGTGGGATTAATGAAATTCATGTCATCGTGTTCATTTTCCAATTCTCCTGCTTTGATCCAGGGGTCAACACAGTCCTGGAGGCTTCCTTAGGCTGGGGGCAGTCACTTGATAGGACTGGGGTCTTTTAAAGAATCAGAGTAACTTCCCTACCTTTTTTTAATCTAGGACATCTCTTGAGGAGATGTCTTCAAAAACAGAAATTAAACTAACACCCAGGGGCGCCTGGGTGGCTCCGTCGGTTGAGTGTCCAACTCTTGGTTTCGCCTCAGGTCGTGATCTCACAGTTTGTGAGTTCGAGTTCTGGGTCAGCACAGAGCCTGCTTGAGATTCTCCCTCTCTCTCTGCCCCTCCCCTGCTCACACTTTCTCTTTCTTTCTCAAAAATGAATTAAAAAATAAAACAAACAAACAAAACCCCTAAAACACAAATAAACAAAACAGACAGTTCCTTTTGGGATAAATAAAAAACAAGAGTCTCTTCAGTACTGCCTGGAGCTAGCCAGACTCAAGGTGAAGGACACAGTCCTCCAAGACCACCAAGTCTTCCCAAGACTTCTGACACTAGTTACAAGTGTGGGAGCCCCCAGGGCATCCCTCACATGAGTTACAAATATGTGGGTCCTTGTGGACTCCCTCAGGTTTGATAATTTGCTAGAATGACTCACAGAACTCACGAAAGCACTCTACTTCAAGTACAGTTTTATTATAGAAAAAGGATGTAAGTCAGAACCAGCCACAGGAAGACACATGCAGGGCAGAATCTGGGACTGGGGTGTCCCAAATGCAAAGCATCAGTGTCCTCAGGAATGAGTTTCATTAAGTAGGCAGGACAGATTGAGTCCTTGACAATATGACTCAATCTCCACCCTCTCCTCCCTGGAAAGGCCACCGATGTCATGTGGCTCAGAGCCCTAGCCCTCTAATCACACGGTTGGACTTTCTCAAAGCCAGTCTGCATCCTGAGTCACCTGGTTAGCACCAACTGTCCAGGGGCCTACCATGAATAACAAATACACTGCTTTTACTCAGAAAATTCCAAGGTTTAGAAGTTACCTCTCAGGAGCCGGGTCAGAGGCCAGACCTCTCTTTGGGTAAAGTTTACCTTTCACTACAGAAGTACATGCCTATGGCAGGTAGCCTCTGAGATGGCCCCCAACGATCTCCACCTACTGGCATTCATACCTTGTGTAACGCCCCTCCATTTGAGAGTGGCCTGGACCTAGTGACTCATTTCTAGCAAGGAGAATTGAAAAAAATAGTGGAATATCACCGCTGGAATTAGGTGAATAGGAGTCCAGCTTCCCTCTCGTTGTATTGCGTCTTCCATTGAGGAAGCCAACTGCTATGTTGCGAGCTGCCCTATGGAGAGGTCCAAGTGGAAGGAAGTGAGGGAGGCCTCTGGCCAATAGCTAGCGAGGACCCGAGGCCTTTAGTTCAAGAGCCCATGGGAAACTGAATCCAGCCAGCCAACATGTGAGTGAGCTTGAGAGGAGATCCATCCTTACTGAGCCTTTGGATGAAACGCACACTCTGCCAACATCTTGATTGAACCTTGTGGGAGACCCTGAACTCCCCCCTCGAGACATCCAGCTCAGCCACACCTGGATTTCTGACCCACAGAAACTATGAGGAATATAAATGCTTGCTGTTTCAAGCTTTGAAGTTTGGCATATATATATATATATATATATATATATATTAATGCAGCAACAGATAAAACAACACATTATCCTATTCTTTGCTCTTTTCTCTTGGAAATATGCTTTCCAATTGGTAATAGAAATACCTTTCAGATCATAGATTGAAAGATGGGTTATAGATGCAATATTTAAATTTAGATATGTCCTTCACGGCTGCTCATATGAGCTTTGACACCTACATGATGCTATTATTTTGTCCTCCTTTCAGACATCCTGTTTTCTTCCCTCTTATTATTTTGTTTGTAACAAGTTAGTATAAAATTAATACAGTTTATAGGTTCTTAGTTTTCTTAATTTTTAAACAAAGCACATGGCATCTATCCATTGCTGTAATGTGTTAAGGGTTAATAAACTTCTCCTCAATAGGAGAAATTCTGTTTTGGTTTATCTTCATTTTCCATTAGGTCTTCTTTCCTCCAGATTGAATCCATGTTAAACTAATAGGGAACCGAGCCATTGAAATGTTATTTTGGGATGCTTTTTAAAAAGTATGAACACTCAACCCAAAATTTGTTTTCATTGAAAGTTATTGTTTCGGAATTGGAGGTTTCTTGGAGCTAAGCCCTTTGACAGTTGTAAAGCCTACACCTGTGAATTTGTTCCCTAGAAGACGCTTCCATTCAGTGACCAATTGTTTCTCTGTGGATAAATTCAATTATAAATTACAATAGAATTGACTTTTTCATAGCATCCCTCACTCTCCAAGTATCTTAACGTCCTCTGTGGATTGTAAAGTAATTACAGTGCTCGAAGGACAGCTTAATAATTGTGGACTCGAACACAGCCTTCTCTATATTCGAGAAGGACTCATTCCCAGCTGGGAACATTAAGTTGGATTTTATTGAGACTGAAGCCAGACAGCTGGGTGATCCCTTGTGCTATTTTGAAAAGTATCGTGGGATCTTTAATTTCCACTTGGATGGTCAGGGACGTGAGAGAATGACCCTCGCTGGGGGTGACCTTGAGTTGCACTTGGGGTCTTGAACCAGACAACCTCCTGCCCCAGAGGTGAGATGCGCCGTATGGGCAAATTATACAGCCTCTTAATTATTCGTGCTGAATCCCAGCTGAATTCCCACGGTTGGCTCTCTCCCAGGTGAGTTCAGATGGTGGCCAAGAAGTGTCAGAAAGTTTTCAGACAGGTGTTTCCTAAGAATGTTTCAGTGGGTCTATATGTGATGTTGTTGTGTCGTTTTATTGTCTTTTAATACAAGTGTTTGTCTTTCTGTGAGGCTCTTCATGTAATACAAGCCTGACAGACCCTCAAGGTTACGTGGTTGCCTGCCACAGTTTTCTTTTGGCACGTCACAAATGGAGCATCTTTGTCTGTTTCCCTTTGTTCCTTTTCATCTCTTGCCTTGATACCGCTGACTGAGTGTTTAAATGATCACTGTGTCTTTTGCACCTCACCTTGACAGGCTTTGGTATGAAAAGGTGCTAATTAAGCTGTAGCTGTTGGCCCTGTTGTCTGTGTGGGCTCCAGGACTGGAAGGATCTGGGTTAGTGCGTGTGTGTGTGTGTGTGTGTGTGTGTTCTATTTTCAGCTTTTTGAGGAATTGTTACCAGTGAGAATTCGGTTGAGAGCTTAGAAACACATCAAATTCCTCAAGCTATGGAGTTGACTCAAAAACAACTCAAAGGGAGTTTGGCAGTTCAGCGAAATGCTGTTGTGTTGGTGGTAATTGTAACTCTACATACACTGAATTTGAATATCTTCTGAATCTAAAGAGAGTGTGTGCCTTTTTTTTTTATTAAACATTTTTTTAATGTTTATTTTTTTTGAGAGGGAGAGAGACAGAGTGTGAGCAGAGGAGGGCTGGAGAGAGAGGGAGACACAGAATCCAAAGCAGGCTCCAGGCTTTGAGCTGTCAGCACAGAGCTCGATGTGGGGCTTGGACGCACGGACTGCAAGGTCATGACCTGAGCTGAAGTCAGACGCTTAACCGACTGAGCCACCCAGGCACCCCCTAGAGAGTGTGGGCCTTTTAAACCGATTCATTTTCCTCCCACTCCTCGCCCTGTAGGTACAAGGAATGTAGATCACTGAATATAGGAGTAGAATAGAGTGCTTTTTTCATCAGTGTCTAAAATGTGAGGCAAATTCATGCCATTGCCTGCACTTGTACGCTCATCCACTGGCTCGTGATGACCACAGCATTCTCCTGGGATCTGTTCCAAGGCACTGACTGTGTATCTTCTGAAACTAAAGTACTTAACCTTTGCTTTCATGCCTTTCAATAGAATTTGTAGGCTTCTGCAGACTTCAAAAGCTATCCCACTTGATATCTTTTGCAGCTCAAGATACATTCTATCCCATGAACTTATAGGATTTTTGTTTTCTTTTACCTGGGGTGAAAATGTACTTTTTTCTAGTCCTGTTCTTCTGAGATGACTTTCATCTGTTTACATGAATTCCATTTTTCTTGCTGTGCTTAAAAAAAATTTTCCCAAGTTGTTGACGTAGATGTGAAACTTTGGTTGTGATTTCGGTGAAGTTAGGTGGGGCCGGAAGGTTTTCATCCCAGTATTCTGAGCGCCTCTCGCATTGCCTAGCACAAAGCAGATGCTCAACTAAGAGTTCTGGAGAAGCAGAGTTTAACAGTGGTTACCAGGGGCAAGAAGGTAGGGGAAATGGGGAGATCTTGGTCAATTTATTGTAGGATGAATAAGTCTGGAGATCTAATGTACAGCATGATGATTATCATCAATCATGCTCGTTTTTCATACTGGAAATTTGCTGAGAGTGGATTTCAGGTCCTTTCACCACAGAAAAAGGGGAAAAAAAAGGGAACGGTAACTATGTGACGGAGATGTTAATTGGCTTGATGGTAGCAATAATTTCACTAATATGTATATGAAATTGCCATGTTGTGTACCTCAAATGTATAATTTTAAAATTAAAAAAATGGTTATTGAATAATACAGTAATGGATCCATTCTGTCCAACAATCGATGGCATTATTTGTAAGCACTTCATTGGCTGACTGGATTAATGTACATAAGAGCTGTTTTGGGCATCAGGGATATTTATATGCTTCTGGAGAGTATACAGTCACCTCCGCGAACAGTGTTTGTCGGAGGCATTGGATGGCGAAGGGGCCCAAAAAACCATGGTTGAATTCAGCTTGGTTATAACTCCACTTTCTACCAGAAAATGGGTAAGAGATTTTTGATAACTAATGTGAAAATTTTAGCTCCTAGGGACAGCCAGAAAAATCTCCTTCTGCAGTAAACACACAGAATGATCTGAGGGAATCGGAGAGGGAGCATGATTTGTTCTCTCTCCCTGTGAGCTGGAGTATTCTCGAAGTCTCCAAGGAGAGGATGGTCTCATTATGAGACCGTGGAAGGACCCAAGCATCGACTAAACTGTTCATGCTTGGAGACAGAGAGGGGGCTCAGAGCTTAGGGGAGGACCCCTCACAATAGTGAAGGACAGCCGAAATAATAAAGACCTGTCATCTACACTATTTTTTTTTTTTTTTGCACAAACCGTAACATTCTTGGGGAACTCAAAGGGAAAGCAAAAATGCATTTTTGTTTTGTTTTGTTTTTGTTTGTGTTTTTGTTTTGAAGAGGAGGATAATAGAGTACAGGAGGTAGAGTGATTTAACGTGTCTAGTTGGAACCTTTCAACTTAGCCCCTAAGGCTTTTACCGAACCCTGTCGCTGTCCCAACACCTGCTCGGGGCTGACAGTCTTGGTAATTGATGGGCTGGTGGGGGCTCTTTTCTGCAAACACATTAAGGCGGGAGGGGACACTCCAGTCCCCGCCTGGCTGCCTGGCACGGGGGAGGGGGGGCCCGGAGGCGAGCAGATCCAGGGCCTGGCCATGCCGTGGAGGAAGAGGGGATCGATTCTGTCAGTCAGGCTGCCCAGCTACTGTCAGGCTCGGGACCTTTCACCTGCTTCTCGAAGTCATTAGAACTCCCAAACCTCTCTGAAGCCCTTTTCTATTAGACACATACTCCCATGTTTTGATTTTTTGTTCCCAAACTCATTTTTTTTTTATAATTACCTGCATTGAACCACACTTAACCATCTGTGGGCTGAGAGCGAGCGAATGATTTATTAGTCTTGGTTTCATACTGTGCGGAGCAGCACGGGATTGATTTGGCTGGTGACACACACAGCGGACCCGCCGATGGGTGGGGGTCAGTGGCAGAATGATGCTTCTTGTGCAGCTGACACGCACGTGGGGACCTGGGGCTCAATGCCGAGTCGGCGGACTGTGACATTGTAGACGCGGAGCCTCAAGTCAGGGTGGGTATCGACAGGCAGAAAAAGCAATGAGGGGCAGCGCCGGCCTGTTTCTCTTCAAGTAGAAAGTAAAACTGGGTGACAAGAGGGGACATCTGTGCGACTCGAATAGTTTCTGGCGAGGCTCCCCAGCTTTCTTTTGTCCACGCTGCTTGCCCTGCGCACAAAGGTTTGATTGTGCAATGGCCAGCTGTGATCGGGGGAGGGTCCCTGAGCACTTGACTGGGCATCTGGGTGGACCTTGATTTACACCCATATCAAGGAATCCATCCATATAACCATTTCCCATGGGGGCGCCCGGGTGGCTCAGTCGGTTGAGCATCTGACTCTTGATTTTGGCTCAGGTCGTGATCTCATGGTTTGTGGGTTCGAGCCCCATGGGGTCTCTGTGCTGACAGCACACGGAGTCTGCTTGGGGTTCCCTCTCCCCTCTCTCTCTGCCTCTCCCCCTGCTCGCACATGTTCTTTCTCTCTCTCTCCCACTCTCGGGATAAATGAATAAACTTAAAAAGATTAAAAGAATATATAACTATTTCCCACTCATAGATGTTATGCTTCCAGGACTAACTTTTCCTTCAATGGGTGGTCAGCTTGCAGCCTGGCCCATAGAACGCATCTTCTTGGAGAATCACCTGTCCGCACACACAGGATGCTGACTATAGACACCAGCCACCGTGCCCGGCACGTGGGCAGCATTCAGTAGCGGCGACTCCCTTCCTTTGTCGTTTCCTCCGGTCCAGAACAGCAAGATGGAGACTGACCGAAACTGCTTGGGACATGGAGAAGATGATGTGAGCAGGAGAGTAGGGACCCCCGGTGTGACTTCCATGGGCTCCAGGCACTTTTACCTTCATGGGCCCCTTTTCCACGAAAGAAAGAAAGAAAGAAAGAAAGAGAGGGAGGAAGGAAGATCATATTTTACTATATGTTGGTATAAAGATGACATTATTAATATTCTATATTAAAACTTTTTCTTCCACTTAAAAGTTTGCATTTGTTTTCCCTTCTGTCTTCAAAAGAAATTGAACTATTTTCATGGCTCTCAGAAGGATTATGGACCCTGGGCACTGTGGCTGCTGGGCCCAATGGATCCATTGACTCTGGAGAAGACGTGTCAATGACCGTGTCAAGCAGAAAATGTAAAGTAACCCGATCTTTTTTCCAATGATGTACTAAAAGTAAGGCATCCAGTGCGTGTTTTATTTATTTATTTTTCATTGAACTCTGTAGTCTCTTAGTGATGAATGCTGTCTCCTTTTGATTTGCAAGGTAAGGGTGGAGCCAATTTTGTTGACTCTGAGACATTCTCTGAAGTTTGGACTTTCTGGATAACTCCTGATAGGGCGTATTTATTTATTTTTTTATAGCTATGACTTTCACCTAAACTTCTACCTTTGTGTAGAGTGTGGTAAATTATGGTGCTATTTACCAACTGACCTACTCTTTCGACAAACCAGGGAAACTAGCGATACGAGGAATTTACAATAAATTCCTTTGTGAATAACGATAATAACTAAAAAAGTCCCTGCTGGCCCCTGCAAAGGAAGCTGTTATAAAGCAAATTACGCCCTCTAATGTATTTGCTTGTTACTTGGGTTTTTCAACAACTGAAAATTTTTATTTTATTTTTTTTAAGTTTATTTATTTAGAGAGAGAGAGAGAGGGAGAGAGAGAGATTGAATCTCAAGCAGGCTTTGTACGGTCAGCACAGAGCCCAATGCGGAGCTCCAACTCGCGGACTGTGAGATCACGACTTGAACCGAAATCAAGAGTTGGACACTCACCTGACTGAGCTGGCCAGGTGCCCTACAACTACTGATTTTAAACTGGATGTACCTATCCTTTCTGACCTGGTGATTCTTGAGGGATTGAGCCATTGCTCTCATTCTTTGTTTGTTTGTTTTGTTTTGTTTTGTTTGCTACTCTGACAGATATTTCCCTGTTATGGGAGATCAAGTCTGGTGCAGTGATAGTAGCTTGGGCTACTAAAACAGCTGAGTGTGGTTTAGATCCTGGCTCTACCATTTGCTCTGGGTGACCTTGGACAAGTTGCTCAAATGCTCTGTGCTTTAGTTTCCTCCGCTACAAAAAGAGGATAAAAATGCAAGTAGCCTTCATTCTTCAAAACAAATCTGTCCCTGAAGTCATGTAAGACTGAATATTCACAGAAGAGAAACCTATATCCTATTATTTAAAATAGGGAGAGGGGCGCCTGGGTGGCTCACTAGGTTGGGCGTCCGACTTCGGCTTAGGTCATGATCTCACGGTCCGTGAGTTCGAGCCCTGCGTTGGGCTCTGTGCTGATAGCTCAGAGCCTGGAACCTGCTTCTGTTTCTGTGTCTCCCTCTCTCTCTGCCCCTCCCCCACTCACGCTCTGTCTCTCTCTATCAAAAAATGAATAAACGTTAAAAAAAATTTTAAGGGGCGCCTGGGTGGCTCAGTCAGTTAAGCGGCCGACTTCGGCCCAGGTCATGATCTCGCGGTCCGTGAGTTCGAGCCCCGCGTCAGGCTCTGTGCTGACAGCTCAGAGCCTGGAGCCTGTTTCAGATTCTGTGTCTCCCTCTCTCTGACCCTCCCCCATTCATGCTTTGTCTCTCTCTGTCTCAAAAATAAATAAACGTTAAAAAAAATTTAAAAAAAATTTAAAATAGGGAGAAAATGGGTACATTTCTAGCTCATCCTAGGATCCCACCTGATTGCCCCCAAATCACTAAAACTCAAACCCTTCACAACAATCCAGGAAAGATTTCTGCTTAACATAGAAATATTTAAAACATTATCTCATTTTTTAATCACTTAGCTAACTCATTGGTGGGTATGTTTGTGTGTATAGTAGTTACAGGGATTATTTTCTTTCTATGTTTCATCACATGTATATGCCAATATAAATGAAGTAATATGCTAAAAACACATAAAAACACGTGAAATAAACAAAACAGTTTAAAAAATGAGTCCTAAGACTCTACATGTAAGACATACAGATTGAAGGTGAGTATGATTTGGAGGTGAGAGAAGGTATGGAGAGTCTGGGTCACTGTTGTCTGTGAGATGTCTTGAAGATACAACTCTTTGGCCCATTGGCTGTGTGAGTGGCTTGGACATTATCTTTGTCATCTACAGCACTAGAAGGAGTGTCTTCTATCAATAAAAGAGTGTTGATTGAAAAATTTCATTCTTCATCTAATCTTTTTTAATTTTTTTTTCAACGTTTTTTCTTTATTTTTGGGACAGAGAGAGACAGAGCATGAACGGGGGAGGGTCAGAGAGAGAGGGAGACACAGAATCGGAAACAGGCTCCAGGCTCCGAGCCATCAGCCCAGAGCCTGACGCGGGGCTCGAACTCACGGACCGTGAGATCGTGACCTGGCTGAAGTCGGACGCTTAACCGACTGCGCCACCCAGGCGCCCCCATTCTTCATCTAATCTTAAAATTTTTTTTTAGTGTTTATTTACTCTTGAGAGAGAGAGAGAGAGAGAGAGAGACAGAGCATGAGCAGGGGAGGGGCAGAGAGAGAGGGAGACACAGAATCTGAAGCAGGCTCCAGGCTCTGAGCTGTCCGCACAAACCCTGATGTGGGGCTTGAACTCACAAACCACAAGATCATGACCTGAGCCGAAGTCAGACGCTTAACTGACTGAGCCACCCAGTTGCCCCAATTCTTCATATAATCTTAAACGGATGGTGACCAAAAGCTTCTAATGTAATCATTGCTACAGGACGTGTGATTCAAATGCCACACAACCAGCAACATGTTCATTCATTCTCTTCAATATGGCTCTCAGGGGCACCAGAGTCATTGGAGGAGTCCTCTGATCTGAGTTTCTTCCCCAAGTCAGTGTTAGCCTCTCCTTAGAGGCTTTATGTCCTGGTACATTTTCTTGCCTTCTGCAATGCACATATAAGATGGCATCTGTTAAAAAAAAAGAAAAACACCTAGTTTCATCAACACAAAAAATTTGTTTTGCAGCAAATCACCTTCCTTCAGGGTTTTCTGCTGTTCTCAGGGGAGGATGTCACTGCCTCACTGGCGGCAGTAGCTGTCACGCTTGTGCTCTTGAAAATATCCATTCGTTCATATTTCAGTCTTTCTGAAATCTTTTCAACCATCCAGACCTTGGTGTGGAACTCTACTTCTGCACTGAATTTTCTCTCTCCTTCTTCTGGTCTTTGAAGGTGATTAGCCCCTTCTGTTATTTCCACAGGGAGTTCAGTGGCATCGCATAGTGGCCATCAAGCCCCTCATGGGGTATTTTTTCAGTTTAAAAAAAAAAATATTATGCTTTCCCGAGTAACACTGTGAAGCTTTCCACAACTAACCATACTTTTATAATTTTGTTTATTTTCCTGTGCCTAGAAAAGCCATCAAGTCGTTGCGAACTTGTACACGGCCATGTTTTCAGGTGTCTGTTTCTTCCACTTCCGCGTTTTTGTTGCATGTACCTGGTTCTCTAGGCTTCTTGGGGATTTTCCACTTCTTGGCATGCATTTTTCACTTGGTAATGTAGGAAGCTGATAGCAGCAGGGCAAATTGCATTTATTTAAACAACGTTGAGATGAAATCAGTGAGTGAGCTTGATTCGGTCCCAGAGCAGCTCCATGCGTTCTCTCATCAGGTGCAGGAACATCAAATAGTGAATATGGGGTAAAGCTTTTTGTAGAGATTTCCAACAAATATTCTACTAGTGAGAGTCAGGTAAGGCATACTTATAGTACCTGCCTCATAGGGTAGCGACAAGGGTGAATACGGAATCCAAGGGCAGGAGGTTGGATGTGGGGTACATTGACATTGCATGGGGCCTTTGAGATCAGGAGCCCACTTGCCCAGCCTTGCAGCTCATCGGTGATGAACAGCTTCTGTAACTGGCCTCTCCCATACTCCAACTATGCTCAAAATAGCTTGAATGGTTGCACTTCTGTCTTTGTTCCATGGATGGGAAACTACCATAGGGAGAAGTCCTGGAGGGTTGTGGGAAATAGAGATCCCAAGGGAGCTTGGAAGTGGCTAATGGGATATAAAAGAAAAGAGATAGAGAAAGAATGATAAGAACAAAAATGTTTCCTTCTTTTGAAGAAACTCAGTGAGTTCTGTCTTGGGTCCCAGGGCTCAGAGGTCTCTACGTGGCCTTTTTATGAGTCTAGGCAGGCAGGAAGTGAGAGTTCTCTGGGCAGACACTAGGAGGATGGACAGATTCTCCCAGGAAGCACCCTGCTTACACACTCAGGAAGCTCGTCAGGAAGAGCAAAGAATCACCAGTTTGGCTGCTGGTTTCTGGGTTGACATGAACATGCTATTTCTTCAAGTTAGGTTTGCTACTGTTGGATCTGCGTTAGCAATGTTCACAAGACACATGTGTAGCCTGAGATGTCTCCATGTCTGACACACACTAGATAAACTTAACTCTCCATAAAGCTCTTGATCTGGCACTTCATGCCATATAGAGGTGACATTCGGATGGTGCAGAGAATTCTTCATAGGACTAATTTTTGGATTTGGTTTCTTTCTTTTTTTTTTTTTTTCAGCGAGCTGGTAAATGTTGAATTGAAAACTACGGCATTATTTTGGGTCAAGTTTATGTAGAATAACAATAAAACATTTCATTGGACCAATGGAACCAGCTGGACTGAGTTCCCCCATTCATTACCTCTGGCTTTGTAACTTTTTTGCTTCTCCAGAGAATTGCTTCTGTTATTGGAGTGGGGAGAATTAAAGCTTTGGAACACAGATTCTTAGTGAATAAAGAGAAATGAATGTAGGTGGGGAGAGCACATATAAGTCAAATAGAACTTTGATACAAAAATCAGATGTGATCTAAAGACTATTTCACATTGGGAATGATGTCTGGATTTTAAATTCCTGACTTAAAATGACTATTGCATCACTGCCACCTGCTGGCCAGGAAAGGTATTAGGCTAATGTGCCATCAGGAAAGGGGCTGTTCTTTAAGGAGTAAATAAATTGCTTCCTATGGTTATTTTTATGTATAAAGGGCCTTTCTCTGAAAAAAAATTGTGTTTAAAAATTTGCTCTGTTTAGGAAATGTTTTATTATTCCAAAATTAGCATTTTGTATATATAAAAACATTGTCCTTGTAGGAAGTTGGGAAAATACAGAAAAGTATTAGGATTATATCTTATCGTTTCTTAACATGAAAACATTTGGAAAAACAAAATTGGGATTGTGATATATATATTGTTTTGTTTTATTCAGTTATTGAATTGATTTTTCTTTTTTAAATCATGAAATATTTTAAGCATACTGTAAAATGTAGAACATAGCAGATACCCCTGAGCCCCCTTATTTAGATTTAACTCTTTCAATATTTTACTGCAGAGTTTGCTTTAGAATTTTTTATAGAAGAAATACAACTTTATAGGTACAAGTGAAATTCACACCTGTCCCCACCCTCACCATCAAATTGCCCTCAAGAAACAATCTATCAGTATGGTATTTAAGATGCAGTGAAAATTGTACACAATTGGGTGGTACACTCTACTTTTTTTCAATTTTCTTTTTTCACTGAACGTTGTATTTCTGAAAATTTTTACTGTGTTTATATGTAAATCTAGTAAATTACTTTACATACAGTTGAATTAAAAATTCCAGTTTGGAAAAAAAATTGATCCTTAACTGGAGAGTTTAATCCATTTACATTTAGTGTGAATGTGTTCAGATGTATTTCTACCACATTCTTTTTGTTATCTATTTATCATGCTTTGTTGTACACATCTTTTTGTTTTCTGTTAGAGGCTGAGTATTTTTAAAAATTGTTTTTCCTCATTTACTTGTTTTGAAGCTATATATTCTATTTTTTTCCCTACCCTTAAATTTGTACTATGCCCATTTGACTTAAGTCTAAAGGGAATAATCATTGCTTCTCTTCTCCTGAAGAGTACAAAGATCTTAGAATGTTTCTTTCACATTTCTCCCATCTTCCACGTTCTATTTTCCAGGATTTAATTCCTTATTGTTTTAGATCCCCACATTAGCTACCACATCACCATGATCATCATCATTATTACCATTATATATCAATCAATGCTTACTTAGATTTGTCCACATGGCCACTTGTTACATTTTGGTGTGTGTGGCTTATTTTAGATTGTAATGCTTGTATTCTGTATTCTAGTAATCATTTTTTGGGAAAGATTTTTTTTTTGAAAGGATAGGGTAACAGTGGGATCTAAATGGGGTTGAAGTAAAAACTAAATGGGAGAAGGAAACAAGAACCTAAAGAATAAGAAGATATAAAGTCCAAGATGAACAGAACATTTGCCTAAAGCCATAAATGGGGTTTATTTCCTGTTGCCATCTCAAATATGAAACTGGATTCCAACTTACAGTAACATGAACAAGTTATATATATATTGACTTCTTGCTCTGGGTGGTCGTGTAACTGTGGGCTGGTCTCAGTTTGTGCACAGTGAACATTTGTTAGTAGAATTCACAGCCCTGGAACTGGATAAAATGCCACAGATAATCTCTTGAAAGACACATGCCTTCTTTTTTCTCAACTATCTGAACTGATGGAACAGGATACTAGGTCAACTATATTCATTTTTAGAAGCAAATAGATGAAGAAGCAGAGCCGAAGATTTATGTGATATTTAGAGATGCCCTTTATTATTATTTTTAATTTTACTCTTATTCTGACATCACCTGTGTTTGCTCTTGTTGGGAAAGCTTTCATCTTTGCATGACCACAGACGTGGGCTGTTAGGAGGGACATATTAAATTGCTCTGTTTTCTGGAAGTTGCTTCGGGAGTGGAGGGCCAGTGGGGGTTGTATTTTCATAGCCTCCTTTTGGAATGGGCAGCTATCCGATGAGTTGAGGGATTCTGAGTAGAATGTCTTAGTCTCATTGGCAACTCCTTTAGCTGTTCCTGACAGAAGGAATCTCCTCTGAAGCCCTCACAGTAGACACATTTAGATCATAGAACCACAGTAGGTTAGCCTGGAAAATTACTTAGAAACATATTCATCCAGCCCTGTAACTTTCCAGAGGAGGAAATGGGAGACTGGAGTGATTCATGATTTATAATGGCAATATGTGCTAGCTTGCCCTCCAGAACACGAGAAGCACCTTTGTAAACTCAAAGATAAACCACACAGCCTCATGTCAAACAATGGCGCTTCTCCTCAGAATCAAGGCCTCCGCCTAGGGATCTGGGGAGCACTGAGTTGGAAGTGAGGAGACTGGGGTTCTAGTCCTGCGTGGCCACCTCAGCTGGTGACCAGAAATTTCATCTCTGAGATGAGGCAGTGGGGAGCAGACCCCTGTTTTCTCCCAGCTGTAAATTGTGTCTTAGTTCCTGCCCAGAGTGACAGGTGTAGTTTGCAGAGCAGAGTTGAGGGGTGTCCACCCCCTCTCCAGGGACTTTATCCAGGTGCCTTCACTACAGATCTGATCGTTCTGTGTAGCTGAGCAACTGAATGTACAAATGGACAATGGCTAGACCCTATGTGAAACTAGAACTCTGACACACAACAGGTAGCATCCTGCCCTGGGAAACCAATCCTTTATCTAGAATAACCTTCAGGGGAAGCCAGCCTCCTATCAGCCAGACTTGCAGGAAGCCATACTGAGATGCCCAGTAACAATCCAGGACAACAGGTGCCATATAACTAGGACTTGATTAGCCCTGCTTCCAGTTTAGGACCAACCAGAGAAAGCTAAGTGTGCTCCCCTAACCAGTGACATAGGATACCCCCTTCTGGTTAGCTGCCTCCAGCTTCCCCATGAACAGCCTCCACATTCAGGGCACACACGAAGCCTTCCCTTGTTTCCCTGCCAAGATGCAAGTGATGGTGGCTGATTCACCTGCCACAACAGGCCCTGAAATGCCTTCGCCTCTTCTCATTTGGTCAAACTTTATTTATTTCCACACAACAGTAACACCAGGGATGGGAACGAGGACCCTCGGCCCCATCTTCCCCACCTTCCTCCTGGCTACGAGGGTTCTAGCAAGGTCAGATGCTAGGAATGCCTGGAGAGCAAAGGACTCCCCTCAATGCACTCATTGTTCTTTTGAATCCTGTTTTGTGGCATTCTCTGTGGTAACCCCAATGTCATTGATAATGACAGGGGAAAAAAAAACTTTTCATGGGATGTAAAGTCCATGTAACTTCAACTTCAGTCCCACTTATGGCAGGTGTGTGGCTGTGGGTTTCTGGTCAATTTTGCCTCCTGTGAGACGGAAAATTGCAGCTTTGGGTTGGGTCATTGGGGTTGTGCCAAAATTCTCTTTGAGGGCAGTTGAGTATGAAAATCCCAGTTCAGTTTGCTCAGACCCGGGTAATCTCCCTTCAGCTTGCTTTTGATGATGATAAATAATTTAGTATTTTAGAGCAGGGGAATGTGGAAATTTATAAAAACAAAAGGTATTTTTTGAAAAAGGAAGACTCATCTATTTAGCGGTTATTGAACACCTACTATTTGCCAGGGTCATGACTTACTATCAAAATTTGTTTCCATCATGTCTGTGAAAGTTCAAGTTCATGCAGACACTGTTGATTCGCTGTTACCACTTGCTGTGACTTTCTCTTTTCCATAGTCTACAAATCTGCTGGTCCACAGAATGTTGGATGAGGAAAAGGCATAAACTGATGTTTCTTCACATGAGTTCACTGACCACTTGCATCCACACTTCCGGGGATGCTTATGATAAAAATTCACTTCACCTAGACCTGCAGAATTGGACATTCTAGGGAGTGCAGTCTACATTTTTGGTGGACTCCTTTGGAGAGCTTGTGAGCACCAATTGTCTAGGTCACATGGCTTCTGCATTACTGGATGTAGAGGGATTTTATTATGTAGGAAGAAACTCCACAAAGCAGGTTAAGTGGTCTGCTAAAGGTCACAGAATCAGTTAATGGGTGGTTGTAACATACAAAACCCAAGGAGCTGAATGATAAAGAGATTTGAATCTGAGTCTCTCCAAGGCTTCAGGTCAAGTGCCTACCATTCACAAGTCATAAAAGAAATCACTTCATAAACTGTGATACAGTTCTCAGTCAGAAGTTCACTGAATGGGGTGGAAAAGCTGGTGCTGTTTCTGGAGCCTTAGATTTTTGTTTGTTTGTGGCTCCTGGGAAGCCAGGCATTAGGGTGGGGGGGCCCTAACCCCCAGGCCTGGCTCAGAACAAGTTTCTCAACCCCTCCAGTTTAGGAAGGGCCCCCCCACCCCTCTCAGGAGGGGTCAAGGCTGTCATTGCATCTTTGAGTAGAGTCTTTGCCCACATCAATTTACCCCTGTGGTTTGGGGGGCTCTTTGGAGGTTTCGGCCATAACTGAAAAAAATCCTTTTCCATTTTGTTGGGAATAACCTAATCGGGAAGACTGTTTTCACTGGAATGATCCCCCCTCCCCCTACCTTCCTTGTCTTAATCTTTTTCTGTTTGTTTTATTTTACTGTAATCACTTTACAGGGCTGGTGACCACTTCCTGAGTTGAGCTTGCCACCTTCCAAAGCAGCTGCTGCAATGCCACAGCACCCCGGGGGCCCCCTGCAGTTAAGAGTGTGGGTGCCAGGCAGGACCAATCCCTGGAGACTCCTGTCTCGCCACACTGCTGTTCATGTGAACACACAATCAGTGGCCAGATCCATGCCTTTCCAGAAATAGAAAATAAAAGTAAAATGAGCCCCGCATTTATGTAGAACCTGAACAAAAAATGTTTTTGTTAGGGGCACCTGGGTGGCTCAGTCGGCTCAACATCTGACTCTTGATTTCGGCTCAGGTCCTGGGATCAAGCCCCGCTTCAGACTCCATGCTCAGCACAGAGCCTGCTTAAGATTCTTTCTCTCTCACCCTCTGCCCCTCTCCCCTGCTTGTGTGCTCTGTCTCTCTAAAAAAATACATAAACATAAATAAGTGAGATGTTTTTGTAAAGTACAGTATATACCCAGAGAGAAATAATTCTTGCTGAAGCAACAGATTGTAAGGAGTCCTTCTTTCCTGCTTTACTCGTTCTGGATTCCAAAGCCACATCTGCCAACATCAGGCAGGTCTACTGATCCATTTGCAATGATCCAACACATTTGGTGTCCAGGTGCCATAGACCTTACATGCTATACAGCCGGGTCCCGATAGAAGCATCTGGCTCTTCCTGTCAAAGACATGGCTTGACACCCTTCTCAGAGGAGCAGACTTTGTCCTGGTTCCCCTGCATGCCTTTTCCTGGGTTCTGTGCATTCTTTTCCTTGGGTTTCATGCTGTTCTGGATTGAAGCAGGCTGTCGTTGGTTGGATTGCTTCTTGTGTGAGTCTGTGCTCCCGCTTGCTCAACGTTCCAAGTTTACAACCTTTTTTTGTGAGGCTTTCAGGGAGGCACTGCTTTCAGCCAAGGTGCTCTGAGAAATGCAGGCCACTGGGGCACCTGGGTGGCTCAGTCGGTTGAGTGTCCGACTTTGGCTCAGGTCATGATCTCATGGCTCATGGGTTCGATCCCTGTGTCCAGCTCTGAGCTGACAGTGCAGAGCCTATTTGGGATTCTCCCTCTGTCTGCCCCTCGCTCACTTACACAATCTTTCTCTCTCAGGATAAATAAATAAACTTAAAAAAATGCGGGCCCCTAACTACTTACTTACCACTGGTCACTTCAGCGCTGAGTTCTGACCCAGGCCATCCATCATGCCAATGGTTTGGCCCCAAGAATTCTCCTCTGCACTGGGCTGAAGGGAGGATTCTAGCAAAGCAAACACAACTACCCTTAATTCCTTTACTCATTAAAGAAATGATAAAATTATATAATTTTAACATATAAAATAACATATTTATGTAATAAGCAAAACAGAAAACAATCTAGGAAGTAGCGATGAGCTAAAAGGAGAGAAGGTCTTCTGTGGTCTCATTGCAGAAATAGAAACATCAACATTTTGCTTTATGTCACTGATTCTGCCATCTGGTAATCTGTTCTCCCCACTTAACACGGCATCTTGAGCATATTTGCAGGTCACGGTCTTATTTTTAAAAATTAGTTTATTTTACTTTTTATATTCTTTGGTTTAAGCCATTGTGTTTTGGGGGATTATTATTTCAGTAGAGTATTTTTCTTCCCTCTCATTTTTTAGAAATGGTGGGTTAGTGCATCACTGTGTGGGAGGTCTGTACATACCTGACTTCTGTTGGACAACATAGGTTGTTTCTTAGCTTTTGATATTGTAAACGACATTGGGGTGTGGCTGCATAGCCCCGTGGCCACCTGTTTGCCCCATCCTTGATTATGGGAAGGCTGTTTTTAATGCCTTTTCTGTCGGGTTCCGTGTGAGCTGAACACATTTCCCCAGCAGGCAGAAGGGACCATGTCATGTGGTTCTCTGGACACCAGCGGGTGTCTTCCTTGCTGACTCGGGTGTCCTGCTTCACCCTTTCCAGCTCACCTTCAAGGGTTGCGCTTTCCCATCTTTAGTGATCCCTTGCCACTTGCAAATAGGGGAGTAGAAGGGGCATCCGATTGGTTTTGTGGAGGATGAAGTCGATCCTCCCCTCCCCACCGTGACAGCCAAGGATTCCTTAGTGTTCTCCATCCATGCACGGTAGTGGGGGTGGGGGGTGGGGGTGAGGGGCAGGGCACTTGGCTTTGGATTTGTCTTTCCCTTCTTCTAACTGAATCTCCTTTCTAATCTGTGACCCAGCCTCAAGGCTGAAAATGCTGTGCGTTCCCACTGCCATCCCTCCCCTTAGGGTATTAAAGGAGGACATCATCCATTTTCTCGTGTGCACTATTCTTTTATTGCTGTGTGAGACCCTTGACCTCTCAGGGCCACAGGCATTGATAATTCACGTAGAGGCCAAGTGACCACTCATCTCAAATGGATTTGGTGCTAAAATGGATTTCTAAAAGCCCTGTGGGTGATGGGTGTTCAGTGCCCTCTTGCATTCCCTAGGTGTAAGGTAGGCTCAGGAGACAGGGGACTTCCCGGTGCCTTTGGCCATGGCTTTTTCTTCTTAGTTATAAATGCTTCCACCCTTCTCCAAAACCAAATCCAGTTTACCATCTACACCCTGGCACCGGGAGACAATGTCAGCATCCATTCTACATCACAGGGGCTCCTCACATGGCCCCGGCAGACACTTGCTCCTGAGGTTCGGGTTTTGAAGTTTCCAAGTCAGTACGATTCTGTGCAGGAAACGGTCTCAGTGATGGTTTGCCTGCAAGCTTTCTAATTACCAGAGGAACTTGGTTGGCCATTTCAGGGTCAGTAGAGAGGGTCCACGTGGTCGTTTGGGTCCCCCTGTCAGAGTCCTTGGGTGTTCTTTGTTAACCGTTGTGTATTTCAAGGGCATGTCTGTGTTACCAACATGGCCTCCTCACTAAGGCATCTCAAAATTGATGCGTTTTTGTCCAGCAATTCCATGTCTAGGAATCTATTACTAAGGAATGAGTTGAAGATCCCACCAAAAAAAGCCTTTTCAAGGATGTTCACTGGAGTGCTGTAGTGCCGTTATAGAGGAGAGGAAAAAAATGGAAGGAAACAACGAACCGTTATGAAAATCTTAGTAAACCAGGATAACCGTGAAGGAAAGGTCACTTATATAGCTGGGGATACATTCAGGATCTAATGCTGGGCGGGGGAAGCAGAAGGTAAGACAAGTATGATTTGATACAGTTCTGCTATCTGCGTAGAATTGATGGACACACACCAGTACATTTGTATCAGTTGGAAGTAATTTTTTTGTGCCTTTTTTTTGAGGGAAGGCAGGCTTTCAGTTATCGCGATTAACAAGACCCCAAAGGAATGCTTATGCAACTATATTTAGAGAGAGAATAATGGCGGTGCCCTGGCCAGCATTTTTAAGCCTACACCACAGGGATGGGCTACTCCTCATTTTCCCTGACAGAAGCAGACAGCTGGCTGGCATCTCATAGCATTTTTTTTTTTTTTTTTTTTTTAGCATTTTAGCATTCTTCTGTAGCATTTTTAACTTTCTCATGGTGCACACGTTTTCTTGCGTCACTTTGGGGGCAACTTCACACTTTCTGGGAGAAACAGGAGGACAGATGACCCACTAAAGTCTAAAGTGATGGCATTTCCTCAGGCATACCATCTTTGGGGGTCTCAGAGCACTTACGTGGAATACAGGTCAGTATCCTTGAAGTCAGGACTTGTCTGGAAAAAACAGGATAGTCCCTACCCACCCATGAGCTTGCGGCTTCCCTCCAGACACCCACTAGGAAGAGGGTTCTGGAAACCAGCTCTTGCCTCATTTCTAGCTGCCGTCATGGAAAATAGAGACGGGAAATCTCATCCCTACGGTAGAACTGTTTTTAAGAAGAGAAGGTGCTAGTGGCAGAGACAGCTGGGAGAAATTGTTTGAACAGAAGGTTCCTTCTGAAAACCTTCCTGCAACACACACACACACACACACACACACACACAGCTGTGTGCATATGGGGAGTGAGTTTGGAGGAGATGTAGTGGGACAGCCTAGAAGCAAAGCCCCCCTCCCCCACCCAAGGATGGAGGGCGGCCAAGGCTAACAGGAGAGAATTAGCATGTGGAAAAGACAGACGATGGAAACCTGGGGGGAAGGAGGAAAATCCTCCCCCCAAAGATCGGTAGATAGACTGCACCTTCCTTATTCTTATTAGAATCACCAGGGGCTGCTTGGTTGGGAGTGGGGAGGGCCATGTTGTGGAGACATTTTTTAAACATTTAAAAAAAGTTTATTTATTTATTTTTGACACACACACACACACACACACACACGCACACAGAGTGGGGGAGGGGCAGAGAGAGAGAGGGAGAGAGAATCCCAAGCAGGTTCCACGCTGACAGTGCAGAGCCCGACGCAAGGCTCCCTGTGAAATCATGACCTGAGCCGAAATCATGAGTCCGACATTTGAACCACTGAGCTACCCAGATGCCCCCGTGGGGAGACATTTTTAAAGGGGCTTTTCAGATATAAACTCCACTCCAGAGAGCAGAGGGAGGAGGGTATCAACAGGGGCCAGGAGGAAGGCAGAAGCTTCCAGAGAGGAGGGCCAGCAGGGCCCAGGCCCCACGTGGACGTCTGGGAGAGAGCGAGAGTGCAGAGCAGCTGGGTTATAAGGGCGGTGGTCAGTGCACCAGCAGGGGCCGGTGAGCAAGCAGACCTCAGGGCCCCTTGGAGGCAGCAAAGGGGACATAAGGGGATGGGGGGGGTCTGCGGGGAGGAGCTTCCCCCCCACCCCAGCAGATCTGAGTGGCTCTCCACTCTTCAGAACCAGATGGCCTGTTGGTGGAGCCGGGTGATGGAGAATTCCTGAGCTCCACGAAATTATATGAAATATGTCTTTTTCTTCTGGTGTTTTGGGGTCTGGGGACTTACTGATCTGGGGAGCCAGGCTCTCCCGAGACTGGCCAGTTCCTAGAGATAGCTGGAGGACTCACCTCTCACCAACGAATCCAGAGTCCCCCAACCTTACTTCCTCCATCTTGCTCTTATGCTCTGGGCCAGAATCCCCTGCCCTAATCACCCCAGGGCCAGGGACACACAACTAGGGACAGCTCCTACCCCCCAGAGCCCACTGAAGTTATTTTAACTAACTAATCCTAAGGCCGTTTACCCTGCCTTGCCCAGTCCCTCCTGTGGAAACCACAGGAAAGGCTCTCATCCATGTTTCCCTCCTGCTCTCTGTGCCTCTGGTCTACCCCTGTGCTTCCCCCTGTGGCCCCATGTACCACCTTCCTGCTCCTAGGGAACTGTGAGTAAAAGCTTATTCTTGACAGTCATTTCTGTGCCTGCATGTCTTATCAAACCTGGTTAAAACAAATCCGAGCGTAACAGGAAGTGAACAGGACCAGGCCCAAGTGAAGTTGGCAGTTTCTGTGCCCCCAGCATTCTAGATTTGCTTTCTCACTCTCTCCCTTGCTCCTTGGTGTTCCCAGAGGCACCCCGTATTCTTACGCTCTTGGTCCCTATACTTCATTTGGGATTAACTACAGTGTCATTTAATCTATCGGGTGACTCCAACATCAACATTCTCTCCTTGACTTAGTAATAGAGGGGGGGACAGGGCAGAGGCGGTATGTGGGCATCGGGGACCTCTCTGGTCATTTGCTATCAGACATTGTCTGTAGGCCAGACAGTAACACAAGGCATGCGTATTTTTTAAAATAAAATTTCACACAACCTCAACACATAGTGAAAACATCTCTGAACTGCGCAAACCTTTTGGAAATTTCTCATGACAGAAGGCTTAGAACATTCTCTAACTAAAGGTGATTTTAGTAGCGAACAGAAAGATCACACCTCTATCTTATTACGTTATGAAGTTTTCCTAGGACACTAATTTTTGAGGTTGTCTTTAAAATAAATTCCTTCCCTCTTAACACTAGAGGTCACTCTGCGACCACATATGTGAAATAAGCACCCTGGGGCCGGGGAAGGTCAGAGCAGCTAATCTGTATAATTGCTGAACCATGAGTCAAATTTGTACCTAATTACGAGTTGCTTTGATGCAGCCCAGCGTCTATTAAAAGTTTCCTTCTTTTCTGCGGAAATGCGGATGTTGTGATGTGTATATTTCAACTGGAGCCCTGCCATTTCCCCGCGAAGCAGTCTCATCTCAGACACCTTTCTACCATCCAGAATTTTTGGTGTTCAGTTTCCAGGTGGAGAAAACTACCTGTCACTTTGATGTCAAACACTGGTAACTTGGTTTCTATTTCTTCATGAGATTGAGTTAGAGACAGGTTTTATACAACCCTGGAGATGGAGGTGGGGGGAGGGCGAAAACCACAGGCAGTTCAGACTGTGTCGAAACAGTTGTCCAGAACGATCTGGAAGTTTCTCTTTTCTGTTTTTGGAGATACATAAGACCAGCTTGGCATCCGGTGTATGGAATTTGCATCTGACACGGTTCAGGTGTCGCTGAACCTCAAAATGGCTTATCAGTTGGAAATGCAAAAGCCTTATGTCAGCATCCCTAGAAAATGTCAATTTCCCTTGGTTTGTACCTTCTCAGAGTAATGCTATTTCCTATTTGGATAGCCACAGCTTTGGAGATTTATCTGTGCAGAAATTTCACGTGTATTTGCAGGCAAAAATTTGCGCTTTTTTATTCATGGCTCCTGTTCGTTGGAATTTTGTCTCTGACCAATGGGATCTGTGAGGCTTTGCAGTGCCCTTGTTCAGAGAGATTGGGGTTTCTGTACTGGGCAGGCATCAAAGAGCTGAATATCAAACTTAATGGGAAATAACAGGAATGGTGGAAGCTTGTCCCTCACTCTAGTAGCTTCCTGAGGTTTGATGAAGACTTTGCAGGAGAGGCAGGTAGGAGAGGCACAGGGTATGCCGGGCTTTCTTCTCTGGAGGGCAGACTCAGCTCCTGCAAGTGTTAGGGGTGCCTCGACACTGGTGGTCTCAGCTGGGGAGGAGGGACTGTATCCAAGCTGCTCAGCTAAGCCCCCGACACTTGCAGCAGCTGGAGAGCTGACGGGCACACAGTGGGGATGATGAGCTGTCCTAGGTCCACTTCCTCACATCCTGGGGTCGCCACGTTTAGAAAGACCTTAACTATGGACAGTCCAGGACTCCCCCCGCCCCCACCGAGGGTTGTACCACAATCGTGTCATTGCCCTGACCCTTCTGTGTCGTCCCCAGGCCTGGATTGAATTTGCGGTGTGTTTTTTGCTTAGATTTAAAGCACTCAAAGCGGTTGAGTGTTATCTCTGTAAGGAGATAACAGAAATACTCTATGGCCAACTTATCTCGGCACCTAACCCGCCCGCCCACCATCGATTTCCCATCTGGGTTCACAAGGTGCTGAATGTAGCGGATCAATTTAACAGCACTGATGTGGCTCAAACATTCCCATAATCTATATTATAGGACGGCTGTCTTCCTGAAGTCCTCATCTGACTTGGTCAGGTGGCTTCTTGATCAGAGAAATGAAAGGGGGCATTGGGAGGTCTTCATGGGAGTATGTCAGCTTTAGCCTTGTTATCCAGAAGGGATGGGGGTGGGCGGGTCTCATCATGTCCATATCCCTCCACCCCATTTTTTACTAATGGACACGCTTGCATCCCCCTGCTTGGATTTAAATTAAAAGCCCTAATGGGTCTCCTGTTTTCTAGCAGCCTACAAATACACCATTTGGGGAGGCACTGTTTAGAAAGCAGGTTTTTACTTAATAAACAGTGATCAATCGAATTGATTAACCATGAACACATTCCCGCAGAGTCTGAGGGTGGCTCTTGCTGTTGGTAATTGTAGTTCACGTGCACCAGACAATTAAATGGCTGCCTGGAGACGATCTGCCAGCTTTCACTTAACGGAAGTAGGGTGCCAGCCCATATTCATGGCACTTTTTGGGTAGGGATGGCCTGAGCCCGCCTTTGTTCCCAGCATGGCTTTGCAATGTCTCTATCCACTGTAGCCATTTACCGGGCACTGGAAGGCATTTCTGTAAACCTCATATCTGGCTGGGTTTTGTTGTTGTCGTTGTTTGTTTGTCTGTTTTTGCTTTTTTAATTTTTTTGTGTTTTGTTTTGTTTTTACTAATTAGCGTGGTAATGAGATCTTTCCGTGCCGGCCGTGTGGCTTCACATAAACCCCAAGTGTTTGGAGCTGCCTGCATATTAGAATTAGTGCTGTGTGCTCTGCAAGGCTTATTACCACCAGTTTCTCTCTGTTACCTAAAACTACAGCTAGAAACTGAGAGGGAAGCTTCCCGGGGCAGCGTTAGCAAACTAGCTGCCTCCGAAGGGGGATGAGGAGGACATAAATGAAGGCAGTTTGCACGGGAGAGATACCAGTCCCTGCTGTGGCTGCAGGGGGTGCCCCGAGCTGCAGCTGATAAATGCAAGGGTACGGCTGGGTGGGCTGCCCAGGGCTCGGGGCCCAGCTCTAGGCCCAGGGGATGGGCTGCTCTCTGTGTGCCAGAGGAGAAAGCCACCAAAGAGAGGACACCTGCCGCGTGGAGTCCCCACTGAAGCCCCAGCTCTTTTGGGAGCATGGTTTCTGAGCCTTTCTGCCCTTGGTTTACCAGCTTACCAAAAGTACAAAACAGTAACGCGGTATATTCCATGTCCCCAGGTTTTGGTAAGACGGCGAGTAGTTCTGGAAGATGGGTGCATTTATGTAGGTTCAAATGCCCTAGGTAAGTGGGAGCCGCCAGAGACTGGATCGCTGGTGTGCAGGCTTCTTGACAGAGGAGGAGTCCTTCGGGCCAAGTGATCTCTTCTTGCGCCCTCTCGTGGTTCACCTACGTGCTCTCCTGATAACCCAGGGGTCCTGAGCCTTCACTGTAATTACCGGACCCCATCCCTGGAAAGTTTCCTTTGTCTGAGGAGGGACCCAGGTGTTGGTACATGGTACAAACTCCCCAGGTGGTTCTAATGTGTGACCAGGTTAGGGAGCTTCTTAAAAAAAATTTTTTTTTAATCTTTATTTTTGAGAGACAGCCCGAGCAGGGGAGGAACAGAAAGAGAGGGAGCCACAGAATCTAAAGGAGGCTTCAGGCTCTGAGCTATCAGCACAGAATCCGACCTGGAGTTCGAACTCATGAAGTTCGTGAACTCATGAACTCATGAGGCTCATGAGTTTGTGACCTGAGCTGAAGTCGGACCCTTAACCGACTGAGACACCCAGGCGCCTGGGGAAATTCTGATATAAACCAAGAAGGTATGGAATCCCACATAGCAGGTGGTAAACCATCTATATTTGGTTTTAAAATGTTTATTATTTAGGAGTTTGTTTTTATTTTGTTTAACATGTAACTGATTGTTTTTTAAATTGTTTTTTAATGTTTTATTTATTTTTGAGAGAGAGGGAGATGGAGTGCGGGCAGGGTAGGGGCAGAGAGACAGAGAGGGAGACACAGAACCTGAAGCAGGCTCCAGGCTCTGAGCTGTCAGCACGGAGCCCAATGTGGGGCTAGAACTCATGAACTGTGAGATCATGACCTGAGCCGAAGTCTGACGCTTACTGACTGAGCCACCTAGGAGCCCCTATCTGTTTGGTTTTAATCTAAAAATATGTGATTCTCTGGAAAGACTCCGAAGGTTGCCTGGAGCTGATAGCCATTCCCAGCTCTTGACCTCTTTTAGTTCAGAGATTGAGGAAACAAAATAAGGACATGATTTCCGAGTCTCTTTTAATGCAGTGGGTGGCTATGTGACACAGAGCTAGTCGATATAATGTAAGGAAGAGTCCACTCTTGGAAGTTTCTGGGAAAGCCTTATATTCCATTTTTTTTCCCTATTAAAAGAGACAGCTATGGAAGACCACCACTCACTCCCTTCTTCCTCTTGCCTTGGATGTAGATGTGATGCTTGGAACAACTGCAGCTGTTTTGCAACCATAAGGGTAACTCTAAGCAAAAAGGAGAGACACTGGCCCAAACAGGATAAGCCTTCTCCAGCAGTGACTTGCCTCTAGGCTTTTTATTGTGGGGGAGAAGTAAGCCCCTATTTGTGGAAGCCACTGGTTGGTTATCTGTTACTTGCAAGCAAATAATTAATAACAAACACACTTTCAAATGAAACATCCCAGTGAGAAGCTGATGAGGAGAGAGAGGAGAGGAAAAACACATCTCTCTAGAATGTCTACGCTGGGGCAGGCATGGGTCTTTCACACGTGTCATTACAAGCATCATTGAAGACACTGTTGTCATTACCATTTTCAGCTGAGAAAACTGAGGTTGACTAATTTTTCCTTTGTTCAAACAGTGTGTGTGAAGGACCAATTATCCAATACAAGAATAAAATTTTGCAGTAAGATTTCTCTGTCTCCAGAGCCCCTGCCCCCGCTTTAGGACTTTTTTCTTACTCCTTGTTGTCAAGAAGTGATGCCGTGGCCCAGCATTGCAGGAGGAGGATAGTTCATGCAGTCAAGAGGGTGGAAAGGGAGGGCTGCAGTGACTCCAGGGAGAGTGTGGTGGGTCCAACACTCAGAGGTTTGAACTGCCTTCCCCATCCCGACGCCACCTAGAACGACAACGATGGCCCGAGAGGACTCAGTTGGCCAAGACACATGGCCAGACTCTTATATCAGAGAGAGGTGGTCAGAGAGGAGCAGACTCCTGGAAGCATGCCCAGAAGCCGAACACCTGAGAAGCGAGGGAAGCTGCTGGCAAACTCTTCTTGAGGGGAATGTGGACTACGGACGACACAAAGACTGAAAATCTGGCGAAATGGGCTCTGAAATGAGAAGCAGCATCCCGCTTCCAGGTCTGTGCCAAACACGGGGGATGTATGTGTTTGATGGAGGGGAATGGAGAGCTGATATCGAAAACTTAGCTAGAGATGGGACATCTTCATCCACACATTACAAAAAAAACTCACGCGTTCTGATCTCATGGACCTTCATCGCAGATCGCGGGGTCGGTCGTTCCTCGTCAATCTCTTATCTTCAGCCCACACTAAGTGAAAGACCCCTCCCCTCCAGACACACAGCCCCACATTCAGCCTTCTGTCCTCACCGTGCTCACTGGCGCGTCCGTGTCCCCTCTCCAAGGTGGAGCTGCTGGCCAAGAGCCCGCGTTCCCCGTATCATTCGTTTGCACCTTCCCCGACTGGATAGATCATTAAGAGAATTGGTTTACAAGGCTCTTGCTGAGCTGTTGGCTGTGGGAGAGAAAGTAAACAGACGCTAGATAGAGCTGTAACATATGATGTTATATCCAATGCTTAATGAGGCCAGTAAAAACAGGAAAGCAAGATTAGCCGCAGATAAATGAACATGCCTTGTGTAGAATCAAGAGTTGACTGTATTTTGTTTGATTTAGTTCTAGAAATAGCAGCTGTTGTGTCAATTATTGCAAAGTCGTTCTTCCTAATCTCTTCATTGAATTCATCTCGTTGACTGAAACGGATTAGAAAATTATTTTGTGGCCATGATTATGAGAGACCTACGGTTGCTTGTAGAAAATATAAAGAAGAAGAAATGAGAGAATTGAGATGACCAGTCACCCTACCACAAATAACCATTCATAACGATGGATGACATTGACAGGTATTTTACTGGGTGCCACACTCTGGAACCATCGCTCTGTCGGCATGTCAGCCAAATTCTCTATGAAGATGCAGCGGTTAGCAACCATTTGCTTTAACATGAGGAAACTGAGGCACGGGGAAATGAAATAACTTTTCCAGTGTTACACGCTTGGACTCGATGCGGTCAGGATCCACCCCCAGCAAGAGTGGCTCTGGGACCTGCATTTTTAGCCACAAAGACCTATTGCCTCTGAGGGAATAACTCCTTGCTGACACCAAGGAGTTATCATTTATGCCCTGGAAACGTGTATAAATATATATTTACAAAACTGGGAGCACATTCTGTGTGCTGGTTTCCAACATGGTTTGTCATGTAACTTTACATGCCATTCTTATAACTAAACTTTTGATGGCTGCGTAGTATTCCTTCCTATGGAGGTGAATGGGCGTATTTTAAACATTAATCTAATTTCAGGCATTTGTGCTGTTTCCAAGTATCGGTTCATTTTATAAGAACTACTGAGATGAAAACCAGTTTTATTTATTTTATTTATTTTTTATTTATTGTTATTTTTTTTTTATTAAAAAAATTTTTTTAACGTTTATTTATTTTTGAGACACAGAGAGACAGAGCATGAACGGGGGAGGGTCAGAGAGAGAGGGAGACACAGAATCCAAAACAGACTCCAGGCTCTGCGCGGTCAGCACAGAGCCCGATGCGGGGCTCGAACTCACGGACAGTGAGATCATGACCTGAGCTGAAGTCGGCCGCCCAACCGACTGAGCCACCCAGGCGCCCCTTATTGTTATTTTTTTATTAATTTTTTTTAATGTTTATTTCTGAGACAGAGCATGAGTGGGGGAGGGGCAGAGAGAGAGGGAGACACAGAATCCGAAGCAGGCTCCAGGCTCCGAGCTGTCAGCCCAGAGCCTGATGTGGGGCTCAAACTCACAGACTGCTGGATCATGACCTCAGCCAACCAACTGAGCCACCCAGGCACCCCAAAAGCCAGTTTTATATATACCTCTCTGAGGGAATCACTGATTATTTCCTCTAGGTAAATTCTGGAAGAAAATCTACTGGCAAAAAGGTTATGGGTAGCTTTAATGATCTCGATGCTGAAACAGGTTTATGTCGGTGGTTTATTTTGATCATGATGATGGAGTGAAGGGGCTGGTTTCAAATTTGTAGTTGTGGTTACACCTCTGTCCTTAGCTACACAGCAAGAATGCATTTGATGGGTTGGAAAGTAAATTGTACAGTGGCTCTAATGAACCCCAAAAGCACCGTGATGGATCGTCCTCCTTTGCCCCTTCATGGCACTGTGTTCGCCACTGTCACTCGTCTGTTTCCCTTCTGGACTGTAAGCAGGGAGAGGGTCATGCACTGACCCCGGGTTCACTGAGCATCTTCTGGCGGCCGGGCCCATGTAGACAGGGGCCCCGTCTTCATCTGAGTCCTTGCACTTGGGCAGAACTGAATGCTCTAAAGGTTCTCTCTATCTTTTTTAAATGTTTATTTATTTTGAGAGAGAGAGAGAGTGAACAGAGGAGGGGCAGAAAAAGAGAGAGAGAGAGAGGGGGAGAGAGAGAATCCCAAGCAGTCTCTGTACTGTCAACACAGAGCCCAATGCAGGGCTTGAACCCATGAACTGCTAGATCGTGACCTGAGCTGAAACCAAGAAGATGCTCAACCCACTGAGCCACCCAGGTGCCCCTCTAGAGGCTCCTAATGAAGGACTGCTGAAGGAATGAATGCCCTCTCCCTCTGGTTCACCTGATGTCCTCTCACTCAGCCTTCAAAACTCACCCAGGCGCCTTCTCCTGGGATGGAAGCAGACACTTAAAGCAGACGAGGGTGACTTGGATCCTGCATTATCATCCCATTTTACAGATGAGGAAGCCAAGGCACTGGGGACTTTAATAATTTGTCCTGGAGCCACACTTCCAGTCAGCAGTAGACTTCGGAACTAAACCTGTTATCTCTCTAATTCCCAAGGCTCTGTCCTTTCCGCTTCCACACTGTGGTCTCTAGGAATGAAGTTGAGCAATTCCAGTTCGGGTTAAGCTTAGGGCTGGGCGCTTGCCTGGACTCCTACAAGGTAGGTGGGGCTCACCCCAAGCTGCCCAGAGAACAGGGACTGGCGTTCCGGCTGTGCCTTGGGGTCCAGGCGATGGATTCAGAAGGCCTCGTGGAGAGGAGGGAGCCCTGTGGTCGCAGCGCCTAGCAGGCTGACATGAGTGTTTGATGTTATTCCCTCTGGTAGCACTTTACCCTGTGGCATCTGGTGGCAATAATCTCACCTGGTTTCTTCTAATTAACAAACATGACTTTCATCGCTGCAGCCATTTTTCGCAACATGGCTTCCAGCACATTCTCCATCTCAAATAAGGAATCTAACTAGGGGCTCTCTTGTTTGATCATTCGTTCGTCTGCTTTTTTTATGTGCCAGACCTCATTCTCGGGCACGGAGAGTCCAGAGGGCACTACAAGAAAGCTTCTCCCAGAGGAGACATTTGGGCACGATTCACTCTTCACCATGCAGAACCAGACTGTGGCTCTAGGAGCAAAATGCTCTGGGCATGAGATGAAGGGACAGTTGATCTTAAGAGAGATTCTCTCTTAAGAGAAATCCCTCTCTCAGGGGGATTGCGAGAAAGCTCCTGAAGAGGCTCCTTTTTGGAAAAGGAACCACAACCAAAAATAATTAGGAAGTTGTAAGCAGAAATATATTATGACAGAATAAGTCAAAGGAATGATCGAGGTCAAGTCAAAAAAAAAAAAAAGAGAAAAATAATCAAATGGCAAGAAATTTACATCACAACTGAGCACCTCTAAAAGTGGGCTCATTTTAGGTTCTTTTTGGTCAATTAGCGAAAAAGAGGAAAACGTAAGTGGGAACCAGTAATAAAAAGAATTGATTTTTTTCTCTCTCTCATGCCACAGCATTTGCAAAGCTTGACATAATTTGCACTGATGTCTTCCTGGGAAGTGCATCAGGATAGCACTTGAAATAATTACGCTCCTAACAGGCCCGTGCTTACACGGAGCTGGAATCCTAGCCTCTGAGTGCTGACGTTCCCACAGGACCTGTTCATGCCCCACTGAGGTAGGGAGGAAGGAGAGCCTTTGCAGCTGGGTTCCCACAGGCTGGCTGGTGAAGGAGGAGAGCTTGGGGGCTCCCCGTACATGGCCTTGTATGCTCAGAAGCTGTTCTTGGAGTCCCTTGCTGGGGAAAGAAATAGAGCCTCTGAAGATGGCCAGCCCGGGTGCCTGAGTACACATCATAGGGACCCGGGCCCTGGGGCTGCCTCCAGGGGTCTGGTATCTGGAGCCCCAGGCCTCACCCACAGCCCTTTGTCCTGGCACAGAAAAACTGGCAGGAGAAGAGAGAAATTGCTGTCAGCGTTCGCTCTCTCCTCTGCCTTCTGTATTTCAGAGAGTGAATTTTGCCCATCAATCTGCACTAATACTGGGAATTGTGCCCCTGTGAGGGTCCTCAGCCCCATGTCCGCCTGGTGGGGCTGTCTGGGGTACTGCCCGGCAGCTCCCAGGACCTCTGAGGTCAATAGTTTGCAAATTAAGAAGGATTTACATGATAGGTTGTGACTGCAACGGTTTCCAAAGGAGGGCTGGAGTCCTTGGGATCAAAAGACTTTCGAGAGTGCCTTCTGTTTTCACACTGCCTGCTGGAATGGCTCTACTGGGTTCGACCCGGTAATTCAAGCTTTAAAAACTCCACGTCTTTGTTTGTGCTTAGACAGTACAAAGCTCTGTCGTAAATCACCTCCCTCCAGTGGCCACCTCCTCCTTCGATGAGAAACCCTGGTTATAAATCAGGATCAAACCAGACACAGCAGTACCCCCACTTTTAAGTAAGTTTATGAGACTTTTTAATTATAAGAAATAATGCTCCTGGTAGATATTTTAAACAATAAAGGTATAGCGAATACATAGAAATTGACCATAATCTCACCACTCAAAGGCAGCCCAACTATTAATTCCAATACTGCTTTTTTTTTTTTTTAACAGCAGGACTATCGTTGTAATAGTCTTTATACTGAATGAATAGGAAGGACTGACATCCACGTGTTCTAGAGCGTGTTTTAGTTTTTCCCTCTAAATAGTTTTTGACAGCTTAGTGGCACTACTAACGTGTTGTGGGGCAGGTGCCGGGACAAGGCAAACTTCTTTCTTTGATGGACCCTCCTGACGGTATGTTAAGTTGTCTTACTGACTGCGAGTGGGGGTAATCTTCAGGCAGGACCCAAATGTAGTCACCCCTGGGGGTGCACACGCCTCTGCCGCTGTCCGCACTCACAGCTGGAGAAGACAGGTGGTTTGCAGAAGCGGCCACCCCTTGTCACGGAAAGCCCCCCCTGGTCCTGCTCCGTGTCATTCATTCATCCCTCCCTGGCATTGACTTATCTACCCATTGGGTGTTGTCTGTGGCCCCCAAGAGAGTATATACTTCACGCAGGCAGGAACTTACTGTCCTATCCCCCAGCACCTAGTGCGGAGGCCTGGCATTTAGTAGATGATCAGCTAAAAGTTGTTGACCGTATAGACGTGTGCTGGGAACGTCATGGTATGCAGTGATTCAATCTCCAGCTGGAAAGAAGGATGTTGAGGCTGCTATCACATAATACTATAGATGGGGGTGGCTTAAAGCACAGACATTCATTTGCTCACGCTTCTGGAGGCTGGGAAGTCTAAGATCAAGATGGGGACCACTTTGGTTTCTGGTGGGAGCTCCCTTCCTGGCATGCAGAAGGCCACCACCTTCTTTCTGTGTCCTCACATAGCCTTTCCTTGGTGTGTGCTTGGAGAGAGAGAACTTTCTGGTGTCACTTCTTAAAAGGACAACAATCCTATTGGATCAGGGCTCCACCCGTATGACTTCATTTAACCTTAATTACCATTACTTCTTAAAGGCTCTGTCTCCAAACACAGTCACACTGGGGGCTAAGAGTGTCAACATACAGATTTGGGAGACACACACTTCCCTCGGTAGCAAATGAAGTCCCTATTGATTGCAGCAGCCTCCTGCCACAGTGGCATTACGAATGTGTCCTCTCTTGTCCTGAAGGGTGACTGGCATGGACTCCATCACATGTCCCTTTAGCACCACTCAAAACAGGTCCTAAAGGAAAATCAAGCAACTGTTCTTACTAAGAGACATTTGAGTTATAGAAACCTAGGCCAGTGGTTCTCAACCGGGGGACGTTTTGCCCCCAAGGGGCATTCGACAATGTCTGGAGACATTTTTTGGTGGTCACAAAGGGGGAGGAAGGTTGCCACTGACATCTACTGGTATAGGCCAAATAGCCTATGATGCACAGGACAGTCCTCCCTGCCCCCATCAGCAAAGAATGGTCAGGCCAGTAGTGCTCGAGTCGGAAAACTCTGTCCTAGTTCTTGTCTCCCCTTTACTGAAAGGAAAACAAAAATATTTAGCACAAGAAGGGAAATGAAGAGAAGGGACTTCTCTTCATCACCCACGTATCTGACTCCGTGTTAGATTCTTCATGGATTCAGTCTTCCCAGTGAAATTTCGAAGGGGATAGTATCAGCCCCAGTTTGCAGATGACGAGCTGGGGTTCAGAGAGGTTAAGTAACGTACCCAAAGTCAGACAGGTAGCACATCAGAATATAGATCCGCCTTGTTCCAAAGCCCACACCGTTTCCACCAGGAACAGTGTATTCTGCAGATGGTAGGATGATGCTCCCTTCCGAAGGAAGTGCGTTAGACGAAGAAGAATGTCTCCAGGAGGGATGCAGTTAACCTTTTGCATTTTAAGACCTCGTTAATCTTGAATCTGAAAATGTGACCAGGCTGACGTGGAGGCCTCCCTTTGCATCATCTGCCAAGAAAAGATTTGTACTGTGTTCACAAGACTATAGGAGGGCTTAGTGAACTCGTCCAGAGAACTGATATTTTTAGAGTGATGATTATCGCTTAGTAGGACCTCAGATGGTGACTACTTCACCTGGAGAGGCATAATGTCCCTAGCACTCTACATTCAGGAAGGGGTAAACTCCCTATGTGAATCAGTCAACAGTTCCTTCAGTTGACGTTTACTGAGCACGTGCTTTGTGGCTTATGCGCCCCTGGTCCTGAGGAAACCCTAAAGAGACATTCTGACCAGACAAAGTTCACAGTTTATGTAAGGTTAGACCTCAAGTAGAGTTACAATATTGGTCAGAGGTGCCATAACTGAAGCATAGATGGAGGCATAGATATCACTTTGTAGGTGATTGGAGACTTCAGAGGGGACAGTCAAAATCCAGCTTGGGGAGTAAGGGCAGGGAGGGAAAGTGTCTCTGAGGAATAAAGGTTGATCTGTGTTTTGAGGAATGGGAAGAACTTTCTGGAGTGGACACAGTAAATAAAGGCACATCAACAGAGGAGGCCGCTGGGGTGAAGGCCTTGTGGCGAGAGAACATGTTTTTTCAGGAGACAGTGAATATTTATTCACACATACTTGTGCCCCTGCTGGGAGACACTGGAGACAGTGATAAACAACAGACAAACGGAAAAGCCAGACAGGATCATGTGATAGATGTAAGGGTTAGAGGCGGGGGGGGGGGGTATCAGTGGCACATAATGCCAGACTCCAGGCATTATGTGACCTGAGTATTCCACATTTAGACTCTTCCCTTTTCCTGACCCAGGCTCCAGCTTGAGCATTTTGGGTAGTAAAGTTCCATCTTTGTTTCTAAGGTCCCTGGGCTAAGGTACCCAGGACACAGGAAAGGTTGCTGGGAGGGAACTAGGTTTCCTGCCTCTCAGAGTCTGTGCTGGTCCTTTAGGGGAGGTGGGGGCCTGTCCTAGTGTCACCCAGCTCCTTGGCAGCTCCGTGAAGCACCTCCCTGAAGGTGACACCTGCTGAGCATCCCCCATGACTCAGGTTGCCTCCCTGATTAAGGCACTACTGAGAAGATTCCACTCTTGCTGGGGATGGTATGTCCTCAGGATCACACGAGATGTGACATCGTTGAGAAGCTACAGACGCACTCTGCACTGGACCAGTTATTTCCTAAGGGGCCAGCCTGGGCTTTCATGGGGAAGAGTCTGGGGATGGAGAGGGGAGGCAACCATGGGATTGGGCTTTGTTGGGAGGCAGGGCCATTACAACACTGTCTCCAAGATCTAAGACTGCTTTGTCATGGGTGGAGGCATCAATCTGACCAGCATGATGCAAGCTGAGCAAGGAGAGGGTCCCCCAAAGACCACCTGGGTGAGTGTGGTTGAGAAGGTGGAGGTGAGAGGGCTGGAGATGCAGGTAGAACCTTCTGAGAAGTCACGTCATTGACCTTGGATTCCTCCCCGCACGTGATCTGAAAACACCCGCCAGTGTTGGGTGGTGAGTGACACGGCTGATTTGGAGTTGACAGAAGTTCCCTCTGGAAACAGTTGAGAGGATAGATGAGGGATAAATATAACGTGAGTCGTCAGCAGGTGATGTCAGAGGCACTGGGGGTCATACCAAGCAGAATCCCAGGTTTCTGAAGCGGGACAAGAGGGTGCATGGTTGGTTCTGTCATCAGATAGAGCATGTGGGGTTGGAAACAGGCTGGGCTAGGGGAACGAGCATGAATGACTTCAATGTTGAAGATGATGCTGAGTGCAGATGGCCAGGCAGCCTCCGGAGACTCAGGGGTGATGCTCTGGAGGCCTGTGACAGAGCAGATGAGGCATGAGTAGTGGGTCGGCCACGCCCTGGAGGAAGAGGAGGCAGAGGACAGAATCCTGGCAGATCCCAACGTTTAATGAGAAGAGGAGAAAGTTCCATGGAGGTGGTCAGGAAGGGGTAGCCCAGGAGGCAGAGAATCAGAGAGTGTGGGACTGTGGACATTGGTGAAAAATCGTGACAGCCACCTGTGAGAAGAGACTGTTCTTTTTTTCATGATGGAGTTGAAGCTCAGAGAAGTGAATGATTCCCACAGGTCAACCGTTGTCAGTGGGGGAGCAGGCATGCGGCAGGGCCCCTCAACCCCACTTCAGGGGAGGATCCGTGAGTCAAGCCATTTGCTTTAGATTCATTGGACAGGCTCATAAGAGTCACGTTTACAAGAGTTATGATTTTTTTTCTTTTTCTTTTTCATACCTTTCATTGGAAGGAACATGAATGCACTGTGGAAAATTTGGCAAAGCGAAGAAAGACAAAATTATCAGTCAACCTCCTCCTTTTAACCCAGTTATTGTGGTATTTTGGTGCGACTTCTGTGTCCTGAGTTTTTCTGATTTATATTTGGAATTTTTAATTTCAAAAAATGTTTAACGTTTATTTATTTTTGAGAGAGAGACAGAGCATGGGCGGGGGATGAGGGGGAGCAGAGAGAGAGACACACACACAGAATCCGAAGCAGGCTCCAGGCCCTGAGCTGTCAACACAGAGCCTGACATGGGGCTCAAACCCATGAACCATTAGGTCATGATCTGAGCTGAAGACGGATGCTCAACCGACTGAGTCCCAGGCGCCCCACATATTTGGACTTTTTGAACCTAATCTTACAACCGTTTGTTCAGATTTAGCACAAGCTCCATAACCATCCCTCTTAAAGGTCACATAATAACCCATCGGGTAGATGCAGCACTTAATTAATTCGAACATTCTCCGATTTTGAACGCTCAGGATATTTTCTTCTTTTGTTGTCGTTGCTGCTGTTTTATGCGATATTATTACACTGCATGGAACATTTTCCTGAATTTAAGAATGTTTCCTCATGAAAGTTTCAGTCAATATTTTTATTGCGCTTGGTACGTATTGCCAAATTGCTTCATGAGAGGGCTGTACAAGTCATTATCCAGCAAATGTGTGACTAGAGATGTTGATTTTTTAATTCTGGATTTCTTCTTTGGAATCACCCAGCTCAGTGAGATGGAAGTCAGAGGCACAAACAGGGTCACCTCTGGGCCACGGGGTGGTTTTAGAGCAGCGTGTAAGGCAAGTGGAGACTTAGAAGAGCCACATCTTGATCTTTCATGGAAAACTTTGCTATCAGTGGGCAGGATTTGCAAAGGGATGGGGGAGGCCAGAAGGCAGCTGGGTAGGGCTGGGTGTGGGTGAGCGGGAGAGATCCACAAGGTGAGACCAATAAGGCAAGAGGGTGAAATAGTGCAAGAAAGCGAGGCAGGTGGGAGCCCCCAGTCACCTTTGCCCACCCTAAAAAAGTCTTCAGAGGATTTGCCTCTGGAAACGGTCCCTTCGGATTCTTGAGGGACTAATTTGTGGGACTAGTTGAGGATCTCACCATATCCGAAATTGGTGTGTGGAGTCTTCATGCTCAGTCACATGGGATATGGGGAGTGGGAAGAGGCCAGCCAAGTCCATGGCTCCCGGAAGCGCTGAGCCAGGCCACCGCTGATGAGCCCCACACTGGTGTCTTAGATCCAAGGGACGCGTGCACGGTAGCAGCTACAGCTGTAGCCTGAGTGCCACTCCTCTGTGTGCACGATCTTATTTCTTTGGCCCCTGGAAGGTTCTTAGAAAGACAACAGCAATAGAAGGGAGGTATAAGGTGACAGGAAGTGGTCGTACATGGGGTTTCGGCAGCAAGATCTAAATCCTGCACAGCCAAGGAGAAAAGGGGAAGGCGACTGCCTGGTCCTTGTCCTTTGCACGTGCACTGATGGACCAGAGCAGCTACTCGTGGGTGGGAAATGCTTTTCGGTCCAACTTACCTTCTGTGTGTTTCTAAATCCTGAAAGGTTCAGATAAGTCCCCTGGAGCCCCGCGGGAGCAGAGGGATAAACAGCACACAATTGCTGGTTTCTAGAGAAGCCCTAAGACAACAAAGCACTCATTAATGGAAGAAATATACTGTGGCAGGCACCTTTATTTTTGTTTAGTCTTTCGACAGGGCCGAAATAACAAGAGTTATGCGATACGGAGAGAAAGCTCTACCTTCATTTAACTTGCAGTATGCTGCAATGGCGTATAATTACCTGTAAGTGTAATTACAGGCAAGACAAATAGCACTTTTAGCTGTGGTCTTAAAGAGGCGAGTTAATTTCTGACTTTGACCAGAACTATGTTAATTAGCCTCCCGCTCTCTCTTTCTCTGAATGGAAGTTCCTGCACCCAGGGCTGAGTGTGGTCTGCTGCTCCTGTACCTTTGAGTAATGAGGGGACACCGCATGCGAACCGAATCAGGGCTGCTGTATTAATAAGGCTACTTTCCTGTCCATTTATCATCAATTAAAGGGGCGCTAGTTTGTAAAGTAACCCCACCTTCGGCCGGCCGCCCAGAACGGCTCCTCATTTATTTTCTGCCTGGTTTCGGTTGGAGTGAGACCCACCTTGCAGCTCAGAGGTGACAGGCGGCATGAAAAAGTACACTAATTGAGACATCTCAAGGGAGAAATATAAGAAAACTGAAATGGTAATTAGAATGAGCGGGTTTCAAGCTGGGTGAGGAAAATCGAATAGAGGTGCGCCTGAGGGGCTCTCGCAAACGGGGATGAAGGTACTTGGAGGCGGGAAAAGGGGGAAAAGGATCGGAGAGTAGCGTGTACCCTTTTAACACTTCAAGGAGAGGGAAGAGAGAGTACGAACATGTCGTGGGTGGGGCGTGCGGGCTTTCAGGAAAGGTGGCCCCGTGTGCAGGCTTTAAGACAAAGCAAGCGGGGAGATCTCCAGGGTTGGAGTGGAGGAGCAGAAAATGTGGGATCTCCGGTGGGGAAGGGGGGTTCTGGAATTAAAACTATGATTTCTAGTGCTCCCAGTCCTCTGTACAAAGCGGCAGGGACGCTTCCTGTGATTTGAGAACGAGAGCATCCTTTGGTTTCTGCCTCGTTCCGAGGATGCTACCGTGAATCCCAACCTTCACAGGCTGAAAGGTGATGGAGGCGAAACGGTTTTCCCTCAGTGTCGTGCCTTGCGAATGACTGGTTGAATGTGGAGACGTATTTTGGTTAGAGCTTTGATTCCAGTTGGTCATTTTCTTCCTGAAATACAAAGTCCCAGAAACGAGCTACAAATGGGCTGTGTTAGGACACGTTCTTCTCTGGGTGGGAGAATAGTCTGGAGGGGTCAGTTCCTATTTCTGCTTTCTAATTAAAGCCCCCCCCCTCCCGCCAGTCACTGCCTCCCCGATGTGTAAGCTCAGAGAACATTGCGGGGGGCACTTGATCTGACCTTCTTCTCTAGCAGATGAAGGCTTGGGGTCTGGAATGGAGTTCCTTGAGCTGTGGAATAGTGATGCGTGGAGCTCCCAGGTTCCGAGAGAGAGAGAACATGTGTCATAGCCCGGCTCACACTGGGAACCTTGCCAAGTGGCTGGAAGACTCAGACTGAACATTCTCAGCAGCAGGGCACACACACCTGTGCTTCTCTCTGCTGACTAGACAGCTGCCGGTATCATAGAAGAGCCCTTCAGATATTCGCATTTCCCTGTCTTGTTTCCAGCCTAAGCGTGCTCAGTGCCTTTAATATTTGTGGGAGGGCCTGGTTTCGAGTTCCTTCCCCACCTTAAGCGTTTTTGCCTGGCACCCAAAACGAACCCCAGTGTGTGATCTAAGTGGTACATAGATCATATACCTTTTTTTTTAAGTTTTTTTATTTTTTTTGGGGGGGGGGGCGAGAGAGAGAGAGTGCATGTGCAAGTGGGGCAGAGACAGAGAGAGAGAGTGAGAATCTCAGGCAGGCTCTGCATTATCAGCATAGAGCCCAATGTGGGGCTAGAACCCACGAATGGTGGGATCATGACCTGAGCCGAAGTGGGACGCTTAACCGACTGAGTCACCCAGGTGCCGCAATCATATACCTACTCTAATGCCTCTCCCCACCATCTTGGTTTCTGCAGCAGCTACATCGCACTGAACACCTCATCATTTTCTGTTCACTATTAGTTGCATCCTGTGATGAGCAAGACAAACATGGCCCCTGCCCACCTGGACTTCACAGTGTGGTGAGGAAGATCTGCATGGAGAGAGGGATCCCGGTCGTGAGTGTTAGGCAAGGAGAGGTGGGGGCAGTGATGGGATTGTAGGGCACAGGCTTGGATCTGGTTCTGTGGGAGGTGGAAAGCCCCTGAGGAAGAACTGGTCAAACTGAGACCTGGCGAAGTAGGAGCGGGGAGTGAGATCTGGTGAGTGTTCCTGTCGGGGATAGCATGTGCAAAAGCCCAGAGGTGAGGAAGAGGGAGGCATGCTGAATGAAGATAGAAGTGACGGGACCCAAGAGTGAGATATGAAGACATTAGCAGGGGGCCAGCCTGGAGCCAGCCTGGTCTCGGGAAGACCTGTGAGCTCACATAAGGCCTTTGCCTTCCGCTAAAGCCAGTGGGAGGCACCGGGAGGCAGCAAATGTGTGCTTAGATTTCAGCTCACTAGTATCAGGAAACCCAGAGTCTTTTCGCATGTTTTCCCGGAAACCCCATTCTTTCCTTCACTTCCTTGATTGTGGCCCAGCTTTTCACATTCCACTGAAGGCCTTGATGTTTATCACGTAGACGTCATTGTGTACAGTTTTGACAGTCTACGTGGACACCCATCTGGGGATTTCGATTCTATCCCCTGCTCTATTAACCCTCCCTCCCAGCTCCACTCAGTTTGCCTTGTGTGTTCTCTGGCTCATTCCCAGTTGATGTGGGTTTCGAGTGGGATAGAGCCTGGTGACGGACACATCACTGCCTTCCGGGCTCATCTGGGTCCATTTGTGGGCACACATTGGGTCCGTGTTGAAACCTCTCTTAGATCCTCCTAATGGTACCAACATCAGCCTGTGTCTTTCACTTTGTGTCATCTGTGAGGGGGCAGGTGGGAGAGGGGACTATCGGTCACCCAGCTGTTGCCAAGTGGGGCTGGGGCCATGTGCTGGTAAGCTGCTGGTGGCCGTCCCTCCATGGTATGTGTGGGTCTCCAAGCTGGAAGTGCTAAGATGACTTAGCCCTTTTCCTGAGCTTATGAGAAAGATCATTGCCCACAAATCCTGTCTGACTCTCGGCTGGGCGACTCTTGGCTGGGTGTCTCTTGAGCGACATAAATGCCACCACCAGTGGGAGCACGAAGGAAGCACTTAGCAGGGATACCTGAGAAATTCAGGAAGCATCCCCAGAAGGCCTTCATTCAGAGCCCCTTCTGAAAAGCTTTGGGGACGTGAAAAAACTGATTCTGTTGTCCAAATGCTTATTTCTGTCAACACATGAAGCGTTTGGGGATTTTCTGGATCAGTGACTCCAAAAAATAGACAAAGCCCCTCTCAACAAACGTGGAGCCTGCCAGTGTGGGACCCCCAAGTCCTAATGCTGTGTGGGCTGGTTCTGTTACCAACTACAGGCCCCTCCTGAGTTCAGTCCCCTCTGGGACTCCAGGTCTGTGCTGGTCCCCGGGGGGACTCCAGCTTTTGTCGGTCTGTTAGATATGTCTGCTGAGTCTCTTTTGTGTGTCATCTCTGGTGCAACTGTGAGTTTGGATAAACTCTGCTTTCTTGGCACTTTCAGAGCACGGAATCCTTAGGCTCTCTACCTGCAGTTATATACCAGCCGTTCCGAGAGTTGACGTGCTGACATATGCTCCCAGAACATACAGCGTCTTGATTTCCTCCATTGTGCACTTTTTACAAATGCCTGCCCCCCGGCCCCCAGCCTCTGCTTGGAGGGCTTGCTCTTGGAGCTTTGCCTCAGCACTGGCACTGGGAGACCTTTCACTGACACCCAGCCCAGCTCCCTCCCTGGAAGAACACCGCTCCCCTTGGTGCCCTGTTGGGTGTCCTGGCTCTAGTCACCTCCCTCCACCCGGTACCTCAGGACCGACACACTCGGTTGTCTCAGGAAGTGGCCCTTTTACCCTTTTGCACCTGTTGAAAGTGGGCTACACATTTCTGGATTTTAAATGCCAGTTAGCATGCTTTACTGTTAATAACCATAGTCATAGCACGACTAATTTCACTGATCTTGCAGAAATAGTTACCAAAGGCAGCGTATTTGAGGGAGAATGGGTAATTTTATAAAACCGTGAAGACGTCGCCTTATGAAGGTTGAAAATTCAAAGCGAGCATCACTTGGACGGCATGGCGTTGAATTAGCTAATTATAGTGTTTTATATCTGTGTTTGATCATTATTAAAAAAGTTTCTCCCTCCCCTCAACACACACAAAAAAGCAGGCAAAATCCTATCAAGTAAGTTTCTCTTTGAATTTAAAATTACTCTTGGGGCCAAGGAGGTTTCTGAATCACAAATGAAAATTTGGACATCAAAGAGATTTTTTACTCCTCCTTCTAAGGGAAGAAGAGCTGTTTCTTCCCTACTACATAAGAAAGGGAAAAAAGCACATAGATTTGAAAGTGAATTTTCGCTAGAGCAACGAGAGAGTGGAAAACACCAAATTCCCATTGTGTGGACAAGTTTGAGTATTGCCATAATGAGATAAAATATGGCCTTAAGAAAGGGACTGACAAAAAAGGACAACATGCCTGGTGTTAAGATCAGGTCCAGTGCTAAGTGACCATTTCTTCCTGAGCAGAGCCCATTTGGACATAATGTATCAACTGTCGGATCAAGAGAAGGGATGCCGGATCCCCAAGGACAATGAACTTTGAATTCACCCCAAAATGTATTCTTTAGAGGAGGATTGACAAAAAGTGGCCCTTTAAAAAATACAATTTTCTTTGGTAATTAAAAAAAAAGTACTTGGCCCTGTATAAAAGTATTTGGCTTGCGATGGATCATCCACTTCCAAAATGGCAGGATAGCCACAAAGGGAGATAATGGGTCCACTTTATTAATTAGTAAGAACAGTAACCATCTCCTATTCTCAATTTGCAGTTTTAAAATATGTCATTCTGGCAATTGTATGTTTGTGGACTGGGCTATGCTTTTCTTCTTTGGGTTGTTTCTTTGCTTTCTGGGGTTTAATGAATGCTGATAGTGAAAGTGGAATAATCTATGGATTATAAAGTGCTCTCAGGGGTTGTCACAACAGTCTTGTAAGACAGAGAGATGATACCTCCCACACTGTTGAACAGGAATCTAGCTAACTAAGGAAAGCCTCACGTGGACATCATAATTAAGATCGAGACAGTGTCTGCCCTGACCACTCCTATTTGTAACGTCCTACGGAGTTTCTGTAGGATGCCGGGAACTGAAGTGCATGTGTTACTTGATGGCGTTTTGTTCAATCTTCCCCGCAGCCCGATGGTGTAGGGACTATTTCCCCCGTTTTACAGATGAGGAAGTAATTAGTGGCTCAGAAAGGTTGTGGTCTTGGGCACAGCTACACAGCGAGTAACTTTTGGAGCAGATGTTTGTCACCACAATGGTATGTCCTCTCCAAAGCAGGAGTGCTGATCTCTATCTGGCACAAAGACCCTCTGCTTGCTTTGGAAATACAGATCCTGAGAGGGGCCATGACCAGCCTGAGTCTGAAGGTGGTGCAGCCTGTGTATGTGCCCTCCTTGGTTTGTTTTCACTTACTAGATATAGGCCAGACTTTTGGTAGATCTTTCAAATTTTCATACATGCTGAGATCCTGCATGCTATAAAAGATATCTAAAATTTCCTTCCCTTTCCAGTGAAAAACAAAGCCCAGTTGGGAAGTGAACAGAAAAGAACCCAGCGCAGCCTTTATATTTTTAATGCCCTTTAAATGTCTAAGGTCATTTTAATATACTGTCTGGATTTTCTCATGAAAACATGTTGCTCATGACGTTAAATGGACTAGAAGAGTTTAGTCAAGGGAGGTTTTGTATGTAGTGGTTGATTTTCGTGTTCTTAGGCTGTAAATTTAGGAGACATTGGCATAAAGTTGAGGGCAGAAGACTCTATCAGAGTGGAATGAAAACAAAGATGTGATATATGGTGGGGGTGGGGAGGCGTGCCCCCTGTGCACGACCCCACTGCACCATGAGTCAGGATACCACTCAGGGTGTCCCTCCATGGTGAGTCCAGCATAGTCCTTTATTTACCTTGAGTTCTTTCCCTACCTGCTCCCAGAATGGGGGGAGAGGTGGGAAAAGAAGGGTGGATAAGAGGGATCTGGTTTCTGCTTGTTCCCAGTACCATTTTCATTATCTCCTTCTCTTAAGCCCCCTCCCTGTGGCCATAAGGGGGCCAGATGGGGAGGGAGGGGGAATACCCTACCCAGAGTTTTCAAGTAGAGTGGCTCCCTGCATAAGTGAGTTCACTGTAAAGATTTCCAGCTACTTGAGGCAGAGAAGGCAGAAAGCCATTTAATATTAACGTATATAATTCCAGCCAACTAGACATGATTACATTAGGAGAAAGTAAGTCAGCTGGAAGTGCCTGTAGAGATTCTGCAACTCCCAACACATTCTAAGAATTAATATTTCTGGGTTTTTCTGTTAAATTAATTGGCTGCTTATTCGTTCATTTTATTATCTGCCCTTGTTAGCAAACAAGTCTTAGCATCTGTCAAATGCCTAAGAACATTTTCTAGAGAAAAGCATGACATCTAAAAAAATCATTAATGTTAGGGAGACAGCCAAAAGAATCAGGCAATAAAGCTGTTTATAGCCTTTGTGTGTGTGTGTGTGTGTGCGTGTGTGTTTACTCTTTCCTTTCAATTTCTGGTTATAATCCTATTATTGATAAAGGATACTCCAGCATGATAATAATTATAAATGAGTCATATAAAATTGCAGAGATCATTCTATTATCGAGATGGTATCTCTAGTTTTTTTCTTGTATAATTATGGCAATCTTTGGAGATGGTTAAACTGTTTTCTGTCCTTCTTAACCAACCCATTAATGGCATATCCCAATTACTCATTTTAAATGGAAGTGTTGGGATATAACTCAGTCTTTGGAATGAAGAAATCAAAGCATTTAGGTGCTTGCTTTTTAAAAACCTTTTCTTTGGATTCGGAAACATTTGGGTGAGCACTTATATTAAGGGGAGTGTATTGGTATTTCGTTGAACTTCGAAACATAAGACTTTTGCTTGTCTTAAGAAAGCGGAAGAGTTGTCATTTATCTTCGTGTTATTTCAACTTACCAGAAGACCTCATTCCTTTTTCTCATTTAGTCCTCTGATAAACTTCAGGGAGAAAGGATCTTGTCTTCCTGCAATGGGGGTGGGAGTAGGGTTCCCTCACATCCAAGCTAGGTTGGGTATGAGTCAAAGAGATTCAAGGGGAGGAGAAGCTAACATTGGTTACATGTGGCACTGAGCTTGCTTCCTACAGACTCCCCGAAACTTACCAGGGCCACACATCAGTGGTTGGTGGAAGGGCTGGGCTTCATCCTCAGGTCTGTGGGACACAAATCCCATATTCTCACAATCCAGACTGTGCTGTTTTACCAAATGTGTTGGACACAAAACAGTATTTTCAACTGAATATGTGATGTTGATATTCTTTTTAAGTACGGCTCTCATTCTATCGAGCCAACACCAGTTCTGCTTTTAATGAGCTCATACTCCTGTCATTGTTAATGATAATGGCATTATCAGCTACTGTTTACTGGGCATTTTCTTTTGAGCATTTAATATGTGCAAAAGACTACGTGCACCATGTTATTTCATTGTCACAACAATGCTCTGAATTCTATGTAATTCACAAATAAGGAAAAAAAGTTCCCAGACGTTAAAAGGTCACACAATTGCGCAGACCCAATTCCAGGCCTCTCTAATCCCAAAGCCTTACTCTTTTTTTTTTTTTTTGAGAGACAGAGAGTATGAGTCGGGGAAAAGCAGAGAGAGAGAGGGAGAGAGAGAATCCTAAGCAGGCTCTGCACTATAGGCACAGAGCGGGATGTGGGGCTTGAAATCATACCATGAGATCATGACCAGAGCCAAAGTCGGGCACTCAACCAACTGAGCCACCCAGGCAACCCCCAAAGCCTTACTCTTTTTTTAAAAAATTTTTTCTTAACGTTTATTTATTTTTGAGACAGAGAGAGAACATGAATGGGGGAGGGGCAGAGACAGAGGGAGACACAGAATCTGAAACAGGCTCCAGGCTCTGGGTGGTCAGCACAGAGCCTGATGCAGGGCTCGAACTCATGGACTGCAAGATCATGACCTGAGCCAAAGTCGGACGCTTAACCGACTGAGCCACCCAGGCAACCCCCAAAGCCTTACTCTTAATTATTATACTTCACTAAGCATGGTAAAGGGTCCTTCTATTTTTGAAAATGAAAAGAGATTAGTGACTCAGTTTTTAAAATTTTTATTAAAAATTTTTTTTGTGCAAAGGGTGGGGGAGGTGCTCTTCCAACTGATGCCTGCTGAGGCGGCAGGCCAGGGATGTAGTCTGAAGTCCCGTTATGCTTTCCTGGTGACAAGGGAATCAGCCTCTGATTCTGCCAGAGCAGGGGCTGGCCCTCCTTCTAATGATCCAGCTACACAGGTCACAGCTCTGTCTCCGAGTCTGATGTTCCCTGCTTAGATCCCAGGGCCTATCGCTGAGTGCCCCTGCTATGCTGCCGTTCCCTATAGCTCTCTGAGTGTCTCAGAAGGCCTGATGGGTATGTATTGCCAGGGCATGTCTCCCTCTTCTCATCACATACTGCAGTGCAACATGGAATCCCTCCTGGTCATCTGGTGTAGATCTCATTTCTTTAAACTTTTTATTAAGAAAATTGGAAACACACAAGAGGCAGAACAGGATAATGAGCCTCCAGGTATCCATCATCCAGCTTCCACAATGATAACTTGAGGCCAATTTCACTGCACCTGTGCTTATACTCTCCTTCCCAGTGATTATTTTGAGGCAAATCACAGACATTATATTATTTCACCTCAAATACTTTGGAATATATCTCTAAAATATAAGGACTCGTCAGAAACATACTTATAATACCATAGCCACACTTAATGGATTAACAGAATAATTTTAACGTAATCAAATAGTCATCTTTCTTATTTCCTAAATTGTCTCAGAATTTTTATTTTAGTTTTTTGTTTGTTTAAATCAAATTCCAAATAAGCACCATAGATTGCATTTTTTTTTATCTGTGTTCTAAGTCTCTCTTAATTTTAGACTTTCCCTCCTAGTCTTTTTGTTTTTCTTTGCTTTTCATTTGTTGAAGAAACTGGGTTATTTGTTGTGTAGGATAGTAGTTCTCAATCTATGTGCCATAAAGGATGATGGGGTTTTTGTTGTTGTGGTTGTGGTTGTTTTAAATTAAAAAATTTTTTTTAACGTTTATTTTTGAGACAGAGAGAGACAGAGCATGAACGGGGGAGGGTCAGAGAGAGGGAGACACAGAATCCGAAACAGGCTCCAGGCTCTGAGCTGTCAGCACAGAGCCTGACGCGGAGCTCGAACTCACGGGCTGTGAGATCATGACCTGAGCCGAAGTTGGCCGCTTAACCGACTGAGCCACCCAGGCGCCCCTTGTTTTAAATTTTAATAAATCACAGCCAATAGTTGGAGAATACTTAAGAATAAGTTACTTGAAAAATAAACAAAAATATTCATTATTATATACAACAGACATAAAATTACATTTCAAATGAATATATGAATATAATCACAACAGATGTAACCTAGGCAGCAGGAAGAGAATTATGCAAGGTGTATGCATTGTTAACTGAAAGTATGTGTGATTAATAAAATTTCAATTACACTCATGAATTTTATTGTTATACAATTGTAACTAAATGAAACTAATGAGTAAAAAAATAGCAATTTCCCGTATTAAGTACTTATGTATACATTTTGGATATGGACAAATACCATATATATCACTATTTATGGTTTTTATGTACTAAGAACCTGCTTTTTTTTTTCTTTTGAGAGAGAGTGAGTACAAGTTGCGGAGAGGGGCATAGGAAGAGAGAGAATCTTAACTGGCTCTATGCACAGCCAGAGTCCAACATGGGGCTGGATCCCATGATCTTGGGATCATGACCTAAACTGAAATCAAGACTTGGACAGTCAACTGACTGAGCCACCTAGGCACCCCAAAGAACTTGAATCTTACTTGTAAATGTAGTTAATAACGGTTGGATTGATGACAACATTGCCTACAGATGGTAATGCACATGTGATTTCTTCCTGTCTTTTAATGACACTTATATTAGAGAAAGCAGAGATATGTTGATGGGGATGAAAGAAGAAATTTTAAAGCAATTTCAACCAGTTCGGCGTATTCATTTTTAATTTTATCCTAAGTAAAGCAAATAAAGCTCTATTTCCAAAATTTGTCCTCAATCCATTGTCAGTAGCCTGTTCTAATACTTTATCCTTAAAATTGCAGTTAGATTGACATAATTTTTATTTGATCAGATAATCTCTGCTTTTTGAGATATTTAACCATTTACATTTAATGTAATTATCAAGATGGTTCACTTTACATCTATCATTTTTCTTGTTTTCTGTTTGGTTTTTATACATTTTTTTCCTCTTCTGTTCTTTTGAAATAATTGAATGCTTTCTATGCGTCCATTTAATCTCCACTGTTGGCTTTTTAATTATGCCTCTTTTTAATGTTTTTCGTAGTTGCCCTAGGGCTTATAATGTATCATGATCTAGCCCAAAACATTTTATACCACTTTGTGTATAGTATAAGAACCTTACAGCAGTATATTTTCAATCCTTCCCTTCTATACTTTGTGCTATTGTTGTCATGCTATGTTGTCAGTTTCTTTTACATATAAATCCCACAATATATTGTTACTATTTTTGCTTTAGCCAGTCAATTATCTGTTAAAGAAATTAAAAATAAGGAAAACTATTTTTATAATTACTTTCATTTTTACCATTTCCGGTGCCATTTATTTCTTTGTGTAATTTCAGGTTTCTAAGTAATACTATATTTCTTTCTCCTGAATAAATTTCTTTAACAGTTTGTGTGGTGAATATCTGCTGGAAATGAATGATCTCAGATTTTGCTTATATAAAAAAGTATTTTGTCTTTATTTAAAAAGATATTTTCATGTGATATAGACTTCTGGGATGATACTTTATTTTCAGTACTTTAAAGATATCACCAACGTTTTCTAGTTTGTATGATTCTGATAAGAAATCTGCTATAATTCATACCTCTGTTTCTTCTATTCAGTATTTCTTTTACCCCCCCCCCCCGTTTTTTGGCTGCCTTTAAGATTTTCTCCTATTTTTCATTTTTAAAAGTTTGACTGTGATATGTCTGAGGCTGTGTGTGTGGGTGGGGGGGGAGGTGATTTTATTTTAATCCTGCTTGTGGTTCTGTAAGCTTCTTAGATCTGTAGTTTGATCTCCTAGGTTATCATTGGAAAACATTTAACTATTACCACTTCTAATATTTCTTTATCTATTTTTTAATTTCATTTTTAATGTTTATTTTTAAGAGACAGAGACAAATAGAATGCTAGCAGGGGAGGGGCAGGGAGAGAGAGAGGGAGACACAGAATCTAAAGCTGGCTCCAGACTCTGAGCTGTCAGTACAGAGCCTGACACAGGGCTTGAACTCATGAACTGTGAGATCATGACTTGAGCTGAAGTCAGATGCTTAACTGACTCTGCCACCCAGGCACCGCAATCACTTTTAATATTTCTTCTCATATGTTCTATTTTCTCTCTTTGGAATTGTAATGCTATCAGTGTTAGATCTCTTTCTTAATATTGCTTCACAGCTCTTGGATGTTTTGAGTTTTTTTTTTTTTTCAGTCTGTCTTTGTGTTTCAATTTGGATAGTTTCCCTTGCTCTATTTTCAAGACCACTGAATCTTTTCTCAGCAGTGTCTACTCTATTGAGAAGCCTCTTAAAGAAATTATTTATCTCTGATATCAGGTGTTATTTCCAGCATCTCTTCCTGACTTTCTTTGATAGTTTCTGTCTCCCTGCTGAAACCTCCCATCTGTTTATGTATGTTGTCCACATTTTCTAGTGGATCTATTAATATGTTAATCACAGTTGTTTTAAATTTCCTGTTCAGTAGTTCTGACATCTGGTCTATTGATTGCTTTGCTCTTGATAATAGGTTGATTCTCCTTATTTACTTGTATGTCATGTAATTTTTGATTGAATTTAGATATTATGTATGAGAACAGTAAATTCTGAGATGATAATTTTATGCCTGGAAATTGTCACGCCATTTTGTCAGTCCGTTAGTGTGAAGGGTTGAGCTAATATAGTTAGGACTCAATCTGGTTAGAGTTGTGTTGTTGCTATTGTTACCGTCAGAGCATCTAAGTCTTCAAATTTTTGTAGTCAATTTCTCTTACTTTATATTTAGAGTTAGGGCTTAAGCATTATGGGGTTTTTCTCAGCACTCCTGCGTACGAATTAGCTGAATTAGCTGTGTTATCTCTACACATCTCAAGCATAGTGGGAGGGTGGAAGGAGGTCTCCCAAACTCTTCTTTGTATTTAATGACTTGCTAGAACTATCTCATACAGGCTCATGAGGGCCAATTGTACTCATCTTCTTCCCAGCTCCATGTTCAGTGCTATCATGTGATAGTTTGAAATAGGTGATGGTGAAAATGTTCATATCAAGGAAATTTGCCAGTACTGCATATCTGGCCTTTTTAACCTGGAAAACTGGTAGTTAAACATTTACCAGCACAATACCTCTTGTATTTATAGTTAGTCTTGAGTGGGAAAATATATTAATCCTTCCTCAGTGGTTTAAAAAAAAACACACACACAGAGCACATCTGCTTTGTGTCAGTGTAAGAGCCTGAGCCCAGGACTGTTTTTTGCCCCTCCCTAGAGGTAGAGGGTTTTGATTCTACCCTTCCTCCAGCTCTGGAAAAGAATCTTCTATCCCTTCCCTAAAGACAGACACATTTTGCTTCTATTTACCTCTAAGAAACGAAGGATCTTTGTCTACACCCTTGTGGTCAAAGAGATTAAGGCCCCTTTCCTAGTGGCTTAAGATTTTTGATTCATAGGAGGGAAGAGTTTGGGAATGAAGGTGAGGTTTTGTGTTTGTCTTCATGCTTCCATTGATTATCTCCTGATTCCTGCATAACCATACCATCCAAGAGGGTCTTCAGTCCCCTGTTTTTTAACCAGTCTTTCTCTCATGAGAAAGATTTGTTTTAATGGGGAAATCTTCTTCATTTTTAATTACAGAAGGAAGATATAAAGTGCTTTCTGTATTTTAAGAGCAATGCAAAACATTTTGCATGGTTTCCAGCAGCTAATTTCTTCAATAGATCCATTGATTCAATGATGTTTCACATGCACAATTTCACAGATAAAACTTACAGAAAATAACGTATGAGAAACTACAAACTTCCTTTATGTCTGGGGACCCCAGCTGCTCCCCAGTGACATGCTAGTCCACATGTGGCCTTTAAGAATTCATTAAAAGGGCGCCTAGGTCGGTCAATCAGTTAAGCATCTGACTTCGGCTCTGGTCAAGATCTCATGGTTTGTGAATCCCAGCCCTGCTTCAGGTGGGTTTGAGCCCTGCATTGGGTGTGCTCGAGCCCCATTTCAGGTGAACACGAGCCCCACCTCAGGTGAGCCCCGCTTCTCTTTCCCTCTCCCTCTCTCTCTCTCTCTCTCTGCCCCCTCGCTCACTTGCTCCCTCTCTCTCTCTCTAGGAAAAAAAATTCGTTAAAATCTATATAATTTCTTCTTTCAGGCTTGCAGGTACCCACCTCTTTCTTCTAGGCTCTGTCAAATACGAGGAGTTCATGTGTCTCATATTTCCTTGGAAGGACTAGTCACTCCTGGAAAGTGGTTCACTGGGTTGCCTAGTTACCACAGCTTTATGATGGATTCAAGAAACATTGTGCTTTTTTAGATTATTCAGCTTTTTTCATGTTAAAGTGGGAGTGATGTTCTTTGCAGTTTTCTAAATCCTAAGGAGAAGCAGATAGCCCTAAACTTTTTTTTTCTCTTTAAAAAAATGTGTGCAAGCTTTCGAGGCGCAATTTGTTTAAAACAAACTGCACATAGGTAGCGAACACAGTTTGATGAGTTTGACATATTTATATATCTGTGAAATGCTTCTCATGGTCCACATAATGACCATGTTAACACACATATTTCCTCCAAAAATTTTCATATGGTAATTTTTCTCTCTCTTCACCTTAACTTCCATTCCCTGGCAACAACTGATCTATTTTCTGACCCTAAATTATCTTTTTATCTATTTATTTCAATAGATTCTAGATTTTATATACTTTGGGGTCCCACTTGACCAATTATCCTTAAACTAGGATTTAATTGTAACATGGTATTGCTCTTGACTCACAGTTTATAGTATATGGGATTCATCACATGAATTAGACATGAGTTCAGGTGACCTGAATGGGTCTAAACTCTGTTCAGTGAGAGGAGTCCACTGACCAGGGGCTTGGATGTTAAATTACAATGCTAAATTACTGTAAACATTTCTAAGTGCTTACTCCCAATTTCTATACTTATCTCACACCTGGGTCAGTAATAAACAGTTTGTGGACTACTTTATCAATGGCTCATACTTTGAGTAGCATTGCTGTAGAATTTAAGTCTGGATTTTGTTGGTAACATTCTTGTGGTGTCATTTAACATCTTCTACGATGCCCACTTCTTCTGTAAACTGATTGTTCTAGAGGCCTGGTCTGATTCAGATTAAAAATTTGGTTTTCAAAAGTTTCTTATCAGTGGTGGTGTATATTTCCATTAGGGGGTATAGAATGCTTGGTTGTCTCTTTTTTTTTTTTTTTTTTGGTAATTTTAGCAGCCTGTTGATGATTGTTACTTAGGTGCATTAGTTCATTAAGGGTTGAAAAATTATGCTGTTCTAATTTTATCATTAAAAAAATTTTTTTAGCATCTTGAAAATCTCTCCAAAAAGACTTCCCTTTGTCAACTTTGGGTTACCTCAAGGTACAGTTCCTATGGAAAAGACTGGATAAATACTTGATTCTTCCTTTTTATTTCCCAACTTTCAAAACAATGAGTAAAGGATCCAGTATCCTCTAAAGATAATCTGTGAAATGTTTAAAATAATTATTACTATGAACTGATATAAATACATTTGATAGGCTCCAGTCCATTGCAGTTATTATTCTAATATAGTCATATTTAGTCATATAATTAAATAGATATTCCAGTTCCAGTTGGTCCCCTTCCTATGAACTGTGTATGAGACGTCCATGTGCAGAAATGAAAACTTAGTAAAGGAACAAATGAGGTTAAAATCCAGATCTACTTGACCACAAAGGCCCTGCTCTTGGCCATGTGCATCTGACTTCTGACAGGTCTGTGGATTCTTTTCCCATCTTTGGAATGTGCCTATGGCTAACAGCCAGCCAGGGGCCAGCACACAGTACAGAGGAAGGCCGAGGGCTGGGCACTCAGTGCCTGGCTCATACAAATTGATTCTGCATCTGCTGAAAAAGTCTGGCGCCGTTGTTCCTAGACGGAATCCTAAGAGCTTATAGGATTTTGTCTAGAATGAGATAGCTCTCAGAGAGTAATGATGATTTCAATGCTTGAAAATGAGAGTTTGCCCAAACTTTTCCCAAAAGACTCTCCTGATTTGTGACTTGTTTCCCAATTGAAGGAACATTTGAAGCAGGTCTATATTTCCTTTAGGTTGTTCAGTAATTTAGAAAGTGATGTCCACAATCACAGTTTCCTCTTCATTGCATTTTGACTCAAGTATTTTGGGCCATAAGAAGGAAGGACAAAGAGACCACTGGAGAACTCTCACCCAGGGGTCCAGGTTTGAGTAGCACTGGAGGTAGGTACCTGTTCTGTTATGAGCTGGCTTTGCAGAGCTTCCCAAACTCCTCCTCGAATTTAGAAGGGAAATGGAAAGCAGACAGGCAGTTCTTGGGGAGAAGAGTAAGTCTGCTCCTCTAGCCCCAAGAGTGGCACAAAAGCCTGGTGATACAGCGCTGGCTCTTTGTTTCACCTGCCCGTTTTCCTGTCCTGGTGAGGATAAAGAATGTTCTGCCCACTGATAAAATTTCCTCTAAGGAAAGGATTCTGACTCCAATTGTGAAAGTGATTGATCTTCTTCTAGATCCAAGAGGCTTCCATCAGCCTCCACTGTCCTTTCAATAATTTTTTTAAGTTTATTTATTCTTGAGAGATAGAGACAGACAGACCATGAGCAGGGGAGGGGGAGAGAGAGGAGGAGACACAGAATTCAAAGCAGGCTCCAGGCTCTGAGCTGTCAGCACAGAGCCCGAAGTGGGGCTCGAACCGCAAGATCATGACCTGAGCTGAAGCTGGACACTTAACCAACTGAGCCACCCAGGAGCCCCATCCACTGTCCTTTCAGAGCAGGAAATAAGGGCAAGCCAGTGTGGGGAATTGTGCAGAAATTTTTTTTTCTTTATTTCATCAAAATGGGGAGGAAGAAAAGGGAAAAAAATGTGGGAGTGAGCACTGGGCTTCTGTGATAAATAGACTGCTTAGGTTGGAAGAGTGAAAGAACTCTTCTTTGAGAATAAATTGTTTGGACATTCATTCATTCATTCACTGAGCAGCTACAGAGACCCTATTATCCACTGGACCCTGGCTTTGGAATAAGCAAAGACGAATAACATTGAGTGCCCACCGTGTGTGATTCACAATCTTATGGTGAATATATATGTTATAAAAAAATGTTACACTGCCAGTTGAGATGTTATGTAGAGGAGGTGGAAATACTACAGGAATGAGAAAACCCCCCTTGGGCTGTTGGAGGGGGAATGGGCTTTATAAATACATTTGAGCTGAATCTTCAAAGGAGCCTGTAGCATCAGGGTAAGGAGCCCAGCCTGGAGAGAACTGTGTGGGTCTAGGACCTCGCTCAACCATCTCAGCTTTGTGACCTTGGGCATGGCCATGCCTATAAATGAGCATAATAGCACCACAGGGTCATTGTGGGCTTTAAATGAGATGGTATCTGCAAACAGAATGCTTCATGTGGAGCTTTACCAGGAGCAAATTCTCTGTGGCTCTTGTCATAGTCCTGGCTGCTGTTTATGGTTGTTGTTGAAGGACATATAGGAATTTGTCAGTCAGAGAGAAGGGAGAGTGTACACGAACTGGTCATCCAGAGAAACAAAGGAATTTAGGAGGCTGAACGGAGGGCCATAGGTAATCAGGGGGAAAGAACTCCCTCCATGTAAAGCAGCTTGATCCTCTTTGATCTGGACTTATATTTAGGGGTGAAATAGGGAGGTGTTAAATTCCTCTGAGGACATTTAAACAATTAAGGAGAAGATAACGGAGTGCAAGTTATTTTAGGCCCATTTTCAGTACAGGATATGCTGAAAGGCACGATACTTGTGGGTGTTCAGAGTCGGTCTGATTTTACAGACGCATTCTTTTTCACCTGATGAACACACGTAGGCTGGACGTTGGTTGGGTCAGAAGGTTTCAGGCCTGTGCCTGGCATGGACCGTGGTGGCACCAGTCTTGGTGTGTTTCATGGGATTCTAATGCCGTTGACCTGAAATCTCCTTATCTTTCCTTTAAATCAGGATTCTATTAGGCCAGTGGTTCTCAGCCTTGGTAGTCCATTAGAATCATCTGGAAGATTTAAAAAGCACCAATGCTTGCACCACAGTCCTAGAGCCTCTGTTTCATTTGGTCTCAAGGGAGGCCCATGCCCTAGTATTTTACAAAAGCCCTCCAGCTCATCCTAAGGCATAGTCAGTGTCTATAGTCACTGTCCTGGGGAGTCCAAGGCTCCTTGGTGTTGTGGTTTAGAATGACCTTGACCTTACTCAGTGACATTGGGCCTTCTTTGTAGCAGTATGGCTGCCTTGGTGATAATGTGCTAGAATCCTTCCTTTCCTGGTGAGTACCTTTAAAAACGAAAAGGATGTTCTTAGTAAATATGTTATCTAGTCAGGGTACTTCTGGCTCATCTGAGCCAACTGTCTACTTTCATCCAATCTGCCCCCTTAAATTCAGGTTTGGCTATCAATAAGAATAACTTCTGGGTTTTGGAATGCTGCCTTTGGTGACTACATAGGACCCTCTGTTTTGCTCTTGGTTTTTCTCTGTTCTCTACCAGCTTTGCCCCATTTCTTACCCAGGTGCCTTTCAATTCAGCCTTTTGTGCCTTGACCACTGAAGTCTTCCCAGCTTTGACCCTTGGAGCTGCCCAGAAGGAATCGCTTTCTTCTGCTGTTCCACTCTGGGCACTTAGAGCAGGACACCAAGCCTGTGACAGTCCTATTGCCAAATTTCTCTACTACCCCTAGGGTCCGCCCACACCCCACTCCCAGGTGTGATCATTGGCATCCAAAGAGCATAATCTCTTTAGGAGATGCCTAAGGCGAGTCAGCTGTTGAATTGGTCCAAACAGGTTCCTTTGAGGAGCATTAAATGCCTGTTCCTCAATAAAATGTTAAACTGATATGAATTACTTTTTGCCAAAATTACGATGATTGGACTCGCAGAGGTGGGGAAGCAGGACCTTTTGATCTTCTGCTGAGCACCCCGTGGCAATTTTGACTTTTGGATTGAATTCTGGGCAGGTTGGCTCAGATTGAATGCAATGCCAGGGGCTGAAGGTTACAAGTGGCGTTCCTGCAGACTGCCAAACCTCGGAAACTGGCACTCTACCAGATGGGAACATCTGATTGCTCAGTGCACAGTGATTGAGGGGAAACAAACAAACAAAAAAAGATAAAAAATAGAAGAGATAATCCCAGCATTAGAAGGATTGCAGAAATCCTCAAGGCACCCTCCTGTCACCTGGAAAGGAAAGGGTGTACTCTTTTTTGGTATTCCAGTAAGATTCATCTATTGTAGAAAAGAAGCCCTAAAAACTTATGCTCTGATAATCACAATAATTATAGATTATTCTTCTATGCCTGGTAGAGCATCTAAGTAATAAAAAACCTAAGCAAGGCTGAAATGGAATTTTTTAAAAGTTACATAAAAATTCCATGCACAGAGTTGGTGATTATATATGTAGGAGAGGTTAATATCGAAGCAGTGACATGATTAATTTCAGTCAGTAAAAGGTGATGGTGAGCCCAGCCTTCCTCTAGCGAATGCTGGCTGTAAATGAAAGCTCACACGGGGTAGGGGTGGGGGTGCCATGGAAGAAAAGGCGCCTTCTGCCAATGGTTGTTTCATAACGCAAGCCCATTAATCGAGGAGGAAGACGACCCTGCTCCCTACAGCAAAACCACACATATTGTTGCTTGAAAAAGTGGGCATAAACGTGGCTCCATTGCGAAAGAATTGGGGACATGGAAGGTTTTTTTTTCTTTCTTTTGGAAACACATACCCTTTAGAAGGGTTAGGATGGTTGAAAAGTAGTTAAATAAATAGCACTTTCTGACCATTGTCAGTAGATTGTCTTGGAGTATTAGCTGTTTATTTCAGTGACATATTCTGAAGCGTCTATAGGGGGCTTTTTCAGAAGTCAGGACCTCAATGTAATATACAAGCATTGATTCTGATATTTCCCTTGATAACAGTGCTCGACCATATTGGGGTCGTAAGTCAGTAAGGTTCATTGGCTGCCGTAATGCTCACTGTCACCAGTAATAAGTACAAAAGACTTGCTCTAAAAGCTGGCTTATAAAACTTTAAGGAAACTTGGATTGCTTAAGTGAACTTACAAGCCTCTGGGGGGCGCCAAGCAGGTCTTAGTTGTCTACTTATATTAATTTCACAGAGTTTAAGGGGTCAAGAAAGACGGTTGGTGATGCTTATTAATTTATGAAAGACAGACTCTTGTCTGTCTTGCTATCTCGCTTTGACCATTCTGCCTTCCCTTTTAGAAAATTTAATATAAATTAAACCTTACCAGACAAGAGTGCCCTGAAGGATTAAGTCTAAAGTTCACAGCTGGACTAAAAGGATCCAAAGATGCTATGTCTTTTTCCAGCACGATTTCACTCGAAGTGATGTTCGAACAATAGAACCACACAGTGGACATAAGACATGAGAAGAAAAAAGCAATTAGAGCCATACTACAGTTAGTCAAGGATTAGTATATCTTTAAAATATGAGACATACTTGCTTCTAAGGTTTTTTTTTTTCTTGTTTCTTCACGAAATAATGGCTTGTAAAAGGAGCATCTTCTTGGCCTTAAGTGGGGGCATGGTTCTTGTTAAGATGGGAATGTTTATGTGTCATTACACTATCTCAAAACATACCTGATGGCTGGGGCCAGACTGCTGAGAAAAGAGAAATGGAACATTGCCATAGAAGCTGAACCCAATCTTGCTGATGGAAGTATTCTTCCTTCGTTGATTTGTTTTGGAACTAAGAGGGAAAGCCACAATCATGAAAAGGCAGGTATTTAAAAATGCAGTTTTAATTTATTTTTAATTAATTAGTTAATTAATTTAAAATGCCAATTTTTATTTTTTAAATTTTTTTATTTTTTAATGTTTATTCATTTTTGAGAGACAGAGAGAGAGAGAGCATGAGCAGGGAAGGGGCAGAGAGAGGGAGACACAGAATCTGAAGCAGGCTCCAGGCTCCGCGCTGTCAGCACAGAGCCGGACACGGGGCCCGAACTCATGAACTGCAAGATCATGACCTGAGCTGAAGTCAGACGCTCAACCGACTGAACCACCCAGGCGCCCCTAAAATGCCAAATAGCGTTCATAAAAATCTTTGAGTATCTTTCCCATTTTACAGATGCGGGTGTTGAGCCTCAGAAAGAGGAATACATTTTCTGAGGTTGTATGGCTAATGGTTGCCTGAGGAGTAGTGGGGAATAAAGGGGTCTGCTACCCATCCCCACGCCCACCCCTCAAACCAGGCGTTGAGGTTGGGGAACACTATTGTCAGGTCAGACAATTTTAGGAAGGCTTTTCGAGTAGCATATCCAAAGGAGGGAATAGCATGTGTAGCAAGGCCTGGAGTGAGGGATGGAAATCCAGGCAGCTTGGCTGTAGAGCAGTGGGCATGGGGAGTGTGGGGGAAGCAAGATTAGGCTGGGGAGGGTTGCAGGCAGCCATGCAGGGTAACGTAGTACTTTGAATTTTGCCCTGGGAGTAGTGGGAGACATTTGGAGGATTAAAGCAGAGGAATACTGAGATTTGTAGATCTGTGAGTTTAAAAGGTTATGCTGAGAGACTACCATTTACGACAGATTGTGCTCTTGAGAGAACAACTAAAATCTACAGACAAAATACACAAGCTGTGTGTTTGAAGGCAGCAGAGAGCTGCTGAGGAGAAGATGCTGAGAGGGGCTAAGACTCTGAAAAAGTGAGCTGACTTGTCTAGCTTCTTTTAGACTGGGTTCGTTTGCAGGTTGCAGGCACAGGCAAGAGGCCGAATGTCCGGGATTTGCTGGCACTGGGGAAGAGAGAAACCAGCAGAGCTTCTGGGAAAGCCTGGGGAAGCCTCCAGCGTGCAGCTGGTCCTTCCCCTGGTTGAATTCTGAGCCGCAAGGAGCGAGAGGCCAGAATCCTAAGTGGAAGTCCTCTGAGAAAAATATGGCAGAGTTTTAATTTTCACATCGGCCTGCATAGCTTCAAGAGACAGAGATTGAAGTTCAAGGTCATTATGGGGAGGGAGTCCAGTAAGCACATAGACTTTCAGGTCAAGATCGTGGAAGGCTGTGCCTTCCATAAGGGTAAACTTATTAAATAGACTGAACTTTGCCTTGGCTGCTACACAGCCTTGGCTGGATAGTCCTGAGGTGATCAGTTATTCTGTCTGCGTGACGGACAGAGGGGGTAATGGTCTCTGCAGGAAAATGATGTCAGCGGGAGTCTCTACAAGTTTTTATAAACAATAGTCATTAAATCAACAATTGCTGGACATGCTAAAAGTCAGAACCACAAGACTGAAAACCAAGAGAAAAACAGTTAAAGGAAACAAACCCATGGGTACTACAGCTATAGGAGTTAGTTACTAAGACTTTTAAATAACTGGCTATATATAAGAACATGGAGAAAATAACCGAAAATAGAGTATATCAGAGGTGTGAATCTGTAAAATCAAATCAAAGGGGGTAATTCTAGAACTGAATAAATGGTATCAGTAACAGTAATCTGGTTGTGACAGTAAGTGGAATTAGTGAACTGGAGGACAGGTCAAATAGAAAATCTCCACGCTGTGCACACAGGGAGAAAAGAATAGAAAAAACAGAAAAGAGCATTATAGACATGTGGGACTCAGCCAATAGAGCTAACGTATAACTGGCCTTCCAGAAGGAAATGGTAGTGAATGGAGAAGGAACAATATTTAAAGAAATAATAGCTGGACATTTTCTAAAACTGATGGATGGTATTAATCTACAGTTTCGCGAAGCTCTGTGATATCAAGAAGTATAAATAAGATATCACAGTGTTGTATTACAAATATATCATAATTAGACTGCTAAAAACCAAAGGTAAAAAGAAAATAATACACATTAACTTCAAAGAAGCAATAATAAGTTTGATACCTGACTTCTCAACAGAAATAATGGAAGCCAAAAGACAATGAAATGATGTCTTCCAAGTACCAAGAAGATCACTATGGCTTTCAGTAAGGAGAATAGATTTTGGGAGTTAGAGACGGTTAGAGAGGATATGGGAAGAACAATTCACAGGCTTTTATGATCTTACAATGTCCTGTGAAGAGGTGACTATAGTCTGGATTAGGGTAATGATGATCGAGACGGAGATAAGTAGACTGATTCAACAAATATTTAGGTCAAAAGCCTCAAAAGAAATAGCACAAACTCATCAATTTACCCACCACTAATTTCCCAAAGACTCCATCTCATCTCCATGGTTGCTTTCTTCTTTCCCCAGCCACCTCATAGACCATCTGGTTGGCTGAGATGGAAGCACATCTTTTCCACAAGATAGTCTTTTTAATAACCCTATCCCCTCTCAGTCTTGTCTTCACACGTGATGCTCAGACAGTGACTGAGCATACCTCTGGTTCTTTGTGAAGAATTCCAGGTGGCATCGTGGCAGGAATTTTGGCAAAGGACTTCACCTCCCCTTGTATCCAAGTACGTGATGGTCAGGATGTGGAGTTATAGACAAGTGGACATAAGAAGAGGCTGGGTGGGGCAGATGTGCTCTCTTTTGGAGTCCCTCTGTTCAGATGAATCTGGGCGTAGGGAGGTGGATGTCCAGTCTGATTTAACTGAATCAGACACCACCTCTGCCAACTACTGTTTGTGTCATCTTGGGACTCAGTTTCTTTCACCTGGAAAATTGGATTGCTGGTAATATCTGCACAAGGTGGTGCCAAGCTCAGGCACACGTCAATAATGCCATATTCTACCGCCCCAGCCTGGCTGGACTGAGGGGCTGGCACAGACCCTTTGCCAGGATGTGGCACTCAGAGCTCTGTGATATCAAGTCCTCTCACCATACACTGTAGTGGTCTTTAAACACATAATTGTGTGCCTTAGGTCAGGAAGCGAGGGGGAAGACCTCAGAGGGGAGTAAAGTTGGTCTCTTTGATCAAGATACAGTCGTGGGGACTGAGAGGGGCGGCACAATTGAATACCAACAGCCTTTCTGTAAGTCCAGCTTGGCTCTTGATAAAATCAGAGCTTTGGTAGTTTAGTATCTGTTAACGAGAGATCACTGAAACCAAGTGATGAGTGTTTGGAGGGCAGGGACTGTTTAATTTATGTATCGGTAATTTGCTGTAACAATGACCCCAAACCTAGTGGCATAAAGCAACACATATTTATTCTCTTATAGTTCTGGAAGTCACGAGTCTAAAATCAAGGAGTATGTGGGGCTGGGTTCCTTCTGAAAGCCTCAGGAAGAATCTGTACCCTTGCTTTTTTCAGTTTCTAGAGGCCACCAGTCCTCTGTTCCTTGGCTCATGGGTCCTTCTTTGCGTCAATAAGACTTCTTATCTTTGTCCCATCTTCTGCTACTGACTCTGCCTCCTTTGAATAAAGGCTACATGAATATGCCAACATAATTGAGGACAGTCTCTCCGTTTTACCTAAATCACATTTGCAAAGTCCCTTTTACCATGTAAAGTAACATATTCACAAGGTCCAGGAATTAGAACAGGGACATTTTTGGGAGGGGGTTATCACTAAGTTTACTACAAATTTTCTTTTTCTTAAAGTTGTAGTAAAGTGTACATAACATAAAATTTATGTTTCCATAAATTTCCACCATTTCCACCATTTCTAATTACAGTAAAACCTTGGTTTGCAAGCATACTTCGTTCCAGAAGTATGCTTGTAACCCAAAGCACTTGTATATCAAAAGCAGAATTCCCCATAAGAAATAATGGAAACTCAGATAATTCAAACCCAGAAATATTCATATAAAAATGATTACAATACCATAATATAATACAAAATAATAAAGAAATTACAAAATGTAAAGGAAAATAAAATTAACCTGCACTTACCTTTGAAAAGCTTCATGGCTGATGTGAGGGAGATAGGAGAGAGGAGGGTTATCGTGTAGGATGATTTTCACCATCACTAACGAAATCACTGCTATCTGTTCATTTAATGGAATCTTTTTCTGCATGGGGGCTATTATATATGTTTGCATGCATGTTGACTACAGTACAATATTAATAAACTCTTGTCACATACTGTATTTAATGTAACTGGCAATAAGGCAGCAGAGGAAAGGGTCTATATCTGCAGGCAGCCTGACCTAGAATGAAGCAAAGTATTCTTTCTTTTTTCTTAATGTTTATTTATTTTTGAGAGACAGAAAGACAGAGAGCAAGCAGGGGAGAGGCAGAGAGACAGGGAGACACAGAACCCAAAGCAGGCTCCAGGCTCTGAGCTGTCAGCACAGAGCCTGATGTGGGGCTTGAACCCAAGAGCTGTGAGATCATGACCTGAGCCGAAGTCGTCAGCTCAACCGACTGAGCCACCCAGGCTTCCCTGAAGCAAAGTATTCTTAAGCTCACTCTTGGATGGAAAAGGAATGGAGTGTCAATAGGTGCTTTGAAGTGACAGAAAATACACGAGTGCCAGTTGTGGGCACCTTCCAACGTTCTGAAAAGTCACTGATTTCTACCAAACACTGTGGCCCCAGATTGAGCATGCGAGCCTGGGAGACGATCACCCACAATCCTGGAGGGGGAGAGAGAGAGGGAGAGAGAGAAAGAGAGAAGAGCCATTGGCTCGTTGTGATCATGTGACATTCAGCATCATGTACTACTCATATTGCAAGGCATCACTCATTTATCAAGTTAAAATTTATCAGAAATGTTTGTTCATCTTGCGGAATGCTCGCAGAACAAGTTACTTGCAACCCAAGGTTTCACTGTATACAGTGTTGTGGTGTTATGTTCACACTGTTGTGCAGTCATGATGACCACCTCCAGACCTTCTTCATCTTCTCCGATTAAACACTAACTTCTTGACTCTCTATCCCACCCCCGCCCCCAACCCATAGCCCCTGGCAATCACTGACCCACTTTGTCTCTGTCTCTATGAATTTGGCTACTCTAGGTACCTCATATAAGTGGAATCATACAGTATTTATCCTTTTGTGACTATCTTGCTTTCCTTAGCCTAATGTCTTCAAGGTTCATCCATGTTATAGCCCATGTCAGAAGCTTCCTCCCTTTTAAAGCTGAATCGTATTCAATTGCGTGTATACACTACAATTAAAAAACACATTCATGTGTCTGTGGACACTTGGGTTGCTTCCACCTTTTGGCTATTGTGAATAATGCTGCCGTGGAAGATAAACATGCAAATATCTGTTCAAGTCTTTTCTAGAACATTCATTACTTTGGGTACATACCCAGAAGTGGAATTGTTGAATCCTATGGTAGTTCTCTGTTTAATTTTTTTGAGGACTGGCCACAATGGTTGCCACAGTGGAAACCCCTATTTTACATTCCCCCCGGCAATACACAAGTGTTCCAGTTTCCCCACATCCTTACCAACACCTGTCACTTTCAATATTTTTTTGTTGACAATCGCCATCCTAGTGGGTGTGAGATGGCGTCTCATTGTGGTTTTGATTTGCATGTATTTAATTATTAATGTTGAGCTTCTTTTCGTATACTTATTGGCCATTTGTATATTTTCTTTGGAGAAATGTCTTTTCATTCGATCTAAAATATCTGCCCATTTTTAGATCAGGTTGTTCATTTTTGTGTTTGTGTTTGAATTATGGGAGTTCGTTATATGTTCTGGATCTCAATTCCTAATAAAGGTTTATGATTTATTTTATTTCATCGGTCTGTATGCCTGTCTTTGTGGCCGTACCACATTGTTTTGATTACTGTGACTTTGTATGTTGAAATCAGAAAATATGAGATGTCTATTTCTATGACTTAAGAGTGATTACTGGCTAGAAACTGGGGTGTCCCTGTGATGGCAGAGGGCAAATGAATGAATAACCTTAAAAGCAAATGAAACTGTGGGGTCACTGACAGCCAAAGATCATCAGATGTATGTCTTCTGCTTCTGCTTGAACGATAAAGATAGAGCAAGATTACCAACATTAGAAAAATGAAGCAGGGCTTTCACTCCCACCGAAATTGCTGGGTAGATTAAGACATGGCCTCTGGAAAGCACTCCTGGGTTCTGGCCTCCGTTTGTCATTTATGGCTGTCTTTAGATTCAAACAAAAGGGAGAGGAAGCAAAATATCTTCACCCAATTCAAACTCATTTTTAAATTCTATTTCTTCTCTCTGCTTTAATCCTGGCACACATTTTTAATCCTAGGCATAAATCATGATTGGGTTAGGAGGCATATAATTGAAAATAGAATAAAATGAGAAGTTTATTTCTCTGTCACGTAAGGAAATTCAGAGGTGGGTGATCCAGGGATGCTGTGAAGCCACACAAACTTTTCAGGGACCTGGCTTACTTCCAGCTTTCTATTCTGCATTCCCTCAATTGTAACTTTCATCCTCCTATTCCAACATGGAAACTGAATTTCCATTTACCGTGTCACATTACATCACCCCACGTCACATCATCTTCTCATCACATTATATTTTGTCACATCACAGCATTAGGAAGGAAATAGAACCCCAGAGCCTCCTTTTTAATGAGTCTTCCTGGTAGAATCACACATTTCCACTTACCACTCATTGGCCAGAATCCAGTCACAAGGCCACAGCTCTTTAAAAGGGAGGCTGGGAAATGTCATTTGACTAAGTCAATGCTGGGGAGTTATATTAGCGAGGAAAAGAAAATGGTCATTGGGAAACAAATTGAAGTCTCTGCCACAACTTTGAATATCTTCAAAATAAAAATCTGCTCTGAATTCCATGTCCCACACTGATATTGATGCATATAAAAATAATGAAGGCAATTCATCGCTGTGACAGAGCAGGGCATAAGTTCTTGAGAGGCTTCATGGACCGAGCAGAGGTGGCTGTGGTGATGCTTAAGCTTATTTAAGCCAACCTTATTCGAACTCCCTTGGGGGTACCCACCGCTAACCTTGCACCGGCAGGCGGGTAGGTGATTTTTGTTTCTGGAGGCTAGTGTGCCTTCATGGGCACATTGCTGTGTTGGGTCATTGTATGTGACCTCATGGCATGTGTCCCAGCAAAAGAGGGGCCAGCTAGAGCAAAAATGCAGCCTACTTGGCCTGCCCCTCTGGTCATCAGAATCCTGACTGCGATGGTTCCTTTAGAGTTCTCTGGGCCCAGAGATCGATCTATAGAAAAGTCTGAAGGGAATGTTTAACCTGAAGCTAAAAGATTCGAAAAAGGTGTTTAAAAAATGAAAATGAATACAAAGCTTACTACAGAGTTAAATGTAAAAATACATACACCCACAGTCATACATTATGGCTGATCTCTGTTCAGGAACAAATTATTGAACCTGTTGGTCAGATGTGGCTAAGGAAACTCCCTCAGACCCATTCCAGTCCAGTCCTCTTCTTTATTGCTCACCTATCTTTCTTCTGTCTGTCGAGTTTGTTAATTTCTTTTTGCCTTTGCTTTAGAACGTTGCTTCTTTGATTAAGAACCTTTAAATATTAATGGCAGAGATTTTTCAGAGTTGTTGTCAGCAATGGCTTAGCTGTGCTGTCTCCTCCAAAGTGATTATAAGTTATATTTTTTAGCTCCAGTGGCATACAGGTCTGTGCAATGGTGAAATTTACTGTCTTCCTCTCCTTAAAAATGAGGGCCATCATATTAACTTCTGGGGAATATTGCCTGTCTTCTGTGGGTTTCATGTACTCTGTCTTCCCTTGCTGAGCCCCTTTTTGATAATCAATGGCTCAGTTGTTACAACTTATGCCCGTAGAATGTGTTTCTGCCTTGAAAGAGTCTGTAATTTGGTTGATAAGAATGATTCTGGAATATCCTTAGTAGTGGGTCTTCCAGAGTAGATCCAAGGACATCTGGAAGCATTTTTTTTCTCAAGTTTGGGAGCCAAATGTTTCACTTTTTCGCTGTTTTAAAGTTTATTTTATTTATTTTGAGAGCAGGGGAGGGGTAGAGACAGAGGGAGAGAGAGAATCCCAAGCAGGCTCTGTACTGTCAGCGCAGAGCCTGACATGGGGCTCAATTTCACAAACCATGAGGTCATGACCTGAGCTGAAACCAAGAGTCAAACTCAACCGACTGAGCCACCCAGGTGTCCCTCACTTTTTCATTCTTCATTTCACTTATCATTTTTATAGATAAGTGGGCTTGAAGCAAGGCTTTGCAATCAAAGGATATTGTCAGGCTCTGACTGCTGGACACCGTGTGTGATCAACACATGCTGACTACACTCACTTCTCCCCCAACACCGCTTTCTCTAACTGTAAAGTGAGTTAGTTACTCTAATTTATGTCCACAGTCTCAGACTATTGGCGATAAGAGTGATTCAAGAGCAGTCCAGGTAGCCAAAAAGAACTTAGGACAGAAGTCCCGGGTTCAAGACTCAAGTCCCTTGTTTGTGAAATGTGAATGATGGTAATGTACCTCTAGTGCCCATCTCCTGCAGTTGCAGGGAGTATCTAAGACAATAGATGTGATAGTGTTCTGTAGACTATAAAACACTATAGAAATATCAGTTGTTATTATAACCTTCATGTCAATGTTTTTCTTGTGTTTCTTGGCCCAGGTTAACAAAAAGATTTTAACCTTTAGTTTTTTTTTTAATAATTATTTTGCTTTAAAAAAAATTCTTGAGTTTATTTATTTATTTGAGAAACAAAGAGAGAGCGGAGGAGGGGCACAGAGAAAGGGAGAGAGAGAATCCCAGGCAGGCTCCGTGCTGTCAGCGTGGAGCCCAGTGCAGGGCTCGAACTCACAAACCATTCGATCATGACCTGAGCTGAAACCAAGAGTCTGATGCTTAACCAACTGAGCCACCCAGTGCCCCCAGTTTTGCTTTGTTTTAGTTACAAGGGACAGAAACCCAATTCAAAGTCCCTTGAGCAAAAAAGAGAGCTCATTGGCTCATCTTCCTTGGAAGATAAATCTGTCTTCGGGTATAATGAGATCCAGGCGCTCAAGTAAGGTCATCGAGGCTCTTTCTCACTCTCTGTCTTGGGTTCTACTTCCCTCTGTTTGTTGACATGTTCTCTGCTTTGGGCTGAAGTTCCCTCCATGTATCCAGGGAGGATGCTATTAACATGTCCATGTAACTCAACACAAAGAGGGCTTCTTTCCCCTAGTGCCCATACATTAGTTCCAGGGAAGTATACTCAGAATGGCCCTGTTTGAGTGGCTGCGTGTAGCAGGGAAATGGGTTTCCTTGACAGGGTGGCTTGCCTGCTGATTCTTGGGGGCCAGGAGGATGTGAGAACAGGCTCCTATGGCTCACTAGCAAGTTAGATCATAGGAGTGGGAGAATGATGCTTCTCTAAGAGGAGTCTCACCGAGCAGAAGTGAACTCCACGTGCCTTTTGTAAAAGGTGAGATCAGGCACTTCACTGAAGAGGAAACACAAATTGTGTATAAACTTTGAAAATATACTCAATTTTGTGACTAGTTGGGGAAATTAAAAAAAAGCCAGTATGAGATACTCTTTTACACCAACTTGATGGGAAAAAATTAAAAATTCAGATAATATAAATTTGGAAAGCATGGAGAACCATTATGTTTCTAATAAACTGGTTGCAGATAATCTTATACAACTGAATTGTAAAATAATATGCTATTATTATCAAGGTTGAACATTCATATATACCATGGCCTAGAAATTCCACTCCTAAGTTATACCTAGAAACTCTATGCATGGTGCACCTAGGACATGTGCAAGAATAATCGTAAGCAGCTTATTCTTAGTAGCAAAAGGTTGTAAACAACTTGAATATACACCAGCAGGAGAATTAATCAATGAACTGTAGTGTAATCACATAATAGAATACTACACACTAGTGAAAATAAATAGCAGCTAATGAGTCAACATAGGTGACGCTTAAAAACATAAAGAAGATGTGGTTTATATATACAATGGAATACTACTTGGCAGTCAGAAAGGATGAAATCCTGCCATTTGCAGCAACGTGGATGGAACTGGAGGGTATTATGCTAAGTGAAATAAGTCAGGCAGGGAAAGTCAGATATCATATGTTTTTACTCATATGTGGAACTTGAGAAACTCAACAGAAGACCATGGGGGAAGAGAAGGGGGAAGAATAGTTACAGACAGAGAGGGAGGGAGGCAAACCAGAAAAGACTCTTAAAGACAGAGAACAAACTGAGGGTTGATGGGGGTGGTGGGGGAGAGGGGAAAATGGGTGATGGGCATTGAGGAGGGCACTTGGGATGAGCACTGGGTGTTGTATGTAAGTGATGAATCATGGGAATCTACCCCCAAAACCAAGAGCACACTGTATACGCTGTATGTTAGCCAGCTTGACAATAAATTATATTAAAAAAATTATATATATTAAAATATTTTTAATGTTTATTTATTTTTTGAGAGAGAGAGAGACAGAGTGCAAGCAGGGGAGGGGCAGAGAGAGAGGGAGACACAGAATCCGAAGCAGGCTCCAGGCTCTGAGCTGTCAGCACAGAGCCTGATGCAGAGCTTGAACCCACGAAACGTGAGATCATGACCTGTGCCAAAGTCAGACGCTTAACCGACTGAGCCACCCAGTTCCCCCCCCCAAAAAAACCCCCATAATATTAAGTAAGAAAGTGAGTTACAAAAGAATAACTATACATTGGACATATTTTTATAAAGCTCAAAAGCAAGAGAACCTCCATAATGTATTGTTTTGTTAAATAACAAAAGCAAGACAATCATAAACACAAATTAAAAACAGTAGTGGTTACCTCTGGGGTTGTTTGATTAGCTAAGGAATAGTAATGGTACTGGTGAGTTTTTTTCCCTTTAACATGGGATGGGTTTGCAAGTGTTTGTTGATTATGCTTTATAAAACGCACACACACACATGTGTGTGTGTTTATATATTACATATATACTTTTATATTCCAAAAGATTAAGTAATAGAAGCATGGAAAAACAAAACATGTATTCCCTACACACTAGGTAAGAAGTTTTCATTTCCGTAGACGTTAATGTATATGCAACTAAAGAATGTTAGGAGTCGAAGTATAATTTGTAGGTACTTGTTATGTATTAGGACTTACTAAAAGTTTAGCTTGGTCGAGTAACTAATAGGACATTTGATAAGTTACCAAACTTTGAAAGATACAAAGAGAACCACAAAGGGGGACATGCCTTTTCCAGTGTGACCACATAGAACATTAGATTAAATGGAAAAAAATGGGGAACGGCTTTAAAGAGTTCATTTTGAATATTTAGAGCAACATTTCCACCTCAAAGCCATTAGACCACAGAATAGTTACCCCGGGGCAGGGATCGGGGAGGGTTTCAAAAGGTTCACTTATGGCATCAAAGGCTGTTTGCTTGCATCGGTTCCTGGAGACTTGAAGTCAGCATTACTTAATGACAACATGATTTTTAATGCCTGTGGAAATTTTTAACTCATATGGGAATAGTTTGAATTTGTATTCCTGTTAGGATTTTAGAACTGGCTTTTTACATAGCCTGGCGTTTTCCTTAGAGGAATTGTGGGTTAGGCAAGGAGCAGAGAATGATCGCTAATGAAGAAAGATGATAGGAAAGAGGTGGGAAGGATGTCGGGGAGGGAGAGACAGAGCAGGAGGATGGGGTGGTGGAGTGAGCAGGATCTGGGTGAGGCTCCCACGGAGGCTGAAATCTGTCTCTGCCACACAGTGCTGTGTGACATGGGCAAGCTCCTCGCCCTCTCTGATGTTCAGCAAGCGCATCTACAAAGGGCGTTACCAGTGTCCACTTCCCCGTGTTGTTGTTGGGATCATGTACTCTGCAGGCATGTGCAGTCTGACCCAGGAAGGATCAGCGAAGAGATGGAGGGAAGCTGAGCTCCAGTCCAACAGTCTGCATGCTCATAATGTATAAGAGAACGTGCTTGCTACGAGGTGAGTGGTTAGTGTGAATGAACAGCTTAAGAGTGGATTTTGTAAGGGGTGGGGCTTGGGTTTTGGGCTGGTGCCAGCCCTGTGGTTGAGCTGTGGACTGTCCCCGTCTGCTTAGTGGAAGTGTGTCTGGCATGCAGATGGAATGGTAATCAAGGTATGTGGACCATGCGGTCTACCGTGTTTGGTGGTTCTTTCCCAACCTTAAACGATGCCAGGTTGGCGATTAAACAGGAAGGTGAGAGAGTGCGAGTCCCTTGAGGGGGTGGGTTAAGTATAAAAGGGGTCTGCCGCAAACAATGGATGACTGGGGGAGGACCACAATCTCCCCGTACTCGTGTCTGTTTTAGGAAGCAGTGGTGATGGAAGAAAGAATATCAGCTGTGGAGCCAGGCACACCTAGAGTTAAGTCCTGGTTCCTTTTTATAGCTGTGTGACCTCAAACAAGTTACTTTACCTCTCTGAAAAGTGGAGTAATACTATACTTTCTTTTGGCTGCATCCTGATCTTTGCTTTTTTTTTTTTTAAGTTTATATTTATTTTGGGAGAGAGAGTGTGAGTGGGGTAAGGGCAGAGAGAGAGAGAGAGAGAGAGAAGAGAGAGAGAGGGAGAAAGAGGATCCCAAGCAGGCTCTCCACTGTCAGCACAGACCCTGATTCGGGTCATGAACCCATGAACCGTGAGATCATTACCTGAGCCAAAATCAAGAGTCGGATGCTCAGCTGACTGAGCCACCCAGTTGGCCCTGATCTTTGCTTTTTAATCTTGACTTTCGATGTTTTCCTATACACTTGACCATTGCATTTGGCCTTCTTCACGTGAGATGAGAACCAAATCTCATAGGCTAACCCCTTCATGATAAACCCCTATAATGTCACCTGCTCCCTTATTAATGCCCACCCTAATGGAGCTCCAATGGAGGGCCTGAGCTTTCTCCCTGGCAATTACAGTCATCACTATTGATAAGTTTCTGTCACCTGGGCGTGTCATGATGACAGCTCCTCCTAAGCAGGACTAATGTCACCACAATTAGTAATTCCGTGCGATGACGGAGATTCTGGCTCCTCTCCACTCTGGGAATGTCCACTTGAGTGTCCTGTGTATCCTGTTCCATGAAGGGCCACCCCTTGTACATGTTTTTCCTGAATGGGGCTTCTGTCCACAATCCGTGCCTTTTCTCCAGCCCCAGAGGAGAAAGCACAGAAGCAAATCCCAAGGTTCTTTTTTAGTTCCTCCTTTAAGGGACATCAGTGAGACATTAGTCCCAGCCACTCAAATTCTTTTCCCTGAGGCTCAGCCCTGGCCTCTCTTGCTTCATCCAAGGACAGGGAACTTTCCACCCAGAAAGGGTAAGAGTCTTGATAGCACAAATGCTACTTCCCTCTGAAAGACCCCAAATGGCTTGGTCTTCTTTACTCTTCCTACAAGGATCTTCCACCCTCAAATCTATGGTGTCCTCCCTGAAGAGGTGCAGATCCATCCTGGATGCCTCTGGCATATGCTGTCCTTTGCTTTTGGCCCCTCCTTGCGAGTTGAGTCTGGAGAGGGAAGGCAAGGGCTGGAGCAAAGTTGGGGGGAACTCAGCTCACAGAGTCTGAGTGCCAGCCACCCGTGGCAGAGGATGTTGTGACTTTCATGGTCCCATTTGCAGACCAGCTCACACAACTGGACTCAGTTCACATCTCTAATAATAACGCTCAACAAACGGAATGATGAAACCTTGTCGAGCACTAACACATGCCAGCGATTTTATGTGTTACCTCCTTTATTTGTGACAAAAAACTCTTCGTGCAAACTATTATATCCCAAATTTTTAAAAACCCACCTTAGGAGGTGCAATCGGCATACAAAAGACTGTATGTGTTTCATGTATGCAACTTGATGACTTTGGAGGTAAATATACATCCGTGAAACTATAACTACAATCTGTGCCACGGACACATAGTCACCACCTCCAAAGGTTTCCCACCCTCCTTATTTACTATTATTATTATTCCGTGTGATGAGAACAGGTAACATAAGGTCTACCCCACCGCGTTTTAGTTATTTTTTTTTAACATTCATTTATTTTTGAGACACAGGGAGAGACAGAGCATGAGCAGGGGAGGGGCAGAGAGGGAGGGAGACACAGAATCCGAAGCAGGCTCCAGGCTCCCAGCTGTCAGCACAGAGCCCGACGCGGGGCTCGAACTCACGGACTGTGAGATCATGACCTGAGCCAAGGTCGCACACTTAACTGACTGAGCCACGCAGATGCCCCATTAAGTGCATAATATAGTATTGCTAACTATAGGCTTTACCCAGTGCAATAGATCTCCAGGATATACTCATCTTGTCTACCTCAAACTTTGTACCTTTTTATTCATACCTCCCTTAGCCCCTGGAAACCAGCATCCCACTCTCTGCTTGTACGAGTTGGCCTGTTTTAAGTTCCCAAGTGGTTTCCTCCAGATCGCAGAGTGAAGCTCTGCATTCCCGTTCAAGGACACCTGGCTTCAAGACACGGGGTCTGCCCGATAACCCACACCGTCTCCCGTTTCACAGAACACACAGATTATCCCACTTGGATGTCGTCCCAGAACAAAACCTCAGGAGGGAGTCAGAAAGGATTTTACAGATGAGGAAGAGGGTGCTCCTTGGCCAGGAAGCCGAGCCTTTTCATTTCATGTTCAGCTACCGAGTGTCACCTGGAGAGAAAGGGGGAAGACGCTTTCCTGTGTTACCCTACGAGCAGCATAGGATCATGAGGGAACTTGTAAATAGGCAGAGTTTTAGGTGAACAAATGGAAAATATGAACTCCTAACAGTTGTCCATGAGGACTGCCACCACCCAGCGATATACACTGAGGAGGTAACAGAGAGACTGGCCACGGCCAGTGATGGCGGGAAGTTGGCCAACCGGCTCTAAGCAACTGTGACTCTTGGATTTCCAGAACTCCTTGCTTCTCTTCATGGAATGATGGCTCGTCCTACACGAAAGCCAAGATCCAGCATAAGTGCCTCAGAGTTCCAAGTGCCTTACCATGGCAGGCTTAGAGGATGGAGACCATAAATGATTCAATTACTGCTCTCTGGTGTGAATCACCCAAGAATTCCAAGTGATTTGCCTCTTGATTTTCTGCCTTTGGCAACAGCCCGTCTACTCTGTGGGATGTGATTTTGACTGCAGTCCCTATCACAGGGAATCTACTATTTTGTTGAAAAGACCCACCAATTTCGTAAACTTGAAAAATACTGCCCTGGAATACACCATTCCAGACCCCCTTATGGCCTAAAGCAAAATGGATAGCACAATTAGCTGCTAATATTTTCCTTAAATCTACCCCCTTTCTCAGCTCATGTGCCTACCACTCAATGCTTCCAGATCAGCCGTGTGTTTTTCAAATGAAATTGCGGTTAATGGTACAAAATATTTACATTTATGCCCCACACCCAAAGAGCCACAAAACTTTATTTCTCCTTTTGTGGTTTCAGTATTTAATTAGTGATGAAGCACCAGAAACCTGTGGGGAAAACACACCCCATTATTTTTTAAGTGATAGTCTATTTACAGCCCATTTTCACCTGCTGCCTTTGTCTCCACCTGTCTCAGCCGTGCGCAGATTCGTCTCAGCTGTCCCCTCAGGAATACAGCTGTGTCATCGCATACTGTGGCATCCTAATATTTCATACTAAGCTTTAAACCAATTAGGAATGACTACTGACTATGCTGACTCATGGGGAGAGAAGGGGGATAATGTGTCCTTCAGGTAATGAACTTCTTTGGGGACTTAGCACATATTTCATTTTTTAGCACTGGCAGTTTTCCCTTGTCACATTTCTGTGCCTATGGCTTCGTTTTGCTTCATTGTGCCGGGAGGATTATGCAGGGATTCATATTTGCCAAGTGGCCGAGCTTGTATTAATAATGGCAGGAAATGGACCGACCCATGGTGGGATTAGTGGGCCAACCTCTGAGGCTTCAGGGATGTCCTGGAGGTGACAGAGAGGGGTCAGGGGAGGTGGGACCCACTTAAAGGGGACAGCCTCAACTGAGCTCCAGCTGATTGTGCTTTGTGCAAACCAGAACTTCTGGTTTTATGAAATGAGCCCCAAACCCGGATTTTTTTTTAATGTGAAATTTTCCTATTTCAAAGTGGAGGCACTATGCATATGAAGCAGCCACCCTCTGGGTGACAGCTATAGCTGGGTTGCAGGTGTCGGTTGCAACCTCTGGCCTAAACAAATCTACCAATCTTTTTCTTTTTTAAGCCCCCGAGGGTAGATAGGTGCATTACGGCATGCATACGCTCTCTTTATGTTTTCCTATAACTTTGCCACTTGCGCATCCTAGTCCAATGGAGGTCTTGGTTCCCGATTCCCTGTCTGGTCCATGTGGTGAAAGCCTAAGGCAGAGGGCTGGCCAGCTGGGGACACACTGGATCAGAACCCTAGTGGCAACTAGAAGTGTCTACATACAAATGACGTGGGATGGGGCACCTGGGTGGCTCGGTTGGTTGACCATCCAGCGTGGGCTCAGGTCATGATCTCGCAGTTCGTGAGTTTGAGCCCCACATCGGGCTCACTTCTGTCAGTACAGGGCCTGCTTCAGATCCTCTGTCCCCCCATCTCTCTGCCCCTCCCCTGCTCGTGCTCTCTCCCTCTCTTAAAAATAAACATTAAAAAAAAAAAAACCAGAACAAAACCAAAAATGGTGTGGGATGAATCTGACTCTCTTTGATTAGACAGAAGGATCCCAGGTGATGGTGGATTTGGGGCAATTGCGGTGTTTATGTAGGGGGGCCCACAGTAGATTTCTACAGAGCAGGTCCCTGTAACCCACGTCAGAAGAGCCGCAAGTCCCAGGCAGCTTGGCTGTATCCCCTTCAAGGAGGATACTTGTCTCGGGAGCTTGCACATGCTGCAGCCCATTTGAGCCACGCAGCAGCATGATACGCTTGTCGCGGCCATTTTGCCAAAGGTGCAATCGAAAGTCTGAGAATTCTTGCAGTAAAGGGTTGAGCTGGGGACCTGAACTAGGATCGTTTCATAGAAAGGCAAGTAAGTGGTCTGCCTCCCCGGACTCAGGGTGTTGCACCCTTGCCTCCTTGCCCAGGAATATAGCCTGACAAATGGCAGACTACACCATGGCTTTCACCTCTTTTCTATGACCCCAAATTTTCTAATGGGAATTTGATCTCATATTTGCACAGATGCCCACATACGAAGAGCTTTAGCTTCTCGGTTGGCATAAAAAAGTGACCCAAGGAGAAGTTCACCCCCACCCCCAAGTAACCTGTGTTGGTATAGGATGTTAATAGAAACCTTCTTCACCCTGCCTGGGCTGCTCCTGAGTCATTAAGAGCCCCGAGTTTGAACAGGGCAGGTCCTAATTCTTCCATGGAGATTTCTTTGCTCCACTAAGTTCAATCCATGTTGGAGCTATTAAAATGTCTTCTTAGTGCTTAGCCTGAAATTACCTCCTTTTACAAATTTTCCCGTTACATAGATCTATAGCCCTTTGGAAAATGAATTGCTTTTCATGGTGGTGGTGGAATGTCTGTGATTTTAACATCATTATACAATGTGTCTTGATTAATCAATGTTTGAGAGCTATCCAGCTCTAAGCTAGACTCCAAGTAAATAAAAATGGACTTTGTGCCTAACTCCTGCCTCCATAAAAATCCAGTGAAATGTAGATGTTGGGAGCACGGAGCAGTGCCTGAGCCCAAGAACCTGGAAGGTTTAAGCAAGGTACTTAATATTCATCTGGTATTCATTGCAATAACATCAATCTTACCAAATTCTCTTGATATTAATGTAGATGCTCTGCATTTAATATATACTTCCATTGGAATTTCATTGTAATTGAGCACTAAATGATGTCCACTTATGGTAAAGTGGTTCCAGAATTTTTTGTAATAAATGGATTTTAGTAGAATCCCAGATTCTGCACTGAGTCTATATTAGACTCTTTATGCTCTAATTGTCATTGACTGTCTTTACTGTATTATTTCCAGACAGTTCATAATTTCCTGTACTGAACAAATGATGATTTGTGAGTGAAGCAAGACACTGACTCGGGTTATGTGGTGCCATTGATTTTTTTAATTGCTCATTTGGAAAATATCCTTTAAAATCATTCGAATCATCTCTGTTGGTGTCATTATTAATGGCCGTAGGGGAGCTCATAAAGGGAGTGATTTGTATAGTAACAATCATGGCAAAAATTTATTGAGTGCTTACTATATGCTAGACACCCTGTAAAGGTAAATGCTTTACATCCATGATCTCATTGGAAACCCACAACTATCCCACAGGTCTGATTAACATTCGTATTTTAATCAAGTGGACATCAGAGGGTAAGGACTTTATCTGGGGTCATAGGGCTAGAAAGGGGCAGAGTAGAGGTTGAATTCATATCTGCCTGGCTTTGGGCCTCAAAATCTGTGCTGTTTGCTACCATATCAGGTGGCTTGTGGTATGGAATCCTTGTAAGTAGATGGAGCAAACCATGGGTTCCCGGACCCATGCGAAATTCTTGTGCTTTTTTGGTCATAGGCAGCTAGACTTATTAAGACAACTTGAAAACTACCTCCATGATTAAGGTATCGTTTTTCTCCCTCCTTACTCTCAGAGATGGTGGGGAGCTGGTGTTTTGGGGGAATATCCTGATAATTAGGAACACAATGATTCCATGAATAACCAGTACAGCAAATGGTACTACGGTATTTGTTTGCACGGAACCAGCTTTACCACACATTCAGTAGTGACTAGTTAATCTCAGGGTTAGAGCGTGTGGTTGTTAAGAGCTAAGGCTAAAACCTCCGTATGGTTCATAATCCTTATGCTGTGCATGCTGACTCAGAATTCTGGGAACCTCCACGGGAAGGGGCTGTCCCAGCTCTGACCCTAACCGGCCAATGGCCTTGGTGAAGCATCTTGACCTCTCATCTACAAAATGAAGGGATTGGGTTGAATTCAAAACTTTCAAATGTATTTAGATTTTGGCATCATCTTCCTTCAAAAGAAACAGTATGCAGAAATCTGTTACGTAAACAGATAAAAGCGGGGCATCTCTGGTGGAAGTAAGCACTACCCCCTCCCCGTTTTAGTCTGTAAACTTCTTGGGCCTCCCCATCCTGGCCCATCGCCCTTAAGATTCTTCTGGCTGTCTCAGGACAAGTCTAGAAAACAGCTGGACCGGTTGTTCCCAAAAGGTCCTGCTAACTCACACTCCCAAGCCTGTTTTATCTGGATTTGGAGCACACCCAGAGTAATTGGTCTACTTTAATTTCGTGAGTCCTGGGAATTGAGTCACCGAGAAATTTTCCTTTGCCATGGTGGCTCCCAAACTGATGCTATATTTAGGGCTGGGGTATGGGACACTAAGGCATGCATTTTGGATTAACCACATTTTATGTTCCCACCATTTCATTTTCTTTCTCCTCTACTTCTAGTGCATGTAATTGGGTATTTCACACAATTCTGGAAACCACTTTTCATCTCTTGTTTGAGCAAGGTGGATTAGAAAATGAGCCAATCAACACACAAAACACTCCCCCCATTTATTTTTCTGATTCCATGCCCAAAACGTGTCATTAACTTCTACAAATTTTGTATCTTGGAGGTCAACTTTCACTGCCTCAGGGAAGCCACATTGGTGCCTTCCATCATTATATACATCGGCCATCCCTGTTGTCACCCTCATTACAACTGTACCCTGCCTTTATCACAGTTAGCACAGCTTTGAATTATGAACTTGTATAATCGTTTGATTCAGCATTGAGCTTACACTGGGCTGCAAGCTCTCTGAAGGGCAGGGAGCAAATCCATAGCGTTCACCATTTTATTGTAAGTACGGAACACATTTCCTGACATGGGGAGGATGTGTAACATACAGTTCTAGAATGAATTAGTGTTGAAATTCTTATTAATTGAGTATAGTCTAACCAGGTAGCCGTTCATTCAAAGTGAATCTCTGGAATCAGGTTCCTTGGTTCAAATCCAGGATGAACCATTTACTCACTGTATGTTCTTGGATAAGTCACTGAACTTTTTTAAGGCTCAGTTTCCTCATCTGTAAATTAGGACTGATAATAATATCTATTTCATAAGGTTTGTATAAGAAGTAATGAGAAAACTTATGTACTTAGTTCAGTGCCTGGTATATAGGTAAACATCCACAAATTTTAGTTTCTTATTTTTATTCCTATTTATTTAGGAATATTTAGTTTCCTATTTATATTCCCCTGATGGAATATATAGTCCTGTGCAGGAGATACACATAAATCAATAATTATAATATCACATGATAAGCTCAAAAATTTGGCTCAGTGTCACTGGGGTTCTGTTGGAAGTCCAGTAGAAGAAATGAAGAATGGAATGCCTAATAATGAATACTAATTATTCACTTATTTATTTATTCATTTTATGAGTAATTTATTTATGACTAATAAATGACTAATTTATTCATTTATGCTAGCCCTGGGCTAGATATAGGGATACAGGGGAAAATGTGCTAATGTTCTTGCCATTGGAGTATTTATAAAATCTGGCTAGGGAGAAAAAATATCAATAAATAAACTTGATGTTGTATAATACATACTTTAATCAGAGCAAGATTAAGACCTTAGTGTCCTTAAAACCTGAAAAGACGATTTCACCCTCATCTTCCCTTCTCATAGGAATTCTGAATAAAATCAATACTAAGCCATAAAATAAGTGTAAGGAAGGCCCACAAAATGCTGATTTTTCTTGGGATGATTACCCTCATAGTATTTTGGAATGTGGTTCTCGATAAAATGTCTTTGGAGGCCCCTGTTTTCCTGGTGACTTACATTTATACTGGGTGTGCCCACTGGGTGCTCAACACAGAGCGTGGAGACAAGTGTGTGGTGCTGACCATGGTGGGTGTGAGTTCAGAGCACTGTAGGAATTCTGGAGCCTGTGGTATCTCTGATGATAAAAGCTGAAGCCTCTGCATCTCCTTTGGGCACCTGCTCACCCTGAAACCTCTTGGCTTGTCATCCACAGTAGAGCCTGTGTGAGCCAGTGGTCTTGTTAATTCCCAGAGCGCCACTAAGGTCTTCCTCATTGCCAGCTCATTCCTTGGGCCGTTTCTCTGCTCTGGGCCGTCACCACCCTCATGTTGAAGTAGAAACATTGTGTTTTGATAGCTCTTGGGATCCCTCTCTTTCCATCTCACATATAATGTTATTCAAAACTTGTTTTCTACTCGCTGTGTCGACGTTGCCTTGAGTGTATACACACACGTGCATTTTTGTCTTAAATAGACAAAGACTCTGGGGAGCAGAAGGATGTCGCTCACTTCCTTTTACCCTTAGTTCACTCTGGCACAGCACACTCTTCTAGGTTCTAGGCGTGAACGATAAAGGAGACACGTAGTCATAATCACAAGTTTACAGTGTCTTGGGTTCACCTGCACTCTGATCTTAGGTGAAGCAGCTGAAAGCAGGGGAAGTGGAGAAGCAGAAAGGAGGTAGTGGCACACTGTGCCCTGGGAACTGGGGAAATTTCATGGGACACCAAGTGGGAAAACACTCTTCAGGCAGTGAAGGGGTGTGTGTGTGAGTGTTGTGGAAGGCAGGGTTTTTATGTGTGTGTGTGTAAGATTGTGTGTATGTGTTGTGAGAAGTGTTGTGTGAGCATGGGAGGGTTTTGTGTGTGTGTGTAGTTGCTGGTGTGTATTTTCATGGTTTGTTAGGAGGTTGCGTGTGGGCTATGGATTGTGGGTATGTATGTAAGGATTATAGATGTTGGGGGAGAATTATATATGTGTGTGTGGTGGGTTGTGTGTGTGTAGCATCGTGGGGGATGTTGCGAGACAGTTGTGTGTGTGAGGGTTGTGTGTATGTGTAGGGGGTTGTGTGTGGGTGTTTTGGGGGGTTTTATGTGTGAGTGGGTTGTGCGAGAGTGTGTGTGTTGGAGAGTATGTGTGGAAAGGAGCTGTGGCTGTTGGCAGGCATGGGCAGATCCATTCAAGATAAAGGACACACATGGCCAGAAAAGAGAGCAATGGAAAACACAGCCATTGCAGGATTGTGAATTTTTAAGAGAGGAAGCTGAAAAAAATTGGGTTCGGGTCAGACTCATCCCATTTAGGGTCGGGGCCATGCTAAGGTGTTTGGACTTCACCCTGTTAAGTGACAAAGCCACATAGACTACTGAATGGTTGCAGGAAACAAATGAATCCCTAGGGACTTAGTGGGAGGCTGCCATTGCCACTTAGATTCCACGATGAGAAAAAGCAGTTCTTTATTGTTAATGCCAACACCTCAGATAATATACTTTTTATCTCTGCTCATAATGGTCATGTAGATAAATTCCATAAATCAAGTCTCAGCAGTAAAAAGGTTAATAAGTTTACGCTGTATAATTGAAAGCCATATTGGTGATTAAAAGGATTTTATATATCAGTTTTCTGGGTCACCAACTAATTATTTTCAATGGCCAGTCATAAAACACAGTGCCATGGCTGGCTAGACACTGCAAACTGTCAGATGTTAAATCGTGTAGAAAGGACTACAGCAGGTTACCTTAAGTTGGCTGGTCTTTCCCCTGGGATGTGATAGCATTGAAATCTCTATTGTTTGTGTTGTGCCAATCCTACGTGATACTTTGAGGTCCTCTTCTACCCAAGGCAAAGAAACGAGATAGTCCCCCCCCGCCAAATATAAAGGACGTGTTTAGCTCCGGGGACCCCACGGTAGCTGTAATCATTCATGTTTAACGCACTTGTCCCTAGTAAGGCTAAGCAGTTTCTTCTGCAGCAAGACCATGGCTGTGGTGTGGCACATCCTTGGCCATCCTTGCTCAGGACAGAAGATTCAAAAAGGAAGAGAAAAGTGTCTGACATGGTACAGATTGGCATGTACCTTAAAATGTTCTTGGGGCAATGCTTTGTGATTTATATTCACTAGAGGCCACTAAGGTGTGTGACGTCAACCCAAGGTTAACAACATGAAAACAGGCTTTGAGAGTGTGGATGAATTGCCCAAGGTCACGGCTATTGAGTGGCATGGCCAGTGTTCAAGCTTGGGTCTGTCTAACCCCACTCCCAAGTGATTCCACTATTGAGTTATACATTTTTCACTTCTGGTTTTGTGGAATACCATCTGATGGCACTGCAACAATGAAGATAAAATGTTTATGGTTGGTCCTGACCTTGATTTGGGATATTGGAGTTTTGTGTAGCTAGGGCGTGGTGGGAGCCAGGTTGTTGGATTGCATAAAATACATACTGTGTTCTAGGGAAATGGTGTCCCCTGGTGTAGAATGAGGCAGAGTAAGTGTTGAGAATATCTGTCTCTGGCTCTGGAGGCTTCATAAAAGGTAAATGGAAATGAGACAGGGAGGAGGCAGAGGAGGGGCATTTATTTCAACTCCTGGTATTATTCCTTAAGAATGGCCCTGATGCATCGCTGAGCCAAAATTCCAAACCTCTAGAGTTTGTTCAAAAATAAATATACTCACAGGGCTTATATCAGTAAAGAAACACAATTACTGTAAATGAAGTATGAATTAGCTTGAACCCAGAAAAATGGCTAGATACAGCGATTACCATGTTTTCTTTAATTCTTGAATGTGTCACATTTTGCCCCATTGAGAAGGAGAGAAGCTAAGGTTGGAGCCCTTCTTGTAGTTGAAGCCTTTCTTTTTGTTTCTCTAGTTCTTTGTCAGGTTCTGGCTTTATCTTGCAAAATAGGCAGTGTCGGGTTTTGAGTGTGTGTGCGTGTGTGCACGTACATGGCGCATGCCTGGCGTAGGGAAGATTTATAAAGTCCTTCTATTGGGGGTCTGCTAATAACAGATGAATCAGAAAGTTTGAACTACCTGGTCCCTTTCTTCAAAGGCAAATGATTTGCAGATGAAATAAAGAGTGAAAACTGGAAGGTGAATGCCATTGTCTTGGCTGCAGAGTTTAGTGGTTTAAAGAATAGCCAAGAGCATCCAGGGCTGTGATGACTGGCTTCAAAAATGTATTTGACAGATCGAGTAATCAAATCATCAAGTAAAGGAGATGATCTGAAGATGGCACTGAGACTGGCTGTTTCCAGAACTCTCTACGGGCTTGGTAATTAAACCCAGGTGCTTTGTTTTCTTGGCATCCAGTGCTAGACAAGGCTGACCTACCAGTGACTTCCCATTCCCATCTGCCATCAGGCGGTAGTGAAATGTAGGATCTGCCTCAGTTCTTTCTGAGAGGAAGCAGGAGACGTGATTAACCCGGTAACCCAAGGGGAAGACTCAGAAGTGTGCGTGGAGAAAAGGAGAATGGCTCTCCCGTGGGTCAGAGACGGGACGGTTCACAGTGCAGGGAAGAGTTGGGTGTCTCGTGTTACAGGCATTCTTCTTCCCTTCCACTGTGACAAGAGCATTCCAAAGATGACTTCTCAGCCATATTTTAGCAAGAAATATTGGGAATAGGTTGATGGAGGGGGGATGAGTGGGGGCAGGAGGGAGATGTGTGGGGAGCAGACTTGAAAGCGAGGAGAGAAGAGGGGAGAGCACGGCAAACATGCTCCCATAGATAGGAAAACAAATGGGCTTCAGATGGCTTGAGGCACAAATGACATTTCTCCTTAATGGGAAGCACACTTGGAATAAAACCAAGTAACCACCATCCGTCATATTTCCTCCTGATGTGCCTTAACAATCAATGTGCGTGAGGGCATCTGGGACTCAATGTGGGGACCATGGGCTAGAGCTGTAGTCAGATGAGGCCAGTCTGGGCTCTGGGAGCACAGAGCTGGGTGCCCAAGGGCGGCTGGGGGCAGGGGAAGCCAAGGCCACAAAGCATCATCATCAAGGGTTTCCATGGTGGACTGCTTCTTACAGGAGAAACCCATCCCTGTCGTTGGCATGCCGTCTCTGACAGTTCGTTGTCACCCTAACAGGGAGGTGGTAGAAAGGAAGGTAATGGAAAGCAGGGTTTGAGTTATCTCTGGAAAGGCTGTAAAGATAAGTATACATTTGCTCTGATTCATCCTTTCCCTGCAGGGCCTCGAGCTTCCCTGGCAGGCTTTTCCTATCTTCCTTCTCTCCCTAAACAAGAATTTTCTGCCCTGATTCTTGCTCTCAGCTTATCTGACGGACACACCCAGTCTGGCTTGAAAATACCTACTAATAGGTTCATCCGTTATTATCACCCGATGGGCTAAGATCTCAACCAAGCCTCATGGGAAACAGTGCCCTAATTCTGGGCCCGACTTGGATGAATTTCAAACACTGTGTGGGGAGGGCAGGAATCACCATGAGGTGAGTGAGGCACTTGCGGTGGGTACAAACTGAGAGGGGAGTAAAAGAAACAAACAACCTATTGATTAAGACGAAGAATACTTTATTACAGTATTTTTTAAATGTTTCTTTATTTTTGAGAGCGACAGAGAGACAGAGCTCAAGCAGGGGAGGGCAGAGAAGAGGGAGACACAGAATCCAAAGCAGGGTCCAGGCTCCGAGCTGTCAGCACAGAGCCCGATGTGGGGCTCGAACCCACTGACCATGAGATTATGGCATGAGCTGAAGTCAGACGCCTAACCAACTGAGCCTCCCAGGCGCCCTTGCGGTATTTTTTGTAAATAAAAATTAATGCAAGAAGTCCATGATGAGCAAAATGTTAACATTTTACATACAGAAGACACTGATTAGGATGAGGCAGTGAGGCATGCACTCTCAGGTTTCTGCAAGTGAACAATTGGATCCGGTCTTTATTTAAAACTTTGATATTTTGGGGCACCTGGGTGGCTCAGTCGGTTGAGTGTCTGACTTCAGCTCAGGTCATGGCCTCGCAGTCTGTGAGTTCGAGCCCCGCGTCAGGCTCTGTGCTGACAGCTCAGAGCCTGGAGCCTGCTTCCGATTCTGTGTCTTCCTCTCTCTCTGCCCCTCCCCCGCTCATGCTCTGTCTCTCTCTCTCTCTCTCTGTCAAAAATAAATAAACATTAAAAAAATTTAAAAAAAAATAAAACTTTGATATTTTGTTCATGAGTAGTTGGGGCTAATGAGGTCATGATGGGCCTTTGCTTGTGCCCCAGCAGTCCAGGTATGATTCTGTTTCAGAATTCACATTGTCTTTGCAAGGCATTAAAAAAAATTTTTTTAACGTTTATTCATTTTTTAATAGAGACAGAGCGTGAGTGGGGGAGGGGCAGAGAGAGAAGGAGACACAGAATCCAAAACGGGCTCCAGGCTCTGAGCTGTCAGCACAGAGCCCAACTCGGGGCTTGAACTCAGGAACCGTGAGATCATGACTGGAGCCGAAGTTGGACGCTTCACCGACTGAGCCACCCAGGCGCCCTTGCAAGACATTTTTAAAAGTTGATTTATTTATTTTGAGACAGAGAGAAACCGTGTGAGCAGGGGAGGGACAGAGAGAAAGGGAGAGAAAGAATCCTAAGCAGGCTCTGCTCTGTCAGTGCAGAATCGCATGTGGGGGCTTGAACTCAGGAAGCATGAGATCATGACCTGAGCCGAAATCGAGTCAGATGCTTAACCGACTGAGCCATCCAGGCGCCCACGCAGTAAATTTTCTTTTGCTTAAACTGGGTCGAGTGGGGTTCTGTTTCTGGCAGCCAGTAATCCCCAATACAGAAGTAAACATTTGTTTCTTTTCCTTCAGAGCCTTGTCAGAGAATCTTTTCTTCTAGATTCAGTCTTCTATTTTAAGCTGTAAAGAGCAGTTTTCTAAAAATAATAAGGATTTCCTCTTAAAATGTATTATTTCTAATCCCATCAATCTAATGCGAATGATTTTTTATTTTTACATGTCCCTTTATAAGATTTAATCATAGTTTTACATGGTTACAGTGATAATGAACATATAATTTTTTTTTTGGTGAACTTCATATAACAAAAATTTTCATAGCAGTGGCTCTAGGCGATTCTATTGAGTTTTATATTCCATATTTTACTTATAAATCTTATTGTTAGGCTTATAAATTGTCTCCAATTTTCCATATAATAGATAATGTGAAAATGAATACATTCATCCCCATGGATTTTGTTTCTTCAGTTATTTCTTTAAATTATGGTCCCAGAACTCTGATTCTGGAGCCAAAGACTCTTGTTATACTTCTTAGTATATAATTTGTATTGCCATATAATTTTTAACAGTACTTAGAATTTATAGTGAAAACAATAGAATTTGAACAACGACAAAAAAACCTTACACATAAGCTACCTCATTTTAAATTTAAGTAGAAGTGGAGGAAGTAATCATCTTTAAAATTTGATTTACTTATGATATCATTCAGTTTGTTTTAAATTTTTTTAATGCTTATTTATTTTTGACACAGAAAGAGAGAGAGAGAGAGAGCACAAGCCAGGGAGGGACAGAGAGGGAGATGCAGTATCCGAAGCAGGTTCCAGGCTCTGAGCTGTCAGCACAGAGCCTGACACGGGGCTCGAACCCACAAACCGTGAGATTATGACTTGAGCCAAAGTCAGCCGCTTAACTGACAGAGCCACCCAAGCGCCCCTGATATCATTCAGTTTTAAAATTCGGCCCCAGATATATTTTTACCTCTCACTTGCAATGCAGCCTTATGGTTGCACCAACTACTTTTTTTTTCCTCTCCAGTTAATTTTGCAAACCAGAAGAGCAATGATATTTTATGACTTTTTTACAAGAATATAAGGTATTCTTGCGATAACCAAACAGTCATCAAAGTTGCAAATTTACACTGGAACTCTCACATACATGGTGGATATCTGATGCCAAAATATATATACTTTTAAAAGTAGCAGTATTAATGTCATAACTACAAGAGAGAATTAAAATCTTCTGCTTCATCTGTGGGCATACGCAGCAATCACAGCATTCCCTCTACTACTCAAGAATTAAATATATACAAATGAAAATACAAAGACATATTTCACATTTCTGTGAGGCATTTAAGACCGTTTAAAACAAACAGTAAAGACAAAAAAAAAAAAAAAAAAAAGGTCTCAGACCCCAAAAGGCTCAATTTTCCCAAGTTGAGTCAGTAACTGAACCAGTGACTAAGTGAATATTCCTTATGCATGGGCCATTTTCTCTCTATGAAAGAATTCTATCAGTATTTCCCCCCCCAAACCAGCATTTCGAAGCATTAAACTCATTCTCAACGTGGATAAATAAGATGGAGATAGAAAGCTCAAACGTGACCACTGAGAGGTCCACATTTTAAAAGCAAATCTGGTTCTGGCTATGTCCATTCATGGAAATACTTTGATCAGCCACAGCATTAGGTCAACAGCTTCAAAGTCCAAGCTGCCTTTCAAAAGGAGGATTTTCTGGAAACAGGAAGCAAATGAAAAGAAGAAACTTGGTGTATCACAGTGGCTAGGGCTGGCTAGGAAAATCTAATCCTAAAATAGAAAACTCTGGAGATAAACAGTGCCTTGAGATTCAGCTGTAAAATAACCCCTTCATCTCATAGATGAAGAATCAAAGTCCCCAGAGCTTGCCCTAAGTCAAATGGCTAGATCATTCCAGCAAAGCTATGCTTGAGCCCTTTGAAATTCTGTGCACCGTGACTTCAATGTACTCCTACGTCACTGACAGTAATGTTCTTCCTGGTGGCACGCCTCCATTCCAGTCCCTCTCCCTCCCGTGTTAGCCACATCTCTGTCTAGGGAACCAAACAGGGGAGTCTTAATTCCAGGTAGTACCGTGATCATTGGGCTGCTAATACTGAGCAACACTGTAAATTCTCTTCCTACCCACAAATTCTCTTTCTGTTCTATCAGGCTGGGACCTCCACCACCATTCACCAATTCAGTCCCTGTTTCTTGCGGTTCGGATTCTCCAGAAAACATTGAATGGGCTCTATCCAGCTTAGGGTTGCATTCTTTTTAGATTAAGTGTGTGTCTTGATTGCTTCCAGATGGGCTGAAGAGCAGTTCCAAAGAATGGGCAGCTGTCTGGATAGATAGTCTAATGTTATGCCTCCTACAAGGGAGCATCGTCGTGGGGTGCAGTATTTTGAAACAATTCAGTCAGGTGTTTTCACGAAGCAACTTTCAAGAAGGGGCTTCTTTCAGAGGAATGGACAGCATTAAGGGACCGGACAAGAAATATTAAAGCACCTTGAGTTTGGCAACAGTGGGGAGCTGCCGCCACTCGAGGCCACAGTGGAAAATGGGGGTAATAGTTATATATGGTGGTGAAAGGTGGTGCCCAGGAAGAAGGGCTGCTTGGCAAAGCTGCAGCCATGGAGGAGGCTGATAGTGCCAGAGATGCTGTGCTGAAGCAGGGAGGGCAAGAGGAAGAAATACTCCTGCCTCTCTCTCTCTCTTACCATCCTCCTTTTCCCGCTGGTCTCTATCGGCCAAACCCAAAGGGGAGTCAGCCATCAAAAGAGCTCAGGGTGTGGTTTGTCGGGCTCAGCCTCTAGGGGCACCGAGCAGAGCAAAGATGGATTGGGGCAATGAAAAGAAAAATATTAGCAACTATTGGTCTATAAGTCTCCTCATATAATATTCAAGATAGTTCCATTGAACGGATGAGGAAACTGAGCTCACTTGACAAGGTAAATCAAATCTTTTATGAAATAAGAGAGCTTATCAATCAATAAACTTGCTCATGGTCACAGAGCTAGTGTGTCACTGGGATGTGAATGCACCGTTTCTTTTTAAAAATTTTTTTTAAGATTTTTATTTGAGAGAGAGAGAGAGAGAGAGCGAGAATGTGGGGGGAGGGGCAGAGAGACAGGGAGACACAGAATGCTAAGCAAGCTCCAGGCTCTGAGCTGTCAGTGCAGAGCCCAACACGGGGCTTGAACCCACGAACTGCGAGATCATGACCTGAGCCAAAGTCTGATGCTTAACTGATTGAAGCACCCAGGCGCCCCTGTGAACACATCTGTTTCACCCGAAAGATCAAAACAGTATCGAACACCATGTGTACAGATAGTATTCAAGCACTGTGCTAAGACAATCACAATCTTTAGCACATTCAATCTTCACAAAAGCTCTGAGGGCTGAAAACCATCACTCCTTAAGGGTGCCACGCTTGGGGTGCTCCATTTTCAGGAGGCTCTTGTAGGTATTAACAGTCACGAGATGTCTTCTTCTATAGAGAAATAATGAATCAAAGTGGCATTTTCCCTAATCCTTAGAACTAGCTCACAATGCAGGGGCTGTCCCCATCTTACAGATGGTGTAATTCAGGTTTGATAGACATGTAGCTCAAAAAACCCGCAGGATACTAAGTCTCAGCCAGTATTTGAGCCGCTCTGGACTGACTGTAACATCTACCCTCTTTGCTTTAATTCACACACCATACTTTCTCATCTACTTTCAAATCGATTAAAGAGCTTGAAAAGAAACCTAATAATTTGTTCCTGAGAGTCAGCATGGATCCAATGTGTTGCCCCTTTGGCAATCCCTGTCTCCTTATCCAGACGTGTAGAATGAAACCTCCTGTCTCTTATTGTCCTCTGTCAGAACAGGGCAGTTGGAAAAAGTAAATGAAAGACTGAATGAATGAATGAACGAACAAATGAATAAGTATATAGCATATATATTCTCATTCTGACTCTATGAATTCCATACTTTAAACTCTTTACTGTGTCATTAAAACCCTGGGATAGGTGGTTATTCCCGTTTTACTGAAAATCAGGTCACTGGAAGATGAAAGCTGCCTGATTCTAATTTAGTTTTCCTGGTGCTTTGCAAGTTGCCTCCACTAGCCTTTCAGATGGTGGGAGCTGAAAAGGCCTGCAGCAGATATTTAATAGACATGTTTATTTGGTGTGTCGGGAGCTGGAAAGAACCCTTTGAGGGTTTATAATCTGAGAAGTGGATGTTAAATCCTGTAAACTAATGGGGCCATGCAACTGGTCCAGGAGCAAATGGCCAGAGCTCGGGTTCTTTCCCCTTGACAGAAGAATGGTCCACTTCTGGCAGGGAGATTGTCCTCTTAAATGAGCATTCAGATTTGGGAGGGTGTGTAGGGAGCCATGAGAGAGGAATGGAAGATGGGCTCAGCCAACTGTGTCACCTGAACCCGTTCTGGGTGACCAGGAGGGTGACCAAAGGGGCACCTTATTCCCTGGGCAGGTATTCATATCAGGGAAGTGCTTCTTTAACTTCGTGTGTATATAATTCACCTGATGATCTTGTAAAAATGCAGATTTTGACTCACTGAGTCTGGGTGGGGGGGGTGGCCTGAAGGCCTTCATTTCTTACAAGATCCCAGCTGGTGATAATATTGCTGGTCTAAGGACCTAAGATAGCAAAGTCATAGGAAATGCATTTATCTTATTGCCGTAGTGTTCTCATTATTAGGTCAGTGAATTATAAGTACCTTTACCTGCGGTGGCTAACCTTATACAAGAACATTTAATATCATGGAAGGTACTGTCGTTGTCAGTGGGCTCATGCTGGAGTCATCATTGTTATTGTTATTGTTATTGTTATCATCATTGTTATTGTTGCTATTTGTTGAGTATCTCAATCAGGGCAAAATGCTTGCAGAAGAAACTCGCTCAGAGGCTCAAATAAAAGAATTTATTGTAAGGTACAGACAACCCTCTTAGAACTTAATTATAGCCCTAGGAGGACTAGCCCTAGAAAGAGCAAATTTCTCTGGGGTGCCCGGGTGGCTCAGTCGGTTAAGTGTTTGACTTTGAACTCGGCTCATGTCATGATCTCACGTTTTGTGAGACTGAGTCCTCATGGGGCTCTGCGCTCTCAGCTTGGGACTCTCTCTTTCCCTCTCTCTCTGCCCTTGCTTGCTCTTGCATTCTCTGTCTCTCTCTGTCTCTCTCTCTCAAAAAAATAATAATAAGTGAACATTAAACAGAAAAAGAGAGAGAGAAAGAGCCATTTCTCTGTCGTTTCCTGTTGCACATCTTATTTAACTGCTCGCACACAGCTGTCAAGGCTGCCCTCGTGCCCTTAGTACCTGAGTCTGCAAAACTTAGAAGCTTACCTACCCGCTCACAGCTAACTGCACCTAGGAAGTCCCAATTCCACATTCCCAGGCGTTCATTAATCTAGATATGGTCTGGGGTCCATCCTGGGTCCAATGCCAGAGCAGGTGTAGGCAGGATGTCGTGGCCAAGGCTGCTAAGAACGAGGGCTTAGGAAGTGGTTTGAGTGAGGAGACATGGTGGGCATGTGGGTCAACTACATGTTGACCCTATTACTATTTTTTTGTTTAACAGATGAGACAAGGGAAGTTCAGAGATTTCCTACTGGGAGAACCAGTAAGTGGTTGAACTGGAATTCACGCCCACACCTTCCTACGTCTCTCTCTGTAACATTCTCTTTATGATTGGATGGGACCTCACAACAGATCTCTTCTCCACCCTTTAGGAAATCTCCTTCTTTGGCTTAGCCTGTCTCTCCGCAGGAGAATCGTCCCGGGAGAGGTGGTTCTAGCCCCTGCTTTCAGGCTCCTTTCAACTCAGCCCCTGCATGTTTATCCTGCAGTTCCATTTGCAAAGCCAATCTTGAAGAAGATGAACAACTTTAGGATTATTTTCTGGGTCCCAGTCCTAGGGTGGTCCACCCATAGCTACATGGCTCCCACATGGTCACCAAGCACAAACTCTTGATGTCTTTCAATTCACGTCCTGGATGCGGCTTTCACCCCTGCCCTCCTTCTGCTCCCTGTCAGGGACTGCCACATGCTTTGTCCTACACCCTCCTTGGCCTCAGTAGACTGTGAGCAAATCTAGAGACCACCGCCTGCTTGCCAGCTTTGCCAATGTCCAGTCTGCCTGGAGATCCATCATCACTCTTCTATGGGGTTAAAATGCAGGGGTTAAAGATACCCCTAGCTGTGACCTTGCTAACCCTGCATGTCTGGCCATTCTGGATCCCCTCTACAGTACTCCCAGGATCTGCCATGTCCCCAGCAGAGTACTTAGTGCATGCTTGCCGAGTATGTGGCAGCGTGGGCAGAAAGGACAGCATCTCTCAGATGGTGGGATTGGGCTGGCTGATTGAGGAAAGGGGCACCCGGCCATTGGGTAGGTTTTTACCCCTGGTTAGGGAAGAAGTGATGAAGTGATAACTTGCCCGTGGATTTGACAAGAAGACAGGAAGTGGAGAGATCACAGGGAGCATGATGTGGAAAAGGATTGTTAACCTGTGACCCGAACCTGGTGGTTAAGAAGCTCGACTTGGACCCTGTAAGCACGGTCTGAAATCTGCTGTGTTGTTTTCCCTCTCTCAGCCTTCATGTCCTCATCCGTACAGCGGAGGTGATCATACTTGTTTGAGATGTTGTGAGGGTTAACTAAGATAAATGCCATTGCACAGTGCCTGGCACACAGACAGCTATTTTTATTACTAAATTTAAAAACTGTAAAGACAGCCTGATTATTATTATTATGGGGAGACAATGCATTATAGTTTAATACAAAGGCCATGGCATCTGGAACTGGAAGACCTTGGTTTTGGATCCTAACCACACACCTACAGCTATACTTTGGGTGTAACTCTTAGCGTCCCTGAATCCCATTTAAAAAAATCAGTTCTCGCCTAATGGAGACAGACAGGACTAAATGAGATAATGCATGGTAACACCTTAATTAAAAATGAAAAATTCTCTTCTGGAGTAAGATTTTCCTGTCCTGTGAATACGGGGCTGGCTTAGACAAAAATGGAAGAGAAAAGATTGTAACCTTTCAGCAACATGCTAACACTTCAAAGAAAAATAGAAATTTTGAAAAGGAGGAGAAGGAAAGTTGTGGCTAACAATGGCCCCAATTTGCTTAACGATTATCTTCTTAAGTGTAAATGCTAGTGCCGCCAGCAAAACATCACACCCTTTGTTAATTGTAACTGGAGTAGTCTCCTGAGGGGCCTCTCCTCTCCCGCACCCCTTTCAAACAGTGCGTTTGCCGGTGTCTGTCTCTCCGTCCTTTGAAAAAGACTGTAAAAAAAGACCCACAAAAGGAAAATCGAGTACCTTTCAACTTTTTTCTCACTTTCTACTTCTTAAGTTTCATGGAACATTAAAAGTTTTTATGGGTAGCGAGGAAAGGCATTTTGCCACTTGAAGCTAAGGTGTGATTCAAATTACAGGACGGCCAGTCCATATCCAAAGAGGTATTTAGCGAGTTTCACACGTATCTTTTTTTGTTTTGTTTTTTTTTTTTTGTTTTTACAGGACATTTGCACTGGCGCAGGGGGTGCGGAAAAAGTGACAGCAGCTCTCTGGTGAGTTGCTCATGCAGCCCCGGTGTGGTCATCACAGTGCAGCCTGCCCTTGGTTCTTTCCTTCCATCCCTTTCCTTCATGCCTTCCTGAACAACTGCAAAAGCAACAGCTTTTCTTATGAATGGGCTCCAGGCCACTAACCTCCAGAAGCTCCCACCTGGGCATGTATAGGTGACTGGCCTTGGGAGGTACACCGCAGGCCTGCCCCAGTGGACACACGGACAGTGTTTGTGTTCAACTGTGGGCGGGGTTGCATGCGAGGTCTTGGCATTTTAATTGTACTATTGTCTTAGCATTTTGTTCTACGTCGGGTGAAAAGGAACAATGTCCAGGTTGAAATGGAGACCGTTGTCGTTCACGGTGGGAAGACTTTGCTTGTGAAAGCCCCAGACAGCTTCTATTTTCCACAGAAGAACAAACCACGGGCAGAAAGGCTTCATTGTTTAGTAGAGAGGGTGGGCAGAATTATTGACACACAGATTACATTTTTAAAAATCCCATAGATGTAAGGGCTATGAACTAATTAATACCTGCAAAGTCATGCATTAAAGAATTGAAGACGTGTGAACCTGCCCTCTTTCTTCTTGGAAGCAATGTCTTCTTGCCCAGGGCATAACCATCTAGTTAATCTTGCCAATAATTCTAAAGTCTTTTTTTTTTTTTTTTTAATGGGAGGGCTGATTTATCTTGTTTGATTTTTTTTTTAACATTTGTCAAATTAGCTAGGTAATCACCTAATTGGTACTTTTCACAAGCCGACCCAACGTGGATGTAGAAGAAATTAAAAAATGATTTCTCTTGCCAATTAGAACAGAAAGCAGTCTTCTTCACCCACCTACTGCTGAATCTATTACAGTCTACAAACGGGATCTAGAAAATGGGTGTGTGGGAGGAACCTGATGAGAAAGTTTTTCTTTTTATATTTAGCACAAAACCATGGCCGCGGAGGCAAAGTGGCCCGTTTGGTTCAACTACTAATAAAATGCTTTATAGAATTGATAATAAAATCCCCCCAAAGTCTATTTACACATATTTCCATGGCACTAAAAGACACAGGAGACAAATTACGTTTTAAACTCGCAAGAGAAACCTCTTCTCCTCTTCAAGTCAAGCAAATCTGAGTTGACTTCTCTCATAAATTCAAGAACAAAAAGTTATAAATTGAACATATGAAGGACATTGCCTTCTTTAAAGTGATGTCTCCTTGCCTTAATGGATTTAGCTATGGCAGGGAGTCAGAGTAAAGCTGTCTTAACTAAATCTTTGACTGATTATGCATTTTTTCCCTATTCATACAAGATAGATTCATCATCCCAATTTGTCAAGCTGGCGAAGTTCCAATTAATTACACCCAGCAAACCTCCGCTTGCGCTATGCCCGTGTCAGGCCTAATCTACTGCCTCATTTGCCGGCGGTCCAATAAAGAGGCATCAGAGGTGTTGTTCCTCGGGTACTTACTGTGATGGATGCCCCTGGCGGCGCGGCCGGCGGCAGAGGCAGCGTGGTGGACGCCTCTCTCCTCCGAGCCCGAGGACTCGCGGCTCCTGCACTAATTTGAGGGCTCATCTGTATAGTGGATGTTGTCGTAAAGTCTATCCTTCATGGCAGGGCTGAAGGCTTTCCCTGCCGCACGGGCTGTTTAAATACCTACACGGGTTCTACATTGCTGTCAGATTTGTCCTTGCCAAATAGGAAAAAAGAGAAGGCAACTTGTCCTCGAGCTGAGTGTTTGAGCTGCTTAGCGGCCGATGTGTTCTGCAGGGGAAGATCACAGGGACCGGCAAGGTGGGCCCAGGGCATTTACGAACATCCCTATGTGCTCGTGTGTGTCTTCATCCTATTTATAGGCAATGCCATGCTCTTTGGAGTCTGGTGACTTTGCTTTCAGGCCCTAAGCTTATCCGGCAACCACCTGCTAACGAATATTACTTATTAAGCAAGGTGAGGCCCTGAGGATATTGATATGTAATCTCTGGTGCATGCAGGAGCTCCTGTTCCATGAGTGGTGAGAGCCCTGCGCTGTGCCAGGAGGCATATGGGCCTAACCACCCCCCACCCCCCCATAGACCATTGTTTTTATCCCCTTGTGAGATGGGAAAACTTCACCCCGGGCATCTAGTGACTTCACGAAGTTGCGCCACCAGTAAGGGTGGAGGTGGGATTTGAACCAAGGTTTATCTGATCCTAAGGCTCCGGCTCTTTCTAGCATCAGTCATTTCTCTGAAGTAACTCCTCCTCCTTCCTCTGTTCACACTCCGTCCTGGCCCACAGCCCTTGCCTTCCCAACCTGCAGGCGTCAGCGAGAGGCTGCAGCACTTTGGCAAGGTTGCAGAGCTGCGGGATTGCACCGTGGCAGGGGCTGTGTCTCCACCGGTGCGCGGGACTGGCCAGCATGGGGTGTAAGGGAGCTACAGCTTGCGCATCTTCCCTGGTTACCTTGACCGCTTCCTTCTTTAGCTCTTTGAGACTCTCGCTCATACGAGTTACCCCTCCATGCTCAGCTTTCTTACCGTCCGAAGGTCATGAGATCTGGATCCCAGAGTGGCCACTAGAGGGTTGGGCGGTGCAGCCCAGAAGTACTGGGTAGTTGGCTTCATAGGGGGTGAGCCTTGACCCATGGGAAACAGGAGATGGGAAGGAGCCAGGCTGCTACAGACCCCCTCCCTCCCTGCTTTTGGGGACCACCCTGGAATTGTGGCACTTCCTTGCTTCCCTTGGAGACAAGTCCCACGTGCTGGGAGAACACATGTGCTGAGCTACGGGGCCGTGTCTCTGGGGCTCCCAGCGAGTCAGTGACTGTTCACTCACACGCTGCACCACATCGCCTTGCATCCCGGCCTCACTCCTCTTTTAACCCACCTCGCCTTTCAGAACACAGTGTGGCATGTTAATCCTTACGTCGAGACAGGGCTACAGTGACAGTAGGGGCCAGGCTGACTTCTCACCCACGCAGCCTACGCAGAAGAGACCCTCAAAGGGACTGTCATGTTTTGGAAGGAATCGAGTCACATCAGAGATCAACTTCTAATTTAAATAAGACCTCAAGTGTATTAATATTCAACATTTACATTCCTTTCTGGTTCGTAAATATAATGTGTTTTACAGTTATCACAAACATATGCTCCTTTTCAGCAGCCTTTTATAGACAACTTGTTCAACAGAAGGTGCCAGCATCCCAATATGTTTTGCTAAGCTTTGGCTTTAACCGTTGTGATGAAGGAATTAAGTACGAGTGTCCTCTTTCTGAATGTAGATGGAGGTGTTGCCAAAGGGTACCTCTTACACCAAGAAAAAAGAAAGAAATTATTTAGTATTTCTTTCATTGTGCTAATTTTGATGATGTTGCTATTATGAAGAGGGCTCTGTACCAAGCTTGGTGAGAACTACAAGGAAGAATCAATCCCAGATCTTGTTTTCAAGGAAACTTCAGTCTAAGAAATACCTTCTGGAAGAAGCCAGTGGTAGCATTCTTCTTAGGAAAGGAGTCAACTAACCTGATGCTTACCCGTGGAGCCATATTGATTGTTAAAATATTGTGATACTTTCATGCCTGTTGGTGAATTTGCATTATCCTAAGCTTCCTACATCTGGCCTGCCTGGTCCTTCTCCTTTGGTCTGGTGACTAAAGCAATAACGCCTGGCAAGGCAGGGGATTCTAAGCCATTCCTCGAGCTCTACTGCCAGTGTCTGTTCTGATGGCTCAGAATCCATGCCTCATTTGTTAAACGTGTGGAATGTCTTTCGTGAAAACAGTGATGCCAGGCCCATTATATTCAGATGATCTAGACCTATAGTGTTACAATCCCTAACTAGGAGTGCAGATCCGTCTCTATCTTCTTTTATTTCTATCAGTTTGCCTCATGTATTTTTGCATTTTGCCTCAGGAGTAAGTGCATACTCATTAAGAATTGTTATATCTTCCTGATGAATGGGCTCATTTATTACTATGGAATGTCCGTATGAAGTTTATTTTATCTGGTATGGATATAGCCACATCCACTCTGTTTTGCTGAGCTTGTATGGTCAGCCTTTTCTAATCCTTTTATTTAACCTATCTGTATCTTTGAATTTAAAGTCTCTCTGTTGTATATGACATTTAGGTGGGTCCTGTTGTTTGTTTGTTTGTTTGTTTGTTTTAAACCCAGGCTGATAATCTCTGCCTTTTAATAGAAATTAATTGTCCATTTACACTTAATAGATTTTTTGGTATGGTTGAGTTTAGTCTGGAATTTTGCTGTTTTTCTCCTTGTACATCTGTCTTTTGTTTCTCCTTTCTTCCTTTCTTGCCTTCTTTAGGTTATTAAATCTATTTTTATTATTTCATTTTAATTCCTCCATTCGATCTTACCTATACTTCTTAGGAAGTATTTTTTTTTATAGTTGTTGCTCTAGGAAGTATAATATATATATCATTTACTAGCTTATCACAGTCTGTTTAGTGTTATTATTGTTCCATTTCATGTAAAGTATAAGAATGTTGAGACAGAATGATTTGTTATTCTTCTCTCTCATCCTTTGGGCTATAGTTATCATATGTTTGTATACACACATATATTGTTGACCCTTGAACAATGTAGGTTTTAACTTCTCAGGCCCACTTATATGTGGATTGTTTTTCAATTAATGTAGTACCGTAAATGTATTTTCTCTTCCTTACTATTTTCTTCACATTTTCTTTTCTCAAGCTTACTTTATTGTAAGAATACAGCATATACTACATATAATATACAAAATAATATTAATTGACTATGCTATCAGTAAGTCTTCTGGTCAATAGTTGCTATTAGTAGTTAGGTTTTGGGGGAGCCAAAAATTATACCTGGATTTTCAACTGTGTGAGGAGTTGGCACCCCTGACCCCAGTGTTGTTCAAAGGTTAACTGTATTATAAACTCTGAATTAAAAGAAAAATAGTCTTCTGTTTTTGCCCTCCTTCACCATTCTAGTGCTCTTCACTCTTCCCTGTGGATCTAAGTTTCCATCTAGTGTCATTTCACTCTGTCCCGAAGAACTTCTTTTTGCATTTCTTGAGGTGTAATTCTGCATATACATGCGTATCACCCACTGTGGCTCTGGTTTCCATCTGCTTTTGCCTCTCTCTAGTGACTTCAAATAGAAATGAATGTGCATTAAAAACACGAGAGGTGACTGAACTTGTATTTCTAGTGACAAGTCATGTCTAGGGGCCTAGCCCTGCTACTAAATCTCTGGGAATGAGATTACAAAACCAGGAGCCTCTGGGCTGGCTTCTGCCTGTGGAACTGACTTACACAGGATTTACCACATTTTAAGCTTATCTTTAGATTTGGAAGATTTTATTTAAAACTGTGGATTTCTAGCTTCTCTTGAAAAATTAGAAACCCTGCAGATTTAGGCTCTAAATTCTGTTACTCCATTGGATACCATTGGCCAGACGTAGATAGCATTCCTGGTGCCAATGAGACCATGCTATTTAGTTTGCCATGATTTCCCATTTTGATTGAGTCACCAACATCATCCTGCTGGTTTCCAAGGTCCAGAATGAGAGACTAGAACTTCTCCATACAATATATCATCCAGGGGTATAGCCTGGGGTGATCTAGAAAGTGAATTGAGGTAATTTATACATTTGCAGTTCACATCAGGTAAGTGATTAGGTGGGAGGTTCAGAAGACCCTGTGCTTGTGCCTCTTTAAGACCAAATGAGGGGCGACTGGGTGGCTCAGTCGGTTGAGTGACCAACTTCGGCTCAGGTCATGATCTCACGGTTTGTGAGTTCGAGCCCCGCATCGGGCTCTGTGCTGACAGCTCAGAGCCTAGAGCCTGCTTATGATTCTGTGTCTCCCTCTCTCTCTGCCCCTCCCCGACTCATGCTCTGTCTCTCTCTGTCTTAGAAATAAATAAACATTAAAAAAAAACACAAAATGAAATCTTCTGTGACAGGCATGTGAGTCTGGGGAACTCTTCTCATAGTAAAAGCAAAAACAAAAACAAAAACGAAACAAACAAACAAAAATCTGAATTCTTAGATGAAGGTTCCAAGCGTGAATCTATGGCATTCAATTTCTTTGACTAGGTGAGCTTTTGCATATTGGATGGAAGACTTCCTCCTCCAAATCATAGCAAAGGCCACATTTTCTGAATATGTTTTATGCTTCTGAAGGGAAACCTTAACATAAAGTAATGGCTCAAGAATACAATCCTTTCAGAGATATCAAGGCTGCAGCTTGTCCGGGAAAGGTAGAGGTGAAATTCAAAATAATCTTGCTGCCACAATTATTAGGCACCTGGGAAACCCTTTTGTCTCTTTGCCCTCTTGGAATCACTTTTTAAAAAATCATTATTACGCTGAATATCGATGACTCTAGGATGACCTCAGATTCAGACACTTTGCTTCCACAAGCTAGATTGTGCAATCTATTCAGAGGCCAGAGCTGTGGCGCTGCGTGAAAGTGTAGGAACTAGAAAGAACAAATGGAGAAGGAGACGGTATCCCAAACAAGGAGCACGTTGGTGGTCAGTGGTGAAGGATGGGATTCATGACCTAGTATGAGGTGAGGTTGAACTCGTGCTGTGTGCTTTGCCAGAAGAACCCAGTAAAAAACTTCAGATCCAGCTGGGGTGGCACAAATAGCAATCTGTCAATGTGGACAGATGCACGAACACTCTTCAGTTTATTTGACCCTCTTTGGAGCCTCACAGAGGGAAAAAAAAAAAAAACAACTTCCTCTGATGGTAGAAATTTAGAAAAGACAAGAAGAATGAGATCTCTGCCCCAGTTCCATCCTTTTAGATTAATGCTCACTAATGGATATTAAAACATGGTAGATTAATGAGACCCTGATAGACCATGCAGCTGAAAAAACACACTTTCTTTTGACAGCTAGGCAGTTAAGAGATGCCTAGGAATTAAGGAGCAGTTCAGATTAAATTACCCTCTTCATTAAGACATCCTTTCCTTGGTAAATCGAGAGCTGGGAGAGAGGAGCAAAGAGATGCCATGATCACCAGAGGTCATTCATTCAAACTAGTTTGTGACCATAGAAATAAAAGGCACACTTAGACTTTATATAGTGGCAAGTTAACCAGACGTAGATCAACAGGAGGCAGGAACAAAGGATGCTGGACTGTTGGATAAGAAGCTGTTGTAAATCATGAGGAGCTTGGGTAGAGAGAAATGAGGAAGCCAGCCAGGTGTCAGTTGACCAGCATACCAGTGAAGTGTGTTTCCATCACTGGATTGTTGTTTGCTCTCCGTGGTGGTTATGGACTGTGGATATTAGCTAAACTGGAACCACATTTCCCAGAATTCCATGCGCTGGCTGCTTCCTGGTTGGGGTTGGTCACAGGAGAAATTTGTGCAAGATTTGGAAGATAGAAGTGGAGCAGAAGCCAATTTTATGTTCCAAGAGTTGAGGTGGATTGAGCTCCAAGCTCTGTGGCAGCCAACACACTTTGTCACTGATGTGCTGTCTCACGTTGCTGACATGGGCAGCATTGGGTCTATAGCTCCTCTAGCTTCCATAAGTTCCCTCCTATGTGCAGCTCTGTGGTAGAGGATGCCAGCTTTTTCTTCATGCCGCCATGACTTTTAGGTTAGAATTGGCAAGAGACAGCTGTGGAGGGTCCAGGTCGTATTTATGGGTTACAGTTTATGTGGGTGGGCTCTAGTCCTTCATTGTTCTCCCCCATTTCACATACAACCCACTCAGCTGACTTAATAATGGTGACTAAAGGCACAATGCCAGGTGGAGAGGCAATCGCTTGCATGGACTCTTCTCCATCTTCCAGGTCTCATTTGGCAACACATCTATTCTGAATGCCTCATCGTTTTGCTTCTTGGATCAAATCCCCATTGATACACTGACTCTACAGGTGATATGCGGTTAATTGACTTCTGGGGGTATTATTACTTAATGATTGGAATCTCTGTCCTTATAAGTGCTAGCTTTCCTTTAGCTACAGGCTCTAAGACAATCTAACTGAAACTATGATAAGCTATCTTTCTCCTCTACACAGTGATGAAGGCTGCTGAAATGGGAAGATTCTAGTAAGACTGCCCTGCAGTGATGGGATACAGTCTGCCCGTTGTGTCTCCCCATTGCTACCTTTGATATACATCCACCAGAGTAAATGCAATTACTGTGCCTTTACTCTCATAATACTAGAAAGGTGGGATGTTCATCCTTGTTTTTCTTCTCTGCCTTCAAGAATTAGTGGGATAACCACTTTCCTAACCCAGAAAAATGAGTGACTTTGATAGTTTTATGGACATTTAGCTGTAATCCCTAGGTTGGAAACTCAGTGGGAGCAGGGCTTGAAGTTACTTATTTTAATAAATTAGTTTGAGTTGTGGGACTGAGAGCCATATGTCATTGCATCCAGTATCTTACAGATACAAGGAAAGGAACTAGCATTTGTTGAGTGTTTGCTATGTACCCTGTGCTTCACATGCATTTCCTTCATTATCTCATTTAATCCCCAAATTATGCAGTGAAGTGGGGATTATTAGTATTCCTCCCTTCACAGGTGTGAACATGGAATCTTCGAGAGGCTAAATTACTAGGCTACATTCTGCTAGTGTGTGAGTAGTTGGGTCTACTACTATTTTTAAATCTACTTCAAAAGCTCTTGATTTGATCGTAATGGCTAACAGTGCATTTCACTTTGCTTGTTTCTTCCACAAATCTTTATCAGGCAAGTGATGTAAGCCAACTTCTCCCTAAAGCATCTGAAGGGTGCAAATATGTTGCTCAAGTAGGGAGATGGTGGAATTTCCTCTGGAAAGGGAAGTTCACCCACCCCTGCCCCCACCCCTGCCCCCACTGCCCTCTTGCCCCTCCTTAATCCCTTGGCTCTCTCCAGGCTTCAAAGAGGGAAATGTCCTTCTCATAAGCACTCTTGTGGTTTTCTTGATAGGCTGCTACCATCCTTTTTGGACAATGTCCAAATAGGGGCCACTATTATGCAATTTTTCTAGGATTGTGTATTATCTGCATCCACTTACCACTAAGTTTAGAAGGAACTTGGTTTATTTGCTTATTTTATGCTTTTAAATATCTGCATGCTATAAACAATTCTGATCAAAGCTGAAGATGGGCTACTGTCATCTCATTGTTCTTATCTAGTTGAGCTTGATGAGACCTCCTTGTTACTGATTTACATAGGGAGTCGTTCAGTTGGATGAGAAGTTCACAAGATGGAGACTCACTGCACAATAAGTGAGTTATACAATATGCTTCTCAAGTATTGTGCTAATAGAGTATTCTTTTCATTCCCCTTCCAATTTCCCTTGCTCTCCCCATCATCATCCTCATGGTCAGCACCAAAAGTACTTCTTGGGCATATGTGTGTGATCGATGACACACATCTAGGTGATATGAACATTTGCAGGGAGACACTGTGGTGTGGAAGGAGAGCTGGATGACGCAGGGGACTAAATTCTTATTTCATCTTTCCAACTTAGCCAGCTCTGTGTCCTGGGGTACCCGTACAATGGGAACAAAGATGCCTTCCTCCTTCTTTTCTTATCTCAAAAGATTAATAACTTGTGTACTCAATGAATGTTAAACTACTGTAAACAAAAAAAGAAAGGAAATGCTGGCCAAATCAAAGATTTATTTTTACTGGATCTCTTTATTTTTATGTGCTTCCGTAATTTATTTTAGGGTGGTGGTTTTCAAACTGTGTGCCGTGTGTCCTCTGATGGCACCCTGGTGGTGGTAGGGGATTTAACTCCTTCTCATCAGAAGAGTTCTATTTTATCCTTTTTTCATAATGGGATTTTAAAATTAAGGATTTTTTTTTTTTTAGAATAGTTGAAGGTTCACAGAAAAATTGAGAGGAGTTTACAAATATTTCCCGTATACCCCTGACCCCCTCCTCACCCAGCTTCCCACCTTATCAACATCTTCCACCAGTGATAACATTTGTTACAACTGATGAACCTACCTGGACACATCATAATCACTCAAAATCCACAGTTTGTATTAGGGTTCACTCTTGGTGTTGTACGTTCTGTGAGCATGGACAAATATATAATGACATGCATCCACCATTACATTATCATACAGGATAGTTTCACTGTCCCCCAAGTCCTCTGTGCTCTGCCTGTATGTCTCTTTTCCTCCTGTTAGTGAGATTTTTATATTGGAGTAATGAGGAAGTTTGACTGGACATAAGAAAAAAAAAAAAACAAGCTCCTGATACTCAAGTTTGAAGCCACCAATTTTGGATAAGTTTCGTGATGACTTTATGGTTAGGGCAAATATGAGTTGGACAGGAAGATGTCTATCTATATCGTGTACAAAATTTGATGAATCTGGAATAGAAAGCCAGTCTAAGTATAGAATTAGGGCGTGTATTAGGGAAAGTAATAATGGGAATTCCAAATTTGGTTCCGATTTTGTGTGTTTGGCAGGGGTAGTAAATGAATGTGCTGTTCTCTGATCTTAGGAGGGGGGCAAGGAGTGGCTCAGCTAACTAGGGATCAAAATGCCAAGTGATACAGTCCTAGAAGGAAGAATGGATGGGAAGACAGAAGATGTGGGTCTAGTACATACATATGTGGTAATTAGCAAGTCTCTTCCCCGTGAAGATGCTCATTTGAGTGTTCACAAAGGATGCATTAAGTGTCTTTTTTGTACAGGTACTGAGGTTGAAGGAATGATATCTTGAGCCTCTATTAATATTCCACTATTTTATGCTCAGTACTTTAGGAGGAATGCAGGTGACTGGAGGGGATGGGAGGAGTGGTCCAGGAGGTGCAGGAAGACGAGCGATGGAGGCACGAAGTTGGAAAAAGGGCTTTTGCTGGATCTTTCCCTGGCAGTCAGATAGATGATGGGGATTTGGGGGAGGTCTGTTGCTTGAGAGTATTTGCTGACTCCACGATCTAGACATCCAAGTGGTTCCATCTTTTACTTGACAGATTCTAGCAGTCAATGGAGGCCATCTCTGGAACGTAGGCATTCTGTAGAGATCACTTTTTTTTCAGAGAAGGGAAATGGGGACCCATCAAGCTGACCTTTGGTTTTGCCAAGAAAAGGCATCGGAGCTGGCCCGCACACTCGTGGGCAGCCATTTTGGCAGCAGACTTAAAGACAGCAGTCATGGAGAGCTTTTTATGAGGATGCAGGGCATCCACAGACATAAAAAGCAGAAGAAATGCTTGTTAGTTATGGGGAAGGTGAAAGGCTCAGAAAACTGATTAGCGTAGCAGTGTGGTCAGATGGAAATGAAAGCACAGAAGCATAATCGTTAATTGGGTGCTTACCTACTAATTTGAGCTTGGATGTCAGCAGTACCGCACTTCATTTCAAACCCAGGGTCAGACTTTAATGCTACATCATAAATTACGTAAAGGCACAACACTAACAATTAGATAATTATGGAGACCCATGCTGTTGCAATTTAACTGGGCAAGTCCAGGGCAAACATGACAGGAATACTGTTTAACTCTCAGGCTGCTGGCAGGATATTTTTTTCCCAAAGAGACAAACGAATGCATGAGATGATGTGGTTGGCTGCTTTTCAAAGCCTGTGGGTTCAGTAATTTCTTTCCAGGAGGCAGGTTCATCAGATGACCCAAACAGACTCTGAAGAAATAGTAAAGAAGTGTTAATTATAATCTTAGAAAACTCCAGTCTTTAAATCCACACCAGCTGATACACCTGGGGGTGGGCTGGGTTCCAGCTAAACTTTAAGCTTAAGATAAAACCAAAGTGAATTTTTCTCATTATGAGATGTTCTGTAGAGAAAATGTGTGATCTTTCCATCCCAAGTCCCTCACATTAACGGGGAAATAAAAAGAAAAGACTCAGGGTCCGTATTTTATTCCCATTGCATTCCTGCTGGCCAACAAGTGGCTGATTCAGTGGAAGGTATTTTTATGACCAAAGTGAAGTGACAAGGATGTGCTGTGCATAATCCATTCGTTCGTTCATGGGCTTGTTTACTGATGTATCTTGAGCAACTTTGTGTACTGGGTATGGGGGATAGGAGGTCATTGGGTGTTTAAACATCGGCCTGATTTCCTGGTGGAGTCAGAAGATGTGTGGAGGGTTGACCCACATTCCTGTAAAAAAGGTGTTATTTCTGGGAGAGGTTTGTTTTCATTGTCAGAATGTGAGCTTGAGAAAGTCAAGAGCCATGCCTTGTGTTCCCTCCATTCCCACAGCCCCAGCACACAGAGAGGGGTTCTTCTGAAGAAACACACGGGTCTAAGAGCTTTGCTGAAGGAATACATAATTTTCATCCAGAAAAGAAGAGAAAGGATGCACAGTTTGACTGAAGTTTAGGTTTTAGAAACTCATATTGCCTGACAAATGACATACTATTTTAACTTCCCAAAAGTAATTTTGAAAAACAGAATTCTTTCATGTAAGCTGTTGTCTGTTAAATATAGACCAGCTTTGTTTCCTTTTGTTCCAAAAAAAAAGGCAAAGTGTGACCAGCCTTCATGCATACAGGTGAGATTACAAAGGTTACAGAATCAGGGACCATGGAATTTAAGATTGTATGCTTCCTAGGGAGTTCCATATTGAGTTCCTTTGTTTTACATGTAAAAGAGAGGGTTTCCCCCTTGAGATCTTGGGGTATGCAGGCCTGGATTGGGAGGGATGTGGCTCAGGGCTACAAAACAAAGATGGAGGTAGAAAGGGTGCTGAGACTAAAAATCTTCCTAGGGTTCACCAATCTGGATATGTCACAGGGGAAACTGCTGTGTGTGTGTGTGTGTGTGTGTGTGTGTGTGTATGCCAACAAAGTTGTTTAATTCCAGATCTGTGCAAAGGTAGGGCAAGTTAGAACAAAGCTTACTCCTGGGAAAGAGAGATGTCCTCTTCCACCAGATTCTACCTCTTGCTGGTGAGGGATGGTGTTCAGGCAGCTGTCTTCCACAGATCTCTCCAGTTCATAGGGTGCCTGCCTCCATAGAATTTGCTGGCATCACATGGTAGATCATCACAGAGCCTTTGGAGTAGACTAGAACAGCACTGGCCAAAGAGAACTGATGGTCAGAGCCCTTTCTTCTGCAGGAATGTAGCTAAGACTGACCCTGTAAACCCAGAGAACACTTCTGGATTGCTGGGGAGGGTAGAAAGACCGTATTCTCTCAAACTAGGTGAAGTTTGGCCTGGGGCTCATTTAATTTGAATATTGAAAGAATCCCTTCATTTATACCCTAAACTGTGGTAGTATTAGTTACATGTACACGAGGAAATTGAAATCTGAAGAGGATAGAGAGAACAAGAGTGTTTCAGACTGTAGAAACTAAGTCAAACCATCCCATCAACAAACGGTGGTAATATTTTGTATATGGTCCTAATACACAACATGAGAAAAGAACAGAGCTCTACTAAAGCGATTCTTATGCAGAAGAAAATGACAGCTTGCGGAATACCATTTCAACATTTACTTTGGCTAAAGTCCTTTTAGCCATATCACAATCTTTGTCCTTCCAAATTCTCCAAATTAATGGGCCAGTCAGGATCAAAGTCCAATAAGCTCAACACATTTCATAAACCATCTTCAGCTTGAAATACCTTTGAAGCATCTTCCGTGAGCGTTGATGCTGATAGATGTGACTAGCTTGGAACAGGTCTCTCCAAAATGGAACTCTTGGGAACTTTGCTAGTCGTTGAGATTTGATATGACTTTTTCTTCCTGTACACAAAGACAACTGGTGGTCCAACTTGGAAAATTTCTTTTTTTTTAATTAAAAAAATGTTTATTTATTTACTTTAGAGCGAGAGAGTGCAAACACGAGTGGGGGAGGGGCAGGGAGAGAGAGCAGGAGAGAGAGAATCTCAAGCAGGCTCCACTCTCAGCACAGAGCCCAAAGAGGGGCTGGATCTCACAAACTGTGAGATCATGACCTGAGCTGAAATCAAGAGTTGGACAACTTAATTGACTGAGCCAACCCAGGCACCCCCAACTTTGAAAATTTTCTTCAGTTATTTAAAGTTTAAGTGATGGTTAATTTTCTTTTTCTTTCTTTTTTTTTTCTGGAAGTTTATACCTTTTAACCACCTTTATCCACTTCTTCCACTCCCAACCCCTGACTCTGGCAACCACCAATCTGTTCTCTGTTTCTGTGAGTTTGGTTTTGTTATATTCCACATATGAATGAGATCATACAGTGTTTGCCTTTCTTTGTATGATTTATTTTACTTAGCATAAATGCCCTCAAGTTCCATCTTTGTTATTGCAAGTGGTAGGGTTTCTTTCTTTTTATGGCTGCATGATGTGTGTGTATATATATATATATATACACACACATATATATATCATATAGATAATATATATATTATCTCTATATATTATATATATAATATCACATCTGTATATCTATATAAGACATATATATCTTATATATAAATATATATCTATATATATCTTATATAGATATATAGATATATATCTGTATCTATCTATCTATATATGTAATATCACATTTTCTTTTTCCATTCATCTGTTAGTGGACACTTAGGTTGTTTCCATGTCTTGCCTATTGTAAGTAATGGTGCAGTGAGAATGGATGGGGGTACAGATACCTTTTCAAGATAGTGATTTCATTTCCTTTGAGTATACACCCAGAAGTGGGATTGCCAGATGGTAAGGTAGTTCTATTTTTAATTTCTTGAGGAACCTCCACACTGTTTTCCATAGTGGTTACACTGATTTACATTCCTACCAACAATACATGGGGGTCCTTTTTCTCCACATCCTCACCAACACTTATCTCTTATCTTCATTATACTAGCCATTCTAAGGGGTGTGAGGTGATATCTCATTATGGTTTTGAATTGTGTCTCCCTGGTTAGTGATGTTGAGCAACTTTTCACCTACTAAGAATTACAATTGGCTAAGGAATAATTTTTTAATCTATTGAAAGTTTAAGTGATGGTCCATCTTCAATGGTAAGCTGGTGTCAGGAAACTTACTTTTCTAGCTAATATTATAATAAGACATAAATAATACTACACAGAATAGTCTCTTAATTCTTAAGAACTTTACAGAAAGAAACTAGTGAAGATTAGCTGAGTGGTTTTTTTGAACCATTTAAGAGATACTTGTGAGCAGTCAGTGGAGTATAAATTTGGGTTTGCTGTGCATTGTTGGTTGGCTCTTAGTTAATCAGAAGAGTTGATTATCTTTGGGAAGTCAGTTCATGGAGGGGTCACTAAAATTCGAAAAATTCATGTTTTTCTAGAGAAGCAGTATATATTACTTGAGTAAATTCACATCTCCTTATTTTACTTGCCCCAACACCACTCCTCAAGTGAATTTACTGTGTTAACTCAGCTAATTAGACCTCAGTTAAATAACAAAAAGGAATAGTGACTCCTTATTGATCCCAGGAAAGTTGCATTTTCCAAAGGAGAACCGAACAGTTCTCTCTGATATGGCAGTTCCTCCCCAGTGGTCAAGGTAACACTCAAATTACTTGCTTGTCTTCCCTGGTGTTATTTTGCTGCAAATGAGAGCAAAAGAAGAACTAGAAAAAGCAATCAAAGTTGTATATTTTCTCTTCCTTAGGACATACATCTCTCCTGCTTTCTCTGTTTCTCCTCCATTCCTTCTCTTCTTACCCTAGGGAGCATGGCGATGTGTATGATTCTGCACTTGGGTTTGGCAGGCTGTTCCACTTTGGTATGTTGAGGATCACCTCATTCTTTCTAGCAGAAGCCTGGCATTCTGTTGTATGGCTAGACCATGGTTTATGAACCTGTCTTCCAAAGGTGGACGTTTATGAAAGATTCCAGTCTTCTGCCTTTGAAAATAGTGCTACCCTGTGGACATCCTTGTGCATGTGCCTCTGAGCATATATGAGGATAAATTACTGGAAAGGTATATTGGAATTTTGGTGGGTACTGCCACATTACTCTACAAAGGTTTGGCAGGGATTTTAGAGGCTGCCTGGCTATGGGATGCTAATTGCTGTCTTTAAGACACCTTGACCAAGTGTAGTTTGTTCAGACAAAAAAAGAAACTCTAGGTAAGAGACTATAGGAGAAAGAAGTCTAGAGAAGCCTGAAGATCTGCCTGTCAGGTGTGTGTGTGTGTGGGGGGGGTGGTGGTGGTGTAGGACCCAAAGGTATAGGAATTGACAAGCAGATGAAATACATCAAGTGTAAAGAAATACTTTCCAAGAGTACTTGGCAAATGTGGATCCGATGGTCTCAAAGGAAGCAAGACTACTGTTACTAGATGTGTCCAAGTCCGGGCTGGTTGTCTTTGGCTGTGTGTATGTGTATGTCCATGTGTGTTTGTGTTTACATCCGTATATATGTATGTGTATATGTGTTTGCATGTGCATGCATGTTGGGGTGTGGTTATGTGTGCATGCATGTTTGCATGTGTGGTTGTATGCTTGTGTGTTCACATATGGATGTGCTTGTGTATGTATATGCATGTACACACACATGCACAGGGCAGTTGTGTAGAGGGGACAGGAACATCCGATGAGAAGTTATAGTAGATGACTTTAATGCCCTCTTTAAGTGTCTGAGACACTGATTTAATGAATAAGTTAAAGTACAGGAAGTTATAATTTGCTTCAGATACAAATATTTGTTTGATCGAGTTGCCCAAATCAAAATACCCTCAGAGACCAATTTTACTGTAATGTTATGTTGTTTGTGCATTATTTAAGTGAGCATGTGCTGAGTGAATAAGTGTGTTACTGCAAGAGACAGAGGACAGAGTGGACAGATAGACAGGTCCTGCCCACAGGGAACATACATAAGGCTCAATGATTGAACAAGGGAGGAGATCAAGGCAGAGTCAGGGCAAAGGATGGTAAAAAAACATGTTCCATGGGAAGTACAGGCCACACCCAGGCTAAGAGATTGCATTAGAGTGAGATCTGCAGGTTGAGTAAGAGTTTACTTAGTATAGGTGAACTTCTTGGTGGACGTGGGCCGCAATTTCAGCCAGAGGTCCAGAAGTCCAAGGAGCGTAAAGATCTAGGTGTGGACATCTGAAGCATGGAGCCTGTGGGGAAGGTAGGTGAGAGCAATTACAGATGAGGCTGAGGAGGCAGTCTGGGGACAGACAGAGGGTAAAGGACCTTGGGGACTTTGTTCTAGGAGCAATGATATTTGAAGGGTTTTGAGCAGGGGAGTTGCATGTTAAGATTTTTTTTTATGGGGCTCACCATGGCATCTTGGGAGGTGTCTTAGAGCAGGGTTTCTCAGTCGCAGTGCTACTGACATTTTGGACTCATGATTTCTTGCTGTGGGGACTGTCCTATGCATTGCAGGATGTTTAGCAGTATCCCTGGCCTCTGTCCACTAGCTGGCCACCATCCCCAGCCTCCAGTTGTGACAACCAAAACTGTCTCCAGGCATTGCTAAATGTCCCCTGGTGTGTGTGTGTGTGTGTGTGTGTGTGTGGCAGGGATATGAAATTGCACCTGGTTGAGAATTCTTGTTTTAGGAAATGACATCACATGATGACCTGAACTAGATAGAAGGTAATGGCAGAAGTGTGGGTAGGTCAGAAGGTTACAGGTAGAATGAGCAGATCTTGGGTATAGGTTGACTGTCTGTGGAGAAGAAGGGAGAACTGAAAGATGAAGCTCAAGTTTGGAGATTTGGCAAATACCTAAGTGGTGGGTAGTGTGATTCCTGAATGTGGGACATAAGAATGGTTTTCCAGAGAGCAGGATAAATTCCATGTTGGAAATGCTGTGTTTAAGGTGGCTGGGAGACATCCAAGTAGATATCCAGTGGGACTGAGTCTAGGGTTCAGGTGAGTCTTACAAAGATTCTGAGTTGGGGGATGGCATTTGAGAACTCCTACCCTATAGCAGGCAATCGGAAGAACTCTCCTCTTGACCCCCCGGAATAACATGGCGGAACCGGGCATCTTAGCTGCTCGAGTGTTCGTGGCACTTGCTGGGCTCTGTCTACAGGAATATGTGGCCAACTCCAGATACTCAGAGTTCCTGGACCATTCACCGGGGCCATCCCACTGGAAAAAGATCCACATGGCTTCCCGCCTAAGGAGGGGCGGCCCTGTGAGGTTGACCTTCTCTGCTGCAGGCAGCTGAAATGCTTCTTAAGTGATGGCTGAATGGTCGAAGCCATTACTCTAACTGTAATTTGTAATGGCTCTCTAACGCTTTAGAGAGAGCTGGAGTTCGCTCGGATGAAAGGTGACTTTTAGAAGTCGGTAATTATACTTCCCAGTGAAAATGTGTCTTTGGCACGGTGTGTGTAACTATAGTATGCAGGGCACCCAAGAATTCACTCCTGGGAAGGGCTTATATTAATCATAGTTTCAATGCCCAGAGAACATGTTCTCAGTAGTTAACCATCCTCTTCCCCCCTCCTTAAAATGTGGGCCTTGTAATCAAAAAAGAGACACACCCTTAACTATAGCAGGACTGCTGTACTAAATAAAAAATTATAGTTATTATACACGGACTTCATACCGAGCAGGGTCAAGTAATAACACATCTGGTAACCCCCATTAAAGAACTGAGTTATGTTCAGCTTGTGTTTTAATTAGCCCGTGATAAACAAAGAATCAAAGGCCATTCTGCTCTGGTGGTTTTTATATTTACGACTGCCTTCACCTGCACTTAGATTCAGGTTTATGAAGTGTAAAAAAGCGAAGAATTCTAGTCCCACTGTCTAGACCATTTACTGGAATAGATCAGTTAGGAGGCTGTATTTCTGAACTGGCCACATGTTTACAGTGGCCTGTAGAGCTGGCCCGCCGCTCAGTTTACGGGTACGTTCGGGACCAGCACAGTCTAGTCTCGCAAGAAAGGATTTGGTACGGACTCTTCCAGATTGCTCATGTTCCTTCATAATTTGTGAAAGTGTCTCAGAACAAGGGGGTGTGGAAAAAGAACATGTTATCTTTTGAGCGGAGACCTAAGTCTTCCTGAATGGTGAGAAAAAGTTACAGGATCCAGTGAGGAAACATTTTTATAACAGAGAAGCCCCGCCAAGAAAGACAGCTGCCCTGACCCACCTCACTAACCTCTCAGCTGAGATAAATACTGAGCTGGTTTATGTGAAAGACTCTAAGAAATTTTGCTATAAACTCTTCTTCTGAACTTTAATGATCTCCCAGGGATGTTCCATCTCTGTAATTCTCATGTAAAAGATTCATTTAAGTATTGTTCTTTTAAGGTTATGTGATCGGTTCACTGGTTGGGCCTGTGAAATGGGCCTGAACGAAGCATTCTGGAATGACCCTTGACTCACAGATTTAGCGCCACATGTAAATATTTTCTTTCTTGGGGTACCTGGGTGGCTCAATCAGTTAAGCATCTGACTTTGGCTCAGGTCATGATCTCATGGTTCGTGAGTTGGAGCCCCGTGTCAGGCTCTGTGCTGACAGCTCAGAGCCTGGAGCCTGCTTTGGATTCTGTGTCTCCCTCTCTCTCTGCCCCTCCCTACCTTGTGCTCTCTCTCTATCTCTCAAAAATAACTAAACATTAAAGGAATTAAAAAAGTGAATATTTTCTACTTTCCTTTCAACCACTTAAACAACAACCACTCTATATTCTGAAGCATAACATACATGCAGAAAACATGCAAACATATCCAAGCAAGCATCCTTTATAGCCACCACTTAGGTCAAGAAGTAGAATATCAACAGCACCCCCAGAAACTCCCCTGGGGTCCCCCCCCATTACTTTCCTTCCTCATTGCCCAAAAATAACTCTTTTGACCTCCAAGATAGATTCGTTTTGCCTCTCCTTGAACTTGGTACAAATAGACTTAAACAGAACGTATTCTTTTGCGACTGACTCCTTTTACTCAATATTTGCGAGGTTTACCAATGTCGACGCCGATCGCTGTAGTTCTTTTGTAAAAGTGGTTATATGGGGCCCCTGGGTGGCTCAGTCGATTAAGCGTCCAACTTGGGCTCAGGTGGTGATCTCACAGTTTGTGGGTCCGAGGCCTGCATCGGGCTCTGTGCTGACAGCATGGAGCCCGCTTTGGATCCTCTGTCTCTCTCTCTCCTGCCCCACCCCTGCTCATGCTCTCTCTCTCTCAAAAATAAATAAAGCATTTAAAAATAAATAAATAAATAAATAAGTAAATAAAGGTGGTTATAGGGGAGCCTGGGTGGCTCAGTCAGTTAAGCGTCCAGATCTTGACTTCGGCTCAGGTCATGATCTCAATGGTTTGTGAGTTCGAGCCCCGCATCTGTCGTCCTCTCTCTCTGCCCCTTCCCTGTTTGCTCTCTGTCTCTCAAAATACATAAAAATAAATTAAAAAAAAAAAGTGGTTATGTAGCATTGGTTTGTATGGATATACTCTCCAATTTATTTATTCATTTTACGGTTGGTAGAAATTTGTCTAGTTTGGGCCCATTATGAAAAAAGAAATGGATGTTTTCTTGCATGTCATGTGGTGCTCATGTGCAAGCATTTCTCTTATCCCTGTCCGGCCGACTTGTGGTTTCATCTCTGACAAATCATTCAGTTTTTCTTAGGCTCGTTTTCCTTCTCTTTGAAAGATGTTAATGAAGTCAGCCTTGCTCTACCCTCTGTTCTCTCAGCCCACTGTGGAATTTCATAAGTAAGCTTGTCATCTGTGATCTTCCCATTGTTTTCCATGTGAGCATATGTTCATAGGAGGCTCCTGGATATTTGGGGAGCCGCATCACATTCTTCCTTAAGACAGTAGTCATGACAGAGTGGTCCCTAGATCTGCAGCATTAAAACCACCTGGGAGTTTGTTAGAAATGCACATTCTCAGGGGTGCCTGGGTGGCTTAGTCGGTGGAGCATCCACGACTCTTGCTTTTGGCTCAGGTCGTGATCTCTAATGTTCATAGGATTGAGCCCTGCATTGGGCTCCATGCTAACAGCATGGATTCTCTCTCTCTCTCTCTCTCTCTCTCTCTCTCTCTCTTTCTGCCCCATCCCCTGCTTGCACCTGCTCTCTCTTTCTCTCAAAATAAATAAATAAACATTTTTAAAAAAAGAAATTCACATTCTTGGTCTCTCCCTGGACCTATAAAATCAGAGACTGTGTGTCGTAAGCCCTCCAGGGAATTCTGATGCCCACTCAGGAACCACTGTTGAGGTCTGCTCTTCTCTGCCACCACCTTTCCCAACTTCTACAGGGTAAAAGACACTTGGTAGGAAGTTGGTTCCTTTATTTATCATATATGCATTCAACCAGTACCTGTTGAGCACCTGCCAAATCCTGGGGGACACTGTGCTAAACATCGGGGGTATGAAGATGTATTAGAGACGGTCCCTGCTCTTAAGGGAGATCAAGGTCAGCAAATGGATATAATACAGTATGATGGATGTGCGGAGACAAGAGAAAGGAAGTGGTAACTCTCCTGGGGAGGTCAGTGAATGTCCCACTCAGGAAGTAAGTCTTGGAATCAAACATGTGTTCAACAAAGTATTAAATGGCATGCCCCCTAAGCGAAAACTAATTAATACTGGCAAATTGCTAGAAGCCCTGTCGATATGGAAGTGCCCAATGTTCTCACTTATGAAACCCAGGTGACTGGAACACAGTAGACAGCCATTAAATATGCGTTGAATTTCTGAATAAATGGATAGCTTTTTTGGTGCATTTTAATCCTGTTTTTCATTCGTTTCAAAATGCGTTTATTGAGTACCTGCTGTATGATAGGAACTCTATGCTGAATTCATGAGATGAGAAGAAACAGACCCAATAAGGGCAGGCAGTAGAAATAGACACAATTTCTACATTTCCAGAGACTGGTGGTAGTTGAGGCCGCTAATGTGAAGCGTTTGGATGGTGGAGGCCAGTGGTAGTGTTTACGTCACAGTCTCCTGAGCCAAAAAGTCAGATGCTTAACAGACTGAGCCACCCAGGAGCCCCTTCAGGGTGTTTTATAAGATGTAAAGGTTTGGGGCGCCTGGGTGGCTCAGTTGGTTGGGCGGGCAACTTCAGCTCAGGTCATGATCTTGCAGTCTGTGAGTTCGAGCCCCGCATCGAGCCCCGCATCGAGCCCCGCATCAGGCTCTGTGCTGACAGCTTGGAGCCTGGAGCTTGCTTCGAATTCTGTGTCTCCCTCTCTCTCTGCCCCTTCCCCGTTCACACTCTGTCTCTCTCTGTCTTTCAAAGGTGAATAAATGTTAAAAAAAAATTATAAAAAAAGGTGTAAAGGTTCTTTTGATGGTGGGATACACACACGGACAGTCACACAGATGGAAGGCACAAGTCTTTGTTTACAGTTCAAAAGGAAACAAGACCGCCGGGCAGGGCTACGCGGGTCACCCGGGGACAGGGCAATAGCCAGGTGGAGCTGTGGGAGGAGCTTATGGACATGAGTGGGGTGGGGCTAGCTAGCTTGGAGCGTGCTCCATGTGCATTAGCTAATTTGAGTAATTCCGTGGGCTCCGGGATAGAGCGGCTGCTGCTGGTTCTCTGGTACCTGGCCCTGGGGAGAGGAGGGCAGGTGCACAGTGGCCCTGGACAGGGAGAGCCCCGTCAGGGAAGTGGCTGGTGTGTGGATTTAATCAGCTTCTCAAGGGGGAACTTCTCAAGCCTCTATCTAGCCGGGGCCTGAAAACTGAGTCCAAAAAGCATTTTAAGAAGAAGAATAATTACATTTACACAAGGAAGGTTTGGAGAATGACCGAATCCTATTTTGTTGCAGTAAAGCACTTGTGCAGCTTTGGGGTGACGGTCCCCTTCTCTCTGTCCCAAACATTTCCATCGCTCTGGTGGATAGTGTGTAGTTTTCATGTGGGAGTACAATTAGAAATTCTGCAACAGCTGGGGCGCCTGGGTGGCTCGTCGGTTCAGCGTCCGACTTCCTCTCAGGTCTTGATCTCACAGTTTGTGAGTTTGAGCCCCAGGTCAGGCTCTGCACTGACATTACAAACTCTGCTTGGGATTCTCTCTCTCTCTCTCTCTCTCTCTGCCCCTATTCCACTCGTGTTTGCTCTCCCTGTCTCAAAATAAATAAATATATTTTTTTAAATGAAATTCTGCAACAGTGTAAGGGAATATATATGTAATATATAATATATATTACATATATATAAATATTAAATATATATTAAATATATATAAATATTAAATATATATTTAATATATATAATATATTAAATATATATAAATAATATATATATTATATATATATTATATATATTTTTTTAATTTTTTTTAACGTTTATTTTATTTTTGAGACAGAGAAAGCAAAGCATGAATGGGGGAGGGTCAGAGAGAGGGAGACACAGAATCGGAAACAGGCTCCAGGCTCTGAGCTGTCAGCACAGAGCCCGACGCGGGGCTCGAAATCACGGACCGCGAGATCATGACCTGGGCCGAAGTCGGCCGCTTAACCGACTGAGCCACCCAGGCGCCCCATATATATGTTAAGACGGTGAGCACGAGCCAGGGAGAGGGACAGAAGGAGAGAGAGAAAATCTTAAGTGGGCTCCACGCTGAACATGGGGCTCAGTCCCACGTACCTGGGAATGTGACCTGAATTGAAACCCAGGCTCCCCGTGAGCACGTATTTTCCTGTACATTATCGGCAGCATTGCTAGCCTGGTGAGGGCAATGAAATGTGAAAAATAAGCCCCGCAGGCCTCACGTAGAGCTTCACGTCGAAGTTACCAGCAATGGAAGATGGTCCCCCAAGTAGGAATGACCAAACACTCCTCACCTGGGTTGTGAGGCATAAGAAAGGAGACACATCAGAAATGAACTACTATCTTGGAGTCCATTCTTTATTGGGAATTTAATGCATGGACTAAAGGAGGGGGCGGGGGCTTGGTCTCACCTAGAAAGCTCCGCTGTGAGCTCTGTCCTCTGGACGTACCTTTCTCGCTTGAACTCCCTGCGGGCCACAAGGATCTCTGCCTCTGCTGTCCTCCTGGCTGGCTGTGGCTGTGCATGCATGCACACGAAGCCGGATTATTGGGCTAGATGCTTGGGAAGACCAATTAGTCCCCCCAAGTCTCCAGGTGACCTGTTTTTCCCAGGAAAGCTTATGTCCCACTAGAACTGCCTGAGATGCAGATGTGAAGTTCATTATGAGACTGAAGTGCATCTATATTTAAAGCATCGGTTGTCCTAGGCTGCAACGTTAAAGTGGTGAGGTGTCATTCTTGGTAGATTTCCTGTCTGAAGGCCCACACGTTTCCATCCTTTCATACCATCCTGATGCAATAATTCATTGTTTATTTAAAAAAAGAAAAATCCGAACTGCTTCTACATTAAAACAACAACAACATTCCCAATGTGCTCATTTTAGCAAGTTTCTTTTTTAAAAAGATAAAAATCGATATTCTCCCTTGCGCAGCTGATGTCCTGGGGGATGAACTACAGGAGTCATTGTTAAATTGCTGCTAGTCTGTCTGCGTGATAGAAAAGGTCAATGTTTTTCTAGAAAGAAAGCCCTCTGCTTTCCTCTTGGGACACAAGAGAATGCAGCCGTGGTAAATTACTGGATTTTGTGCCCAAGTGATGGCCAGGAATAATTCGACTCCGTGAATGGAAATGCCCCTTTTCTGCTACACTTCTTTCTTCTCACTTCTTACACTCTCAACTTAGAAAGGGTTTCCTTTGGTCCATCTCACTTGCTTAATCCCTGCTCAATGGCTCCACCCCCTCAACTCAGTAACATAAGAGGTCACTTCTAAAGGCTGATTCTCAAGAGTTCGGATCTAAAAATGCTACCATATCAGTCAGGATAGGCTGGGTTGCCTTGAGGTAATAAAGAACCTCAATCTCAAATACTTAAAACCACCAGAGTTTAATTCTGCCCAAACTACAGGTCCCCTGCAGGCCAGCAGGGGACTTTGCTCCTTGGAATTCTTCAGACCCCAGCTGAAGGAGACCCTCCCAACACTTGCCGTCACAACCACTAAGGTGACAGAGGGGGAGCAAGGTGAGTTTGCTTTAAGACACACACACACACACACACACACACACACACACACACTTATGTGTCATTGGCTAAAACAAGCCACTTGAAACATAACTACTTCCAGATGCCCAGAAAGAGAAAAGAACTAGAATATTTGTGAATAGTCCTAATGACCACTGGGGTCCTCAATCCAACAAACTGGAAAGCTGGAAATGGTCCGAGAGGCCATTGCCTCTGGACTTCCTCCTAAGGGAGACATCTTTTCCGTAATTCATTGACCCCCCTCCCCATGCTCAGCCTCTGCTGAAACGTTTCTGGTGACAGGGATCTCGTTACTTCTTGAGGTGGCCATCGTACTTTGGGACAGCCCTTATCTACTTAAGGCCACTAGGGCTAGAGTGTCTGGAGCTTGGTTTCTTCCTTTGCCCTCTAGCTGTGTGACCCTGACCAAGCAGTTCACCTTGTTGAGTCTCTGTTTCCCCTTCTGTAAAATGGGAATAATATGACCCTTCTTCAAAGTTGAGTTGAGGATTAAATGAAATGAAATAAGGTCTGTAAAGCTCCTAGTTGGTTGGCACATAATTCAAAATAGACAAAGGCTCGTTCCGTTCCTCTGGCTCTTATAGCTGCTGGGGGATTGACTGCGCAAAGGTATGTAAAAGTGCTCGCTAATTGCAGGTGGTTGAAATGAAACATCTGAGTGACTATAAGGCCAATTTAAAAACGTACCAATAATTGACAGGAGTGTCTATGGAAAATCTTGGAAGTCCAGTGGCCTACATGGATATTTACAAATTGTTTTGTCATATCAGACATCTATTTATTTAAAAGTGGATGAATTTTTATTTTTATTTTTTCCCTATGTCCAGTCTATTACCTGGAATGCATCTCTGCCCCCATCTTTTACTCTGAATTATTCTTCGTGTCTATTTCTCTCCAGTGTTTACTGACCAAGGGGCCTGTACTTACCCAGATCTTAGCTTTTATCATGTGGCATTGCCAGCAACTTTAAGTACCTGGAAAGTACCTTTGAATATCGTTGTGTCCACTCTTGATTTTTTAAATAAATGAATGGATAGCTTATAAAAAGTGTCTGTTATGCCCCCTGGCACTTAGTGAGTCCCCAGCCTATGATCACGCTTCTCCCTTCTCCTTGGGTAATCTTGGAGGTCAAGTGGACCTCCAATTCATACTGTTTAAGCTCAATACGCTAAATGAAATTCAGAAACATGTTGCTTGTCAATGCCCTTCATAAAATATTACCATCATTTCGGACAAATGGCTTAGAGGACATCTGGCTATTCCCTGTGAGTTATGATGATCTAGCAAAGCAATGGCTATTTGAGGGATGGCTAGAGGCCTTCAAGAACAATGGGGAAGCAGAAACTAAAGTGGGGTCAAGAGAATGCCACAGAGGAAGGGGGCAAATATCCCTCTGATTAAAAAATTATATATATATATATATATGTGTGTGTGTGTGTGTGTGTGCATATATATATATTTAAATAGTGCTTCCCTTCGGAAGTGCTTTGTTGGATGTATGCAAAAATTGACAATTTTACTAGTTAATTGGACAGTGAGTGTGGAGAGCAACTCTGAAAAATTGGTGCTTTGAAGGAAACAGAAGATACAAAGTCAGCTCAGTGAGTTACACTGTATTGTCAGCACTGAGTGATGCTTTATGGATTGTTGAATCTGACCCTCTGTTTTTTTTTTTTAAGCTTATTTATTATTGAAAGAGAGAGAGAGAGCACGCAAGCAGGGGAAGGGCAGAGAGAGAGGGAGAGGGAGGATCCCAAGCAGGCTCCGCACTGTCAGCACAGAGCCCAACGTGGGCTCGAGCTCACGAACTGTGAGATCATGACCTGAGCTGAAATCAAGAGTTGGATGCTTAACCGACTGAGCCACCCAGGTGCCCTGTCTGATCCTCTGTTTTTCATATGAGAGGACTGAGGTCCAGGGAGGTCACAACAGTTCAACTTTGGAAATAGTGATTTAGGTATCCATTCAGATTCTCTCAATCCTTAGTGTTTCCTCTGAAGCTGGATGAAGACTCTGAAGCCAGCGTAAGAGTGTAGTGAGCAGTGACTTCCCAGGGGCCGACCCTGCACTGGTCAGACTTCATCCATCTGGTTGTTGGTTCAGGAAAGGGGGCCTCCAAAAATCCTCCCCTGGGGAGATACTGGCGCATGAGTGAACATGCCCTCCCGAGATTACGTCTGGACCTTCTAATTCATTTTTGTGGTCCGCTTTAGCTCAGGCCGCCTTGTTTCATTCAGGTTTTAGAAACATCTTAGATCAGGGATTTTGATGAAAAGGCACAAGTGCGTTGAGTATTAATTCATGGACCAGTTGATTTCAGGAGGAAAGGAAAAATTTGTGCTGAGTGTTCTTGTGTGAAACTGATGCCTTAAAAATCGATTATGTTCAATGTGGAAATGACCACAGTGCAGGCTGCTATTCCCATCATCAGAGGGCACTTCATCCTCTGTTGTCCATTTTCTTCTTCCTTCCTTTTTTTCTTATCGTTTTTGTTTCTGTGGCGGCCCTAGGAAAGGACCCCTTTTTCCCCTTCTTATAGGAGCTTGCCAGCTCAGGTGAGAACCTTCCTGACTTCTGTCACCCACAAAGTAAAGGAGATGTCGTACTCTCGGAACCCACAGGACCTTTTATCCGTGTGGGAGCCTGTCACTTTTTATTTGGCGTAACAGGTGATTGGGTCCATGGTGCATTTCCCATTGTAGAGAAGGAATCTCCCAGAGGTAGGTCTTTGGTTTACCCTCGAATCCCCCACAATACAGTGTGCCCCCTTAGCAGTGGCTCAAAGAAGGTATCTGAAAAGCATGTAGTCATGTGGTATTGTTAAACTGCCCGAAATAAATTGGTAGGCTGTGTTGAAGCATGCAGACCACAGGGAGACCGGGGGGAATGGGTGCAGCGGAGACATTCCGAGTCCTTTCCCAGGACACTAGACTTTCTACGGGGTTTTGATGAATATGACTGCTGTTCAACCAAATGTATGCGGTGTGTGTGGCACGGTATACGCTAAGTGCTCCTCACACTTGGGCTGAGCGACTAACTTGCTGGATAAAATGTACAGGATAAACCAGTGTTTCAAGGTGTATCTGACTGAGGCGCTGCAAACGCCAAGCTCGAGGAGATCATGTTACAAATCGCACATCGCGTCCACACTATGGATTCAAACCATTAGGATGGCGGTTAGTGTTTAATGCCCTTTCTGGCGGGAGGGGGTGAAAAACCCTGGTTTCTGGCATTTTCTGATTGCTGTGGTGTGAGCGCTCTCACCGTGTGGCTGCGTTCAAGCTACTAACGTGGTCACGGGCTTTACGATTGAGAGAAGCTGCACGTGTCCATCTCCCCCGGCACACCTGTGACTGCTCTTCCTTTCTGGGCCTGTGGGTCCAACAGGTAGCGACACCACAATGATAGTAGCCAAGGTTGGGTAGAGTCTGGGGAGTTTGGTGGCCTAGTTTTCCATGTCTCCATCAGGCCACCCTTCTAGCAAGTTCAGCTGGTGTGGCCAAGTTCAGGATCTTCCCAGCCATGGAGCATTTCTTCTGGTTGTGTTTAATTTTGTTTCTGTTGCCCAGACACAGCCCCCATATGCCCTGGACCTAAACACGAGGTGATAGAAGCTGCCTACGTTCTGAAGTCAAATAGCTGCTTGAGATGCATAGGAAAAAAATCAGTTACACCAGCTTTTTGATATCATGTGGGACGCCAACAGTAGCTTCACTGAATTTGGATACTTCTAAAAACCAAGTTGTGGGGCGCCTGGGTGGCTCAGTCGGTTAAGCGTCCAACTTCGGCTCAGGTCATGATCTCGTGGTCCGTGAGTTCAAGCCCCGTGTCGGGCTCTGTGTTGACAGCTCAGAGCCTGGAGCCTGTTTCGGATTCTGTGTCTCCCTCTCTCTCTCTGACTCTCCCCCGTTCATGCTCTGTCTCTCTCTGTCTCAAAAATAAATAAACGTTAAAAAAAATTAAAAAAAAAATCAAGTTGTGTCCAACTGGTCTGGGTATGTGGGCAACAATATGGGTATCGTTAAAACTGTGGAAATCCCCACCTACGGATGGCTGCCTGTCTTCATTCGCGACCTGGATGCTATCAAGATGAGCAAAATGCGTGGGAGTGGATTAAGAATGTTTAGGATTAAGAGGAATCCAGGAAACAGATCGGGATTCAAGACTTGGCATTGTGACCTTTGGCCTCTGGATGCCTCGGCGGGTCATCTGTAGTGGTAATCATTGTCATCACCCTCATCTTCTGGGGCAATTATGAGGCTTAAATTAGAATGCCTCCAAGTCACTCGGCACATAGAAACTCCTCGATGCTGAATCGGTGATGGCTAAGGACCCTGCGGTGCCTTAGTCACAGTAGAAGCTTTGTGTTACTTCCCTGGTTAGTTCCACCTTATGACTTCATCTTTATCCTGAATATTCACGCTTGTGAAACAGGCTACATTATGTGAATTGATGCCACGGTAACCCTGTGATATGGACGCTCACCCAATATGCACCACCCCATAAACCAAAGTGCTCACGTAGAGTGTTAAATGATGAAGCCAGGACTTCTCATTCAGGGATCTTTCTGTCGCCCCTCTTCGCGCCCAGGACTGACCTGTGCTGACGGGGGCGGGGGAGTTGTCACAGAGCAGAGACTGCCTAGATCAAAATCTTGTAGGGACCAAAGCTCTTTGAGGAAGGTAGCATGATCTTGACACTTGGCTTGGTCTGAGGAAGCAAATACAAGCTGCTGCAAATACAAGGGTCAATTAATAGTTAGCAGTGGTGGTTGAGAATTACGGTTACTCTCTCCTTGAATTATGCTTGTCTTCCAGTTCTTCCACATTACTCACAACATGCAGTTGTGGGGGTGTCTTTTTACAATGCTAACACCTAATCCGATCACTGTGTTATTTAATCCTATATGGGGAAGTTTGTATTGATATCTCCTGACCTACAGGAAAAATTAAATCAACTGGAAGCCTAGTTAAAAGGCAAGTCCAGCTACACGGAGTGGCTTCCACCCAAAAAGTACAGTACAAAAAGGGGTAAAAATAACTTTCCAGCATAGAAACCTGACTAACGCTCCCTCACCGGTCAACATAACAGTGCTAGGTCATGTTGAGAGTATTTACCTTTGATATGGTATGTTGATAAGGCACTTGGCCTCAGTGGTCTTCCTCCCCCAAACTCGTAACTGTAGCGTAATCACGAGGAAAACAGCAGACCAGTCACAATTCAGGGACATTCTACAAAATACCTTGCCAATATTTCTCGACACCACCGTAGTCATCAGAAAGAAGGAAAGTCTGAGAAACTGTCACAGCCAAGAGAAACCTAAGGAGACAAAGTATCAACATTAGTTCATTCATTGTGGCAAATGTGCTGTATTAGTGGAAGATATATTTTATTTATTTATTAAAAAATTTTTTAAAAATGTTTATTAATTTTTGAGGGAAAGAGACAAAGCATGAGCAGGAGAGGGGCAGAGAGAGAGGGAGACACAGAATCGGAAGCAGACTCTGGGCTCTGAGCTGTCAGCACAGAGCCTGACGCAGGGCTTGAACCCACGAAATGTGAGATCATCACCTGAGCCGAAGTTAAGAGTTGGATGCTTAACTGATTGAACCACCCTAGCGCCCCATTAATGGAAGGTATTAACAGTAGGAGTAACTAGGTATGGGTACATTGGGATTCTTTGTATACTTGGTAATTTTTCTATAAATCTCAAGTTTTTTTCTAATTTAAAAAAATCCCAAAAGTAGGCAACTCATTTTTGAGAATAAGCTGAAAAGTTATAATTATGAATATAAAACTATTCAAGAAATGAAAAGTTTAAAATATAACTCTTGAGTATATACTATGGACAGTTCAGGTGAAGAGATGGGGGCGTGAAGGAAGCAGGAAAATGAAGAGAAAATGAAGAGATGTCGAGAGAGAGGTGGAGACCAAATCAGGAGCCCAGAGGCGCGGGGCAGGGAGAAGGAAGGACCTGTTCATGAGCTGAGAATCCTGCCGGGCACAGATCCGAGGCTCAGACACCAAACTGCATCCCACCACTACGAAGAGAAACATACAAAGCTATGGTTGAGACTTGGAGACAATGTTTCCATCTTGTGCCTACTCTGTTCTTTTTTTAAAAAAAAAATTTTTAATGTTTACTTATTTTTGAGAGAGAGACAAAGTGTGAGTGGGGGAAGGGCACAGAGAGAGGGAGACACAGAATCAGAAGCAGGCTCCAAGCTCTGAGTTGTCAGCACAGAGCCCGATACGGGGCTCGAACCCACAAACCGTGAGATCATGACCTGAGCCGAAGTCAGGTGCTAAGCCAACTGAACCACCCAGGCACCCCAATGCCTACTCTGTTCTTTCTGCTCAAGTGCAGACACACCCCTTGCCTTTTTACCACTATAGTCAAAAGCGTTATTGCCCATGAGGCTGAGGGTTGTTGGTCCCAGGGGTAGACGTTCCCTCTTTCTGCACCCCATAAACCCTTTCAAAATAATATTTTATCAATATAATACTTTAGAAATGAATTTGAATACCCACAACTTGCAGCAACTTTATAACGAAAATAATAATAAACTTGGAACCTCAGATGTCGCCTAACAAAACTTATGGGAAATAAAACATGAGCGTTCTAGTGCTATAAAAATAGCCTGCTTAAAACCCAAGCATATGCACATAGCATTTTGAAGTCGGAGGGACCTCAGTCATAATATTGAGCTTAGTCTTGACGGTGTCAGGAACATACGCTGAACTTGAACGCCATGTGCCTGAGTTCTGCAGTGCCTGTGAGCGCCACTCACCTTTCACTTGGGAACAAAACACTGTACTGTTCGTTGTCCGCCAGGGCCCCAGCATGACTGCAAAGAGCTAGCAAGCGGACAAAAATGACAACAGAATTGCATTCAAATCTGTGTTTCTAGGCAGGGCTTTCATTCATTTATTTATTTTTTATATTGGACCTAAAGGGATTTACTTAGCTTTTTCTTTTTAATTTGAGTACAGTCGACACACAATGTTACATTAGTTGCAAGTGTATGACAAAAGTGAGTCAATATCTCTGTGTGTTGCGCTATCCCATGCTTACCATTCAATGCTATTATAATGCTATTGACTATATTCTCTATGGTGTATCTTTCATTCCTATGACTTATTCATTCCACAATTGAGACTGTACTTCCGGCCCCCCTTCACCCATTTTGCCCATCCTTCCACCCTCCTCCCCTCTCGCAGCCATCAGTTTGTTCTCTGCTATTTATGGGTCTGTTTCTATTGTTTTGTTTGTTTATTCATTTGTTTTGTGTTTAGCCTCCACATATAAGTGAAATACAGTAGTTTTATATATTAATCATCTGCTTATCTACGATGTGTGCTCTCTCAAAGTATTTTATGATTTAGTACTTCTTTTCATGCATTGTTTCTAGTTTACTGGAGTCTCTAATTCCTTTTCTTTTTTCTTACTGATAAAATAAACATGCCCCTTCTGTCGCATTTGTATTAAATTTCAGCTGTTGAAACATATTGTTGAATGGAATCACTGATTTTCTTATGTGTTTCCAAGCATGATATGGCTTCCTTTCTCTTTGATCAATTTCCAGCTTGTTACATAGCATGGGTTCCAGGGGTTCATTTAATTTTATCCTTAGTTCCTCTATTTATTATATTTTATTTTTTTCTTTCATTCTGTTCCTTTTCCTCCTTGTTTTCCTGAAATATATTTTCAGGCAATTTTTAAGGTTTTTATGTTTTTTTTTTAATGGCTAAAAATGTTTCCATTTCACCCCTTCCTGACTGATAGATTGGATGGATGTCAAATTTAAGGTTTAAAATCATTTCCTTTCATAACACTTAAGCCATCTTTCTATTATTTCCTAGCAGATAATTTTTCTGACAAGTCTGTTGCCAGTCTGATTCCTGTTTCTTTGTAAATTTAAACTATTTTTTCCATCTATTTAATAGCTTTTTAAAATGTCTATTTATTTATTGTTGAGAGACACAGAGAGAGCAGGGGAGGGAAGGAGAGAGAGAGGGAGAGAGAGAATCCCGAGCAGGTTCCACGCTGTCAGCACAGAGCCCAACGCAGGGGTCAATCCCACAAACCATGAGATTGTGACCTGAGCTGAAGTTAGATGGTTAACCGACTGAGCCACCTGGGCACCCCCAGTCCCCTAGTTTTGGCCTGGAGGTAATGAACGTTGCTTCCAGCAACCTCATAATCGAGCAGGAAAGACCCAGTGTTTGAGGAAAGGCAGTGATCCACCAACCCCTCCTCTGCTGCCTCCTTTTCCTCCCTGCTCCTTGAGTGTCTTCTTCTCAGGAAAACTGCCTCTGACCTCTCCTCCAGTCATCTTTAATGCTTCTCAGGCAGACTTCTACGGTCATTTTTTTTTTTTTTAATCGAAATCTGCTTTAACCAACCTAGTTTTTGTTTCATCGAATCTTTTAAAAAGTTTATATTTTGCTGATTGCCTTATCATTCCACTCTTCTTTTTTAAACATAGTCCTGGATTTATTTCCTTTCATACATCAAAGCTGTCCTTTCAATGGGAGTTTTTGAGGAAACAAATGTAACTGTGTATCCTCACTCCACCATATGGAACCAGAAACCCTTTTCTTTCATTCTTGGTAGTAGAGGTAGGACTGAAGTATATGACTGCCGTTGGCCTATGACTAAGAAAATAGAGAGATGGGTTCACTGAATACTCTGATCAAGAGGAAATTCTTATTGGGCGCTGGTTAGAAGAGTAGGTTTAACTCTAGCTGCATCACTCCCTGAGCTGTGGGGCTTGGGGGCACTTTTCTTAAAGCTCTCGCTGTCCTTTTTTCCTATCTCTCTGTCCCCTTGAATGAGGGCTGGCACTAGAATTGAAAGAAAGCCCATGCCTAACACAGAGTTCGGCAAATGTCTGCTGTATGATAAGCCAGAACTGCAGTATTTTTGTTGAAAACATGCAAGTCTGATATAGGTGCTGTTTATATCTCCATTTCAACGAAGAATCATATACACCTGATGTGAAAAAATGACATAACAGGTGACAAACCACAGGTTAAGCAAGGACCCAGCTGGAAGAGACCTTCAAGCCTGTCATATGCAACCAGGTCATTTCATCAATGACAAAAACATGAACTAAAAGGTGGGGGCCAGTGGCCATGTGACAGAGAGCTCTCATCCCCATCCACGTCTCCCGATTTTCCATGCAAAGGGGTGAAGGACACCTCGTGTTTGCCAGCCATTGTTCAAGCATTCTCATTAGCCATGTCAACAGAAAGATACTTCTGAGTATTTCTGAATTATGGAGAGAAAACAGGCGCAGTGAGGTTGAACGTCGCGGCGAAGCAATGCTTGTGGGGCTGTGTCCCAAAGTCAGCATGAAAAGTGAAAGCTCTGTGCAGGGCAAGTTACCCTGACATTCCCGCAAGGAATTGCTACATTGGAGACCAACACGTGAAACTGCCCACAAATCCAATACAGCCCATCCTCTCTCTTGCCTTGCATTAGACCGTTATTTCTTCAACTGAACATCAGATACGGCGGTTGACTTGCAATTAGCAGGGTGTGATGTATGAAAACACTGAAGAACTTTATCACAGGAATCCCCTGGATGTGAAGAGGAACTTGATATCTGAACTGGGGATAGCAGAACTCTGTGGTCTGTCTGCGTCTTCCTCTAGCACAATCACTTACTGGGTGACACAGTGGGTAGAACCCCCTCCCATCTTTAGATTCTCTCTTTCCCTTTCACAGTAGACTCATGCAGTTGAACTTGTTCAGCTAAACCAGGACGTGACCTTACCGTCATTTGGCCAAGTCACACAGCTGTTGGTGGGGGAGTTGGGTATATACGTATCCCTCCTCCAAGGCCAAGCCCTTTGCATGGGCTCCTCCCTGTGGTTCCAACAGGGCTCACCATTCTCCAGTTCACCACGCTGGGCTAATTTAGTTCAGTTTGACATTCAACACACACGACTTCTGTTTTCTGCTATAAATCTCCAGGCATTTTATGGACCAATAATGTCCAACACGTACATGGACTGTTGTGCTGCTTGGTAATTACCACCGACCTCTTTCCAGGACCCTGCTCCATAAAGAGGCCACCTCTTTGGGGCAGCCCTGTCACCCGCTTTTCTCCAAGGCTACGGGCGGAGCAACCAAGTTCTTAATTAGCCAGCCTGCACAGGGAAGCTGGGTGTGAGATTTCCAGGTCAGCGTTTGATGGAGGGGTAATCAGGGGAGGTGATGCATTGACTTTGATTAAAGAACTATGATGAATCAAGATACAATCGACATTTAATTTCTTTCAGATGAGCTAATCTTGCAGACCAAACTTAAAGGCGAATTGTCTGCTTTCTTGGTGTGGTGGGCAGGGGGAGTTACCCATGATGGAAATGGTATCCCTGAAAAAAATTGCTATCCGTTCTTTCTCAAATCACTGATATTTAATCGATCACAGGTTCATGGGATGATTTAGTGGAGTTGCAATTTCTCCCCACTTTTTTTCTGTCCCTGTGGAATCCCCAAAAATCCTCCCAGCACTCAAGAACACCCTAAGTCCATGCACCTCTGCTTTCATCCAGGGAACCCCAATCCATGATGGATCCTGACCACTTCTTAAGCACCTCATTTAGTGTCATGCCGACCTCACTCCTTAAGCTTGTGGAAAAATGATCCTCTGTAATTCAAAAACCAAAAAGCCAAAAAAAAAAAAAAAAACAACAAAACAAACAAACAGAAAACCCTACAATCAAACCAAAGCAAAACAAACAAACAAAAAAAACCCTCGTACATACCAAGCACATGTAGAGAGAGTAACAATGTGGTTTGAAAACTACCACAGAACGTGTGATTATTTTTTTTTCCTAATTAAACTGACACCCCTCTTCAAAAAAAAAAAAAAAAAAGGAGAAATAGTTTCAAGTGTTAATCGTCTTTTCTTTGCTTGTCAAAATGAAATAAATAACAGAAAAACAGTAACTCACCAGTCAGTAAACTAGAGTATCGTTAATTACTCTCAGAACATGCGCATACACATTGAGCAGAAAATCTCCAAGGTGAAGCCACTTCCAACAGCAGTGGACCCTCAGGCTGCTGCGGTCCACACTGGAGAGGACGCCAGGAGTGCTCCCGGAGAAGTAGCAGCCTCTTATCAGTAGATGGGAGTAGAGGTACATAGATGAGTCGCCAGGCAGCCAGGCCAGAAACGTCCCCAACCAGAGCTCCCGCTCCTCCTTCCGCGCATTCCTGGGGGAAGAAAGGAAAGACACACAGAGGCTGGGAATCCACGAAGACAGACTTTCACATCCATGTCACCCAAGGGCAGATGAGATCACCAGAGTAATGGGAAAATTCAGAGAATTGTTTTTCCTGCCAAGCTGTACCTGTCATTTCGCGCCTCTTTAGTTTGGCTTAGGAAATGCTAAAACTATCATTTTCAGTTTTATTTCTCAGTAGCCTGTGCTGTGTTCTCTCTCCATCTCTCTCTTCTGGTCCTCGCTCACTCGCTCTTTTCTGTATAGCTGCCATTCCATTTGTAGCATCCACATCCTTTCCGGAGCGGGTGAAATAGAACAATAGCTGTAAATGTTCTTGCAGTGTCTGATTAGGATACTTTGTCTTTAGGAATTTAAGAAAAAGAAGTTTTAGGGGGCCTGGGTAGCTCAGTGGGTTACACATCTGACCTTGGCTCAGGTCATGATCTCACGATTTTTGAGTTCGAGTCCTGCATCAGGTGAGTTCAAGCCCTGCTTCAGGTGAATGTGACCCCTGCTTCTCTCTCCACCCTTGTTCACTTGCTCTCTCCCTCTTTTCTCTGTCTCAAAAAAAAAAAAAAAAAAGAAGGAAAGAGAAAAGAAAAGGAAGTTATAAAATTTCTCAGACAACTTGTCTATTTGCTTTGGAAGGAACCCAAGTACAATTGAAAGCATTGTTTTCTTGGAAAAGACAGAATAGAACTCTTTTTTTTTTTGCATATTAGGTAAAATATGCTAGCATAAATATTATATAATAGAAGCAGTAAGAAAATATAAATTCAGGGGCACCTGGGTAGCTCAGTGGGTTAAGCATCCAACTCTAGACTTCGGCTCAGGTCACAATTTCATGGTTTGTGGGTTCAAGCCCCACATGGGGCTCTGTGCTGACAGTGCAGAGCCTGCTTGGGATTCTTTCTATCCCTCTCTCTTGTAAAATAAATAAATAAACTTAAAAAAAAAGAAAATATAAATTCAACTATAAGACTTGATCATGTTCATCTCCTGGCATATTGTCAACATCAGTAAGTGTAAAGATTCTCTTTTAATTAATTTATTATCATTTTTTTCCTTATCTCCATTCTTCACTTTCATGCCCAACCACTGCCCTTCCCATACAGGCAACTACACTAAGGTATTTTCTATATATCTGTTTATTAGCATGTGTTCTTGGAGAGTATGTATTGTTATTTGTGAGTACATTTTTTAATTTACATAGATGGTATTATGCAATTGACCTTATTCTCTGTTTCTTTTTTTAAAAAAAATTTTAAAATGTTTTTATTTATTTTTGAGACAGAGAGAGAGCATGAGCAGGGGAGGGGCAGAAAGAGGGGGAGACACAGAATCGGAAGTGGGATCCAGACTCTGAGCTGTCAGCACAGAGCCTGATGTGGGGCTCGAACTCATGGAGTGTGAGATCATGACCTGAGCTGAAGTCAGACGCTCAACTGACTGAGCCACCCAGGCGCCCCTCTGTTTCTTTTTTCTCCCCCCCCGCCCCGCCCGCTCAGAATTATGCATGAAAGATCTATTCTTACTGCTGTGTGTACTGTTAGTCTCTTGCTACAGTTAATGCAGAGGATTCTATCCATCACATTATGCTTTTTCCATTCTCCCACGGTGGACACCTAGATTGACCATAACTCTCATCTCCCAAACAATGGTGTGATGAACATTCTTATCCACGTCTCCTTGTGGCTTATGTGAGGGCTCTGGAAGGTATACCAAAGAGCAACATTGCTGTGTCATAGGATGTAGCGATAATTTGGTGGCTCTCCTGAATGGCTGCACCGTTTTATGTCCCCGTCAGTAGCGCCTGGTCTCTGCATCCCTGACTTGGAGTTGTCTAGAAAGCAGAGAAGTTTTCTCCATTTATTTAGATAATTCTTTCATAATCTTTGTTAGAGTTAAAAATATTCTTCATGGAAGTTTTGTATATTCCTTAAGTAAATTCCCAGATATATTGCAACTTTTGCAGCTATTGTGACTTTTTCTTCTTAGAGAGAGAGAGAGCATGTGTGCAGGAGAGTGTGAGCAGGGGAGGGGAGAGGGAGATGGAGAGAGAATCCCAAGCAGCGTCCTCTCAGTGTGGAAACCAGCACGGGGCTTGATCTCATGAGATCATGACCTGAGCCTAAATCAAGAGTCGGACGCCTAACTACTGAGTCACCCATGCGCCCTATTGTGACTTTTTCTTAAAGTGTGTTTCCTAGTTGCTTATTGCTGTTGCAGAAAATACTGTTAAATTTTTGGTAAGTGATTTTGTATTTAGCAGGCTTTCTGAACAATCATGGTGACTCTAATAGCTTACCTGTTGATTCTATTGTATTTAATTGGTAAGAAACTTATTGCCTGTAAATAGTAGTTTGTTTTTTATCCTTTCGTTTTACCTATATATCATCTCTTAAAGCATAGGCCAGGGCCCCCAGTACTGTGTTAAGCAATAACAGCAATAATAGGAATTCTTGTCATATTTCAAGTCTAAAGAACATGTCTGTAGATTTTCCATTAGTTACAGTATTTGCCGTAGGTTTTTAGTATATACTTTTTATCAATTTAAGGAAGTTCCTCTCCATTTCTAATGGGGTAAGATACATTTCTGCAACTATTTGAGATGATCATATAATTTTTCTCCTGTGGTATATTCCATTGATATATTTGTCATACATTGAAATATCCTTAGATTAAAAAAATTTTTTTTCTAATGTTTATTTTATTTTTACATTTTTTAAATGTTTATTTTTGAGAGAGAGAGAGAGAGAGAGAGCATGACTAGGGGAGGAGCAGAGAGAGGAAGACACAGAATCTGAAGCAGGCTCCAGGCTCTGAGCTGTCAGCACAGAGCCCGACATGGGGCTCGAACTCACGAAATGAGAGATCACGAACTGACAGATCATGACCTGAGCCAAAGTCGGACGCTCAACCAACTGAGCCACCCAGGCACTCAATGTGTATTTATTTTTGAGAGAGAGAGAGAGAGAGACAGAGTGCGAGCAGGAGAGGGGCAGAGAGAGAAGGAGACATAGAATCCGAAGCAGGCTCCAGGCTCTGAGCTGTCAGCACAGAGACTGACGCCAGACTCAAACCCACGAAATGTGAGATCATGACCTGAGCCAAAGTCCTATTCTTAACCGACTGAGCCACCCAGGCACCCTCCTTACATTTTCGGGAGGGATGTTGTTTTTGTGATAGTGAAACAGAAAGATTTGGGGAAGAAGTCCTTAGTGGTAAATATTTCTGCTGCTTTGTGCTAGTTTATTTTGCAAAGTATATTAATTAATTAATTTCTGCCTTTATTCAAATAATATTAATTTTGATCTACTCTGTATTAGGTCCTGGACTGGATACTGGGGATACACTTTTCATGTGACCAATACTGAGTTTTTTCAGTGAGAGGTTTGGTCCTAACCCAGCTCTGGTTTCCGCTGGCTATTAAGTAAGTCCATTACATGAGACGATAGGGAAGCAACAAGGTTTCTGTTGACTTTGTCTTCGCCGTAAAATGCGGGTGTCTATTTCTCACTGCCATTTAAGAAGGGAGAGCTATTTAAGATATAAAGCAAGTATCATGGGAAGTAGGAGCCATGCCTGTATATTGGGGCTTTCATTCAGTTTCACAACCAATAGTGTATGGACCATTTGCTGGATTCATTAAGACTTAAAAAACACTGTGCTGTACTTATTTATTGTTCTGTTAATTCGGGCACGTCGACACGATTTATAAACCAAAATTTATAAACCAGTTTGAACGGTAAGCAAGCACTTGGCAAACACGTATTTTGAAATCCCGCCAGAAAATGATTAAAACAATGAAATATAACTCATTCTCAGCCAATTATTTTTTTTCTGAGAAAATACCTTAATGTGATACATGTAACGTACTTGATGGGTGAAAGGACGCATCCCGGAAAAGATTCCAACTTCGAAATGTGAGCAATGAGCTATACAGTAAGTGTCCATATGAAGTATCAGACTGTGTATGGTCAGGGCGGTCTTCATCCTGAAAATGGGTTTGGGAGGGAAATAACAACTTAGGATCCATGAGATGAAGCAGTAGTATGTTCTGATTTCTCCTCTTACCGACTTGGATGTGCAAATAATCTGTCTGTACAATGAGGTCCTGCCCATGGCTCCTCTCTTCTTACATGTGTAGGCTGCTGTGAGAGTGCGTGTGTACAAATTTATACCAAATCACGCAGCCTCTATTTTCCTGCAGTGGGATCTCTGTACCCCCCGGAACAAAAAGAAAAATGGCATCTTAATCGTGATGACTTTTGCAATATTGCCATGTAGTTTTTGGGTAGTTTTATTTGACGTGTCATAAAAACGGGGACAGAGAGAAGGAGGTGCCTATTAAAGGGGGGTGTAAACGGAGTTTCTGCTGTGAATTGCTGTACGTGTTGCACTCAGCAGGGGCCACTTTCTTATGTATAACTGTAATACTTTGCCTGTGTGTGTCTCCTATACCTGGCATTTCAGATACGGATTTCATTTTAGCTACTCCCCCATTGTGAAACTGCTAAGTATAGGCTAGACTCTGATCCTATGGGAAAATCTCTCTGTGGCTCAGAATCCTTTTAGGGATTAGCATCTCAACATCATCCCTTCTTTCCGTATAAGCTGAACTAAACTACTGGATAAATTCGCCTTAACGACCTGCGCTTACTCTTTCCTTTTCTACTTTATAGTGGTGGCAGTTTCTGGAAGACCTGATGTAGCCTGGATGGTGAAAGTGAGGGAGTCAGGAAAAGTTTCCCAGAGAGGAGCTTTCTACCCGAGTCTTAAAGATGAATCACAGTGCTGACATAGTGAAGAAGGGGGAAGGGTGCCCCAGGCAGAGGGATAGTAAGGGCAAAGGGCCAGGGCAAGGGCCCATTTGGAAAGTAAGACTAACACACCATGGTAGAAGGATGGGAAGCAGGGAAGTGTGGGGAAAACAGGGCAGGCAGACCATGACTTTAACCCAAGACCATTGTCTTGGGATGCCCTGGTAGTGTTTCAAGTCCTACCTTTATGGGCTCCTTTGCTGTTGTAGCTTTCTTGTCCTGTGAATCTGCCTGATTGGGCTTCTCTCTTTTTTTTCTATTGTCCTTTTCTTCTTTCTCTTTCTTTCTTTCTTTCTTTCTTTCTTTCTTTCATTTTAGAGAGAGAGAGAAAGCACAAGCTCTCAAACAGAATCTCAAGCAGGTTCCATACTCAGCACGGAACCCAGTGTGGGGCTTGATCCCACGACCCTGGGATCACCACCTGAGCCAAAATCAAGAGTTAGATGCTCAACTGACTGAGCCACCCCGGTGCCCCTGGCTTCTGTCTTTACAACAGGTGAGCATAAGGTCAATTTCTCCAGAATTTAAAAAAAAAAAGCATCTAACCTGTGGCATTTTTCATGCTTTAGGTTAGAATCTTTCCTCCCTCATTTCCTTTCATGTAGGCACTCTCTTGCAATAGTAGCTTTAAACGAAAATGATAAATAAATAAATGCCTCTGTAATCCTTAGTTGCCAATTTGTTAAAGGCATATGACTAACATCCTCAGGCTGCTATTTTTTAAGTTGCATTCCTGAAACCAACAGTCATGAGTCCTGGTGATGGGGTCTCACCTTGTGAGGGTCAGGGAAAGAGTTAACTCTGGGGGAAAACTTGACTTCGGGCTACAGTGGAGTAACATGGACTGGATTTGCCCTCTCACCTTAAATGACTGATTTCACTTTTGAAATCTATGGTAATTGAATTATTTTGGAGCACTCAGTGTACATGTGACTTAGACTCATGGTCATGGAACCCATCACCAATTTTGGTCTGTATGACTTTTTATCATTTTTAGAGCATGGTAATATAATAGAAAGAGAATTGTTTTATAAAGAGAATTGTTTTCTTGGAAAAGACAGAATAAAAAGCCCAATATATATGTTGGATACCTACTGTGTGCCCAGAGCTGCGAGGAGCACTTCCCAAACATGATCTCATTCAGTGTTTGCTGCAGTCTTGTGAGAAATGAGGTGTCATTTGTGGCAATGGAAACTGAGAGTCAACGGGATTGCCGAAAGCCAAATGATGATGACGTGTCACGTCATATGGTTCCAAAGTGCACACTCTTTCTATTGTGCTAAGCTGAATTATAGTGTTTTCTCCCCCTACTTGGTTTCGGACCAGTTTTTAAAGAATAAAATTAAATGCTCATTGAAGACCAGATCTAGTCTTATTTATCTTTGATTCCTGGAGACCAGCTTGGAACCTGTTGGCTACTGGCAGGGAATGCTTGCTGGATTCTGAAATGAGAAGGGAGAGAAGGAGAAAGATGAACAAAAAAAGGGAAAGAACAGAAAAGGAAAAATGTAGGAAAGGAGAGAAGGAAGGAAAGAGAGTAATAGGGCAAGACCCAACCAAGCAAGAGAGGAGGACCTAGTTAACCAAAAACACAGAAGTTATAAGAAGACCATTGCAACTGCACACAAAGCTTAGTGGGGCACTTCTTGCTGGCTGGTGGAATTGAAATCAGACGTCTGACTTCATCCTTGTGAGTTAAGAACAGTACATCAGATTTCTGCTTCTGGCCAAGGTGGAGTAACATGGACCAGATTTACCTGAAATAACTGCAAAAGAAAAAAAAAAAACAGGCAAAATATATGAAACAATAGTTTTCAAGACATCGGATTAAGACAGTGGACAGTGGTCCTGAGAGAAGGGAAACAAACTAGGTGAATCCTGTAATCTCCCCCAGCTTACTGCCTGTTTCCAGGCCACACTGAGGGAGGGAACATCTAGGTAATGCTCAGAGGTCCTCCTGAGTGGAGAAGACAGAGCCGGGGACTCAGAGAGGCCAGGGAAGCTAAAGTTCACAGGGCAGAGTACATGACCGATGAATGCTAGAGATGGGGGGAGGGGAAGGGGAGAGAGAGAATATACTCTGGGTATCTGGGGAAAGAGAGAGAGAGAGAGAGAGAGAGAGAGAGAGAGAGAGAGAGAATAGTCTGCATATCTGTAGTGAGTCCCCCTGGAGTCTGCAGTTGTGATTGATTAGCCCATGTGTGTGAGAAAATTGCCTAAGGCTTCGGAAAGAGAGACCCAAAAGGATTAGAACTATTAATCCCCAGGTCTCCCACAGTGCTCAGAACAATTCCTTTTACCACCAGCCATAGGAGAAAGCTTCATAATTCATTTGGCATAATACATACTATTCAGAAGTATTTGTTTTATTTAGTATTCCCAGAGTAAGTGGAGGAAAATAGCCCTACACGAAATCCTTTTGTGAGCTAACAACGCTGAAAAGCAAGACATAAAAGAATCAAACATTTTTAAGTAACTTAGCTGCACACCAGAACAGAGTTCAAGAATATTTATATTAAAAAAGGTCCAGCACTAAACGTAGTAAAATTCATACTGTCTGGTATCCACTCAAAAATTACCAGTCATACAAAGAAGCAGAAAAATCCAAATCATAATGCGGAGGAAAAAAATAAATCAAAAAGGATAAAGAAAGAGCACAGATAATAGAATTCTTAGACAAGGGTATTTAATGGCTATAATTATATTCCATATGTTCAAGAAGCTAGAAGAAAGACTGAAGATATAAAATATATAACAAGACCTACAATGTATGAGACAAAAAAAATATGCTAGACAGGATAACCAACAGATCTGATATCAAAGAAGAAAAAAATTGTGAACGTGAAGACATAGCAATAGCAACCATTTAAAATGAAAGAGTCGTCTAAAAGACTGGGGGAAAAAATGAACATCAGTGAGTTTGGGGACATATCGAATGATATACATGTAATTGGGTGGGGAGGGAACAACAAAGCTATTGTAGGAAACACATGTTCCAAATTTCCAAAGTGTGATGACAATTCTAAATTGACAAATCCAAGAACCTCAGGAAACCACAAGCAAAAGACACATGAAGAAAATTACATCAAAGTACATCATAATCACATTGCTCAAAACCGGTAATAAAAATTCTAAACACAGGTCAGAGAAAAAAAGAGACACACTGTGTGCAGGGCAGCAAAGTTAAGAATGACAGCAGATTCTTCATCAGGGGCAATGCAAGTCCGAAGATAGAAGATCAGCAGGTTTTAAAGTAGTGAAAGAAAAAAAAAAAATCCGTCAAGCCAGCAAAATCGCTTTCAAAAACGAAGATGGAACGAAAGCTTTTATAGCCACAAACTACTACAACAGTTCATCACTAGCATAACAAGAAATGTTAAAGAACATCTTTCAGGCAGAAGGAAAGCGATACTAGAAGGAAGTCTGGATCTCCACAAAGGAACAAAGATGCTTGGAATTGGTAACTATGTGGGCAAATATAACAGATTGTCTTTTTCTTATTATAGAAATGTTTTTTCAAAGATACCCATTTAAATGCAAAATAAAAATACATTGTGGGGTTTATAACATACGTGGACGTGTAATGTATAATAACACTAGCACAAATGCAGACATGGAATCGTTCTGTTGTGAAGGTCTTATTCTATTCGCAGAGCAAAAGAATGGAAGAAGGTATACCAGGCTAACACCAGTTCAACAAAAGGGGGTGGAGTGGTTATTGTAATTTCAGATAAAGCAGATTGTAGATTTCAGAGCCAAAGACATGTCATCAGTGATAAAGGGTCATTTCATACTGACAAAACAGTTAATTCCTCAAAAGAACAACATTTCTAAATATGTACCTAACAACAAAGTTCCAAAATATGTGAAGAACAAACCGTGAGTGGAATGTTTCCATGGGCCATGGACAGAATTGACCCTGAAATGCATTCTGGCATAGCACACCTGTGCCTTCTCTTAGGGCACCATGGGAAACAACTCCTTGAGCCTCATTGGTTGATTTCCTGTAACGATGTTGTTGAGCACTTTGTCCATTACCTAACATGTGGTTGATCCTTTTGGAGAGGACCTAAAGTAGATGTTATTGTTCTTCCCATTTGATAGATGGGGTATTTTTTTTTCTCTTTCTTGATGTCGATTCTTCTGCATTTTGACACGCCACTGTTTCAAGTGCCCAAAATCTCACTGCCCATATTTTGCAAACTACACTTATTCTTGGCCACTGTTTTTCTTATTTTCCCTTCATTGTTTTTATTAATTTCATATTTTTAAATTTTAGCTATACAGTACGCAGCGTCATAAGCTTCTGTAAAATCTTTTAAAACATTGAGATGTTATATAAATCGATACCTAATAAGCAATGCTTTATTAGTCTGTTAAAACAAGACATCAGCTGAGAGACTTTTCTCCCATGGGTGTTTATATATTTACTAAGGACTGGTATTTGCAACAACAGTTTGAAAGGCATGTTTCTGACCTTAACTCCTATGACCTTGATAAATGCCAAGGCCATAAGGCTAAAGTGGGCTGTTGGAAGGAAGGTGTGTCTGTCCCCTTGGAAGAGGACATCTTGAAACTCTGGCCAGCTAAGGCCCTAGGGGCAGAGCATATCCACTGGAGGGCCACTAAGACTGCCTGGATGGCAACTTCATTCCTAATCTGAGTAGTGTGTGCAGATCATAAAATCATTACCACCAAGATGAATGGGGCTGAGAGCTGCAGGGAGAGGGGGTAGGCCCTGAGGTATAGGAAGAGGTGAGATTTGGGGAAACCAATGGTCAGGCACAAGTCAGGAAAAATAACTGGAGGTAGGACAGGGGAATAAAATAGTTTAGGCATGAATTACTGGTCAAGGGAAAGTGCTGGTAGCTTGATTTCCATGTTAGGGAGAGCTTCATAATGGAAGTGGGTGTAAGGTTGGGGGGGGTGGTGTATGGGAACATTTACTTCTTTAAAGTGCATAGCTGGGCACAGAGCCAGGTGACCTAGACACATAGCTTCCTGAGTCCCAAGGCTGCCCTGAATTATAGACTGAGAGAGTTAGAGAAATGGGCACGAGCTCTAGGCAGGATTGGGAGCCATCTTTCCTCCTACTAAGTGGGAGTGGGGGTGCCAGCTCTCTTTCCCTCATGTCCCATTAGTAGAGACTAATTACATAATTAGATAATGCTCAAATGAACGAATGCTCCTGAAATACTTTGAATACCCAAGAGGCTTTAGGTGCAGCTAGGTTTCTTTGGGAGTGAGTAGGAGAGGATCCGGAATTCTCAGGTGGAGAGAGATGAGGTCAACTTCAACAACTTTATTTATTTGCTTAAATCAGACATCCTAGATAGAAGCACCTGGAAAGCCACTGATTGTGGATGAGAAAGCCCATGGCATTTGCAGCAAAGCTATGGATGGAGGTGTCTCAGGGGCAAATCTTGTAAAGGGGGGGGTGCTCTCAGAGCTTCCTGGGGCTGTCTGGGTTGGGGGCAGAAGAATGAAAAATGGGGAAGGAGAAATGCGGAGAGAGAGTGTGGTGATTATAGCCTCTGGCTCTTCTTCTTGCAGAGCACTGTACCTTGTATCTATTTTACATATTGAGTTCCATGTGAAAATTTCACTTGAATGAAATGTCCCAAGGCTCATTAAAAACACAAATCAAAACTCTGAAATCAGTACTACTGAAGAAGGAGTGGTCCTAAGACATGGCAGGGCATAGGGCATGCCCTCTGTTCATTCAGCAGCCAACTGGGTACCTAGGTAAAAATTGTGGAGAAACTCGTAGATTTTGGATACTCTGGGAACCCCATTTGTATAGAGTATTAGGGGTATTGTTTTGACAATCAGTTGCTCAAAGTGTAGGTACCAAGCGCTTTCTATATCGTTTACCTTTCAGTTAATGTAAGCCAGTAAAGCAATATGAATGCTATTCAATACTCAATGTGGTTCTGGCCTCAGCTCGCAATCCCTCTTCCCTAGGGACTTAACCAGGGCACGTGCACCTTTCTGTCCTGTCTGGATTCTTGGGTCTCATCATTTAGGCATCCCACCACCCTGCTGAAGATTACCACGGTCATTAGGTGCTCAGGGTTCAGGTTCTAACTACAACATCCTCATTAATGACGTCCTCTGCCTGTCTGTGCCCTTCACTGCAGAGGATCTAGGAATTTGCTGCTGCCTTCCATGCACTTGGGGCAAAAAAATGGCTAGTGCTTGTTATTTATTGCTGGGGATGGGCACTGGGTTCTCTCTGTCCAAGCGCTGTACTCTCAGCCCAGCCACTTGCCCTCCAGTAGCTGCCTCCGAGGCCCGCCATGGTAGTAGGGAATCTTTGTTGCCTCTGAAGTTTTTTTGGAAGAGTAGCTTCCAGAATGTTCCCTGAAAAGGAAAATGTTCAGCTTCCCTGAAAAGGGAGAGGTATCAATTGCACTAGTTTTTATTCATTAATCCGGCATGTGTTTGTCGAGCCTCTACCTGATACCAGACACTGTGCTGGGGACAAAGGGATGAACTCAACAGCAAGGTCACTCCTCCAACAAGGGGGCTGATGGAAGGATTGGCAGGGGGGTGTGGAGCTCTCGACTACTTCTTGTAGATATCGCATGGTAATTTCTCCTCTGGGTGTGGCCTGCTAAGGAGTTTTCTATCTACTTATCCCCACCGCCCTGTAAGTTACAAATAACTTCACAAAACGCAAAAAGTCCATTCCAGTGGCAAGGATTCTTGATTACATTAAAACCTCAGGCAGAAGTGGTGATCTACCAGTTCGGTGGGCTACATTGCCTGTGGATCAGATTTACTGCAGAATATTCTGTTTGGCTGACACAGTAATTGGTTCCTCATTAGACTATGTTTAGATAAGCCATAAGCTCTGTGCTTTGCTACAAACCCCACTATTCCCTATTGTGTGCACCTTACTGTGTTTATTTGTTCGCCTTCCCTAATCGCATCATGTAGATATTTGCATTTGTAACTTCTGGACTATACCTTCCAGGAGATGGGGCTGAGACAAAGACAACTATTAAAAGTCTGTAAAATTCTAAATGGGGGATTTAATGTTTTAAATAAGTATCTATGGATTATCTCTACCATGTATCAGGGTCGAGTTTTAAGTGTAATAGGGTTTAGAGAAAATAATGTAGTGTGGGAAGTAAAATAAGCTACAAAAGTGGGGTGCCTGGGTGGCTGAGTTGGTTAAGTGACCAACTCTTGATTTTGGCTCAGGTCACGATCTCACCGTTTTGTGAGTTCCAGCCCCACATCAGGCTCTGCACTGACATCGTGGAGCCTGCTGGGGATTCTCTCTCTTCCTGTCTCTCTGCCCCTTTCCCTGCTTATGCTGTCTCTCTCTCTCAAAATAAATAAATAAACTTTGAAACAAACAAAACAAAAGTATCCTAGAAGGGGACAGTTAATTCCTCAGTGGGTATGTAGGGCATGTTTACCAGCGGGTGCTAATGAGTTTGGGTCTTGTTTTGTACTGATGGCATGCTGTAATGTATATTCTACAGCTCATCACAGGGTTTTAAGCAGAAAAATGCTATCAATAGAGTAAAACCTAAGAACAATGTCAATGGATGGGACCATTGGGAAGAGGTCAAGATTAGAGACAAAGTTATTTGCTAGGAAGCCTATCCTTGAATAATGTAGGATGAAAATGAAGTTAGGGCCTTTTGGGATGGGGGGGTGGTATAGGTGTGAGCAAAAGGTTCAGGATTTGTAATGAACAGAGGGAGTTCTCAGGATGGCGAAAAAAGCAGTCTGTTGAGTGGGCATGTCTGGAGAATTGGTAGATAGTATTGGTGGGCTCAGGGTCTGGGGAGCCACACAACGAACTTTGAATCAGTTTCTGTATTTCTTTTCATTGTCCAATCTCTGGTAACACTGACTCTTCCTTACAGGCTCAAACTCCCAAGGTCCCCTTTGATTCCTCTACATCTGTTGTATTTACCATATTCAAGCCAATTCAAAGTCTGTTGACTTTGCTTTCAAAATATATCCACCATCTGGCTTCTCTTCCCCACCTCCACCACCGTCACCATCATTCAGACCCGTTGTCCATTGTCCAAGGCAAGTTCTCTTAGGGCTGGGTCCCTGTTCCTTAAATTTCCTGGGCTTTGCACATATTGTATGTTCATTCAAGGCTTGCATCTGATAGCCGATGATGTACTAATGGCTTTGGGAAATGCATGTCTAGTAGGAAAAGTGATAACTATATATTAAGTTAGTTAAGCTCCTAGTCTGAGAGCTCTAAGATTTGAGGGGAGGATAGCTGGGGTCGTGTGACAGCAAGAAATCTAGCTGGGGTTAAAGAATTGCATAGGAGTATCCCAACATACACACTCCAGAACTCTACTGTCCAATTTGGTGGTCAGTAGCTACATGTGACTATTCAAATCAAATAAAATTAAATACAATTAGAAATCCAGTCCCTTACTCAGCCCAGTCACACTTCAAGTCCTCAGCGTAGCCAGTGTCTACCTTATTGGATCGCACAGATATAGAACATTTCCATCACAGAAAGATCTCTTGGACACCACAGATCTTGAGTCAAGAGACAAGGTCAAAACTGTGTTCCCTGGCAAGGGCTTGATCTATGGCATGGAAAATGGTGCTGAGCAGGGGCGTCTAGGTTACGAGAGTCCAAGTGGAGGAGAGTCTGAGCTGACTAATATGGTCAGTAGCTGACAAAGGTCGGGATCGGGTCTGCCCCCGAGGAGCATGTTACTCCTCTACTCAGCCAGGTTGGGCCCTTGAAATGGAGCCAGAAACCAGAGGAGCTCATCGGTCAATTGTGGGGCCCTATGTTTACCTGGGCTCCCAGACAAACAGATACTAGCCTTAGGAGTAGGAGACTCCTCTCAAGAAGTAGGGAAGACAGGGGTGCCTGGGTGGCTCAGTTGGTTGAGCGTCTGACTTCGGCTCAGGTCATGATCTCACAGTCCAAGATTTCGAGCCCCGCGTCAGGTTCTGTGCTGACAGCTCGGAGCCTGGAGCCTGCTTCGGATTCTGTGTCTCCCTCTCTCTCTGCCCCTCCCCTGCTCATGCTCTGTCTCTCTCTGTCTCAAAAATAAATAAAAACATTAAAAAAATAAAAAAAAAAAGAAACAGGGAAGACAGTATCACTGGTTCAGGCCCACTGGTGACTGGTCGCCTTTATGAAACTGGAGTAGGCAGGCTCCAAAATGGTGTTTCCCAAGCTAAGGTACTTCCCTCCTAATCTTTATGGAGCTGCTCCTTATTCAGGGGTAAGATACTTACTGTTACCTCAGACATTATTTCCCCATAGATCCAACATGGGGAATTTTGCTGTCACACACAGGAAGATGCCGCATGGTTTGCTGATGCCCTGTTGAGGGCTTCTTCTCATGCATTAACCATGTTCTGGCCACAGTGACGCTGTGAGGTAGGCATCATCACTTCCCAGGAGGCAATGGGAAACTCAGAGGGGTGAGTAACTGACCTGAGGCCACAGAGTAGGTCCATGGCTGGGGCTGGGATTCACGTTCCGATTGTGATTCCAAGTCCAGTCTTGATTCCATTAGAGGGTTTCCCTCCGCTATAGATTGAATGTGTGTGTCCCCCGCCCCCACCACCTCCTGCCAAAATTCATATGTTGAAACCTAACCCCCAATGTGCGTTTGGAGGTGGTGCCTTTTGGTGGGAATTAGAGACCTTATAAAAGAGACCTTAGGGAGCTCCATTCTGCCATGTGAAGACACATGAGAGGACAGCCCTTATGAACCAGGAAGTGGTTCCTCACCACACACTGAAGGCGCTGGCACTTGGATCTTGGACTCCAGTCCCCCAAACTGTGAAAAATAAATGTCTGTCATCCATAAGCCACCCAGTTAATGGTATTCTGTTATAGAAGTCCAAACAGACTAAGAAACCCCCCGTGGTAAGGGTGAGGATTTCAGGGTTGATTAAGGAAAAGATAGGACCGGGATAGGCAGTAATGCACAATTCACGCTTTGTTGAGTGGTGCGTGGATAGGGTTGTGTGAGAGGGGAAAGTTCTCCCAGCAGGAGACCTTCCAGAGTCTGGTGTGAGGTGACCACTCTGGAGGGAAATAGGGCAGGGGACCTCCCAGATGAGAGAGAAATAAGAGGCCTTATGTGTTTAGGTGATACTGCTTAGCAGCAGGATGGGATGTCTATGGGTCTGGAAGATTTGAAAGGCAACAGTGGTTTGGGGTCTTTTTTTTCTATTGTTTATTTATTTTTGAGGGAGAGAGAGAGAGAGATGCAGAGCACAAGCAGGGGAGGAGCAGAGAGAGGGAGGAAGACACAGAATCTGAAGCAGGCTCCGGGCTCTGAGCTGTCAGTACAGAGCCCGACGCAGGGCTCGAACCCATGAACCGTGACATCATGACCTGATCCGAAGTTGGACCCTTAACTGACTGAGACACCCAGGCACGCTGGTTTGGGGTCTTTTATAGCTGTAGGACTTCTCTGTGGTTGGAAGATGCAGTTTTGTGGGATGTGCAGAGTAGGTAGGATCTAAATGGCTAAAAATATGTTTATTTTGACTACATTTAAAGTAACTGGATGCGAAGAACTTGAATTTGGTGCCCACAGGCTTTGGATTAACCGTCCTAGCCTGATTCAAATAAGGAAAGAGCATGGGGACAACTTGAGGGCAATACACAGAAGTTTATCTCTGGCTCATTTATATAACACTCTCCAGGGTAGTACGATCACCATTTGTGGTTCAGATTTCTGTATCTGCCATTTTTAAAACATGGGAGATTTCATTTTAGCCACCAGTTTTTCCTTCTTTGAGTGATTGTTCTACTGGGATTGGCTTCTATTTATTTTTTGATAACCTTCCAGTACAATAAAGGTTAGGATTACACTAAAGTATCTTCCTGGAGTTTTGTTGGCAACTCCTGTAGAGCATTTCTCACTTCCTATTTTGACTGAGGAATAGTTTCCCCACAGCTCTAATTTCTGCTTCTGGACTTAAGGACAGACAGCGTCGTCTCCATCATCTCTGAATTCCCGCAGGGTCTGGCCTCAGTGTTACTTGAAGAAGGGCCAAGAGGGAGGCTGTTACCTGCCTGCTGGCATCTCACATCTCCCTTCTGTTATAGGTGGGTGGGCAAGGCCACCCTAAAACCCCTCAGGTACTCACAGATTTCAAGGAAAAAGAACATCCCACTTCATTCTTGTTCAGGGAGATTTGTTCCGAGGGTGCTCTACATAGAACATTCCCGGGCGTGTCTGTTGTTTCTGCCTTTTCCAGTGGTTTCAACCACTGATTGTTGGATTCAGCCAAAGGATGCAATGTGGTAATTGATGTGGTCTCAACCACCCGCCCACAAGTAAGTGGTAGGTGACGTATTTTGACCGTCTTGCACCGGATAAAGCAGTCCCACGTTATCTCATTTTAACTCTGGGAGGTACATTATTATACCTATCTTTTCAAAAGGAGAAACTGAGGCCAGAGGGCTAATGAAGGGCAGAACAGGGGACCAGACCAGGGTTCTCAACTATAAATTTAATATTCAAGTTTTGGGTATTTAGATGTTTGTTTGTTTGTTTTTCTTTTGGTGGTGGGGGTACCAATTTTTCTTGTTTATTTATTTACTTATTTATAAGTATAGTTGACACACAATGTTACCTTAGTTTCAGGTGTACAACATAGTGACAGGACAGCTCTGTGTGTTCAGCTATGTTGGTTATTTAGTTTTTAAAGTATGCCGTGTACAAGGAATGGAGTCTGCTTGCATTTGCCCCAGTAGAAGTTACCATATTATTTTTTTTAAGGTTTGTTTATTTATTTTGAGAGAGAGAGGTGGGGACACATAGGAGGGGCAAAGAGAGGGGAGGGGAAAGACAGAATCCCAAGCACACTCAGCACTGTCAGCAAAGAGCCCGATGCGGGGCTTGAACTCACAAACCATGAGATCATGATCTGAGCCACCCAGATGTCCCAGAAGTTACCATATTATTACCTCTGTTCTGCAGGGGGGCATCCTGAGGCTGAGCCAGGGAGGCCCAGTGGCCGTCCCAAGGACAAGGACTTGAATGTAGCACATCCAGGAATAGAACGTCGTCATCCTTCTGAACCCAATCCTATTCTTGCTGTACTTGCTTTAAGTGTTAATAAACCCTTTAGTAAAAGATGGACTTTCGAAGAGGGCATTTGAACATGTCAGGGCCCCTTGGAAGCCAGGACCGTTCAGCGGTGACTCTCAGGTTTATGTGCTGATCTGTTGTATGTCGCTGTCCTGGCCCGAGCCTTTGGGGACTTCCTCAGAGATACCTCGTTTGTGCTTCATCAGTGGCCCCAAAGGCGCTGCACTTGCTCTCAAACATAGTCCCTGGGGCTCCAGGGTGGGGGTCTACAGGACCCTGGTGCAGGCCAGTTGGTGCCCTGGGGTTCTCTTTGTGTTTCTACCTCCGATGAACAGAGAGACAGAGAAATTCCTTTAACTGGTCGCTATCATTTTTCTCACCTGTAAATCCAGGTGATCTTTAAGGTTTTCTGCGGCTCAGAGACAATTTTCAGTAATATTTCCCCGTGTCTTCCGCCAGTACAGTATAACCACTCTCTGCATATCTGCCATTTTTCTTTGCTATCTGACTTTTTGTTGTGATCTCAATATTGGCTATTTCGTTAAGAGCAGCAGGAAAATCTCTGTGCGTGGCACTATTTTAATGAGCCCCGATGATGAGAGATTTATATTTTAAACCAATCGCCCATCCCATTAAAAAAAAAAGGTGTTGGATATCCCCACATAAAATAGTGATGAGTCGGATTAAGTGTCCAAGAGTGCTTCACAAACTCACCTCCATGTAACCGTGAAGCAGAGAGTGGGGCTGCCGGAGCATTTACAAAGCAGGAGCTGACACCAGGCATATTTGAACGCCATGAGATATGGTATCACTGGGGACAGAGAGTGAGTTTAGTTAATAATGAATGGCATATCCCATAAAATACCATTACACAGTGTTCAGGGCCCAAGAATGATGACATAATTATTAGGAGACTGGGAGATTAAGATATAATTTAAAAAAACATGACAGGGGAGGGTGTAATTGGGGAGACAAAATACACAGGAAGTTTGTAATTTACATGTCAAAATACCTTTTTCATGTTTTGATTGGATTAGACGCTGCCTTTCCACTCCATTTATCCTGGCTTCAATTAGAGGCAGCCGAAATGACATCTCACGTTCATATTCTTGACACACGCTGCTCATAGACACTTTCTAATTCTAACCGACAGGAAGGGGGAAAGGGAAACTCGGTTTTGCCTTCGTCATGCACTTTTTACTTAACCCCTAATTTGTTTCTAAATGAACCTGTCACTGCGGTTCACGTGGCTTTGTGCTTCGGCCGCCGCTGCCTGTTTCTGGTGGAAGCCCCTGTCATAACGTGATGTGCTCTGACCCCCGCAGGCTTGTGGGGGGACTAAGGCTGAGCAGGGGTGGAGGGAAAAGGAGAACTAGGGGTGCCTTTTGGAACAGGAAGGGGTGAAGCTATGTTGAAGAGCCATAGGATGTTAGCAAAATCGTTTTCCTCATGGTGTCACACAGCCTCAACAAACCAGAGGACACGGCGGGGGGCAACCCCCGCCCCCTTATTGTCCTTGGTTCCCTTCTTACCTCCGTGCATTCAGTGGAGGTAAATCCTAAGGTTTTCATTGGTCTTGGATGCCTGGTACCTCCTCTGATAGACTGGGTAGCCCAAGGCTCACCTGAAAACCATCAGTGAAATACTTAGTTAACTCTCACTTCTGAGAGTGGCACAGCCACCCATCCGATCTGAAGGCATTAGCTACCCAGCCGGCCATTGCAATTAGCTGCGGGATGAAAGCTTTTGCATCCCTCATCCATTTGATGGGAGAGCCTATGCTTTGCTTGTGTTATCTTGACATTTTCTTTACATCGGATGCAAGGATGCTACTCTATTTACATTGCAGTGCATCTCAGCAGGAAGTAGCCTATTAAGACCTCATGTATCATGGAGGACTGGTGGACATGGTGTACTGGTTAATACCCATCAAGTGTTCGCATCTTTGAAGAGCCAGTCTTGGCTAAAATAACCCTGGGTCAAACCAATGCCATCCGGTCCAAGTGAATGGTTCCTGTCCACCAGCTGATCTGTTACATTACCTTTCTTGTTTACTGATCCTAGATCAATAGTTTCAGGTTGGGGCGGGGGGTGGTGCCTGGCTGGCTCAGTCAGCAGAGTCTATGACTCTTGATCTCAGGGTCATGAGTTTGAGCCCCATGTTGAGTGCAGAGATTACCTGAAAAATAAGTAAATAAATAACACCCCCACACAACAATTTTAGGTTGGATGTATTTCATTTGGGTCACTGAGTGGGTGATTTGAGAAAACTCTTCAGATGGTCAAAAGAAACTGACCTCTTAAGACAGAGGTTGTTAATATCCTGGGGAGGTAACAGAGGTTCAGGGAGCCTACCTTTGGGATCCTTTTTTGCCATCAATGTTACCTTGGATTAGACACATCCACCTTCAGCCTCAGTTTCCTCATCTATAAATTGGGGAGAACAGGAGTACCTACCTTACACTATTTAAATGAGGATTAAACGAAAGAATGCATGTTAAATGCTTGTCAGGGAACGTAGTATAGTGAAGTATTTGGCAGAGGTTAGCTGTTACTTATTCCTGGGTTTTCAGCCATGTTTTCTGACCGTGCTTATTCAGCTGTTTGCTCACTGAACCCCCTGTCCTGGGCACTGCTTCAGTCCTGGTCAAATGGATAGCCTCTAACAGACGGCTTCTGTTTCTTTAAAGGGAACCCATATCACATTCCCATGGCGTCAACATTTTTATGGCTTCTGGTCTTTTTAGGAAAGCAAGTTGGTGCCTATGTCACTGTGATAATGTAAGTAGATTCCTAAGGAAAATGGCATCAGCTGAAGAAACTATAAGAATATTGTATTAAACCAGGCTTTGGAAACTTCTGAAACATCTGTGCCTGGTTGAGGAGGAGCAATATTTGAGGGTTTGCAATATTTGATATGCACAGATAGCTACATGTTCACAGAGAGTTCATATATTCCAACAGCCAATGGGAGAAGAGAGAGGTAACCCTAAAACTTGGTTCTGAAAGCAAACCTTCTACCTCTCAGACTATGAGTCAGTCCCGAGCCCCACTACCAACCAGGAACACCACCTTAGACCACATGAGAAAAGGCCCAATGCTTCAGCTTGATGAGGTCACTGAGACTATGAAACACTCTTTGTGACCTCCTCGGTACAGAGACGAAAGAGCTGGTCTGAGTCACCAAGCAGGGCACAACCAGAAGGGGGCTTGCCTTTTCTCAGAGTTTGTACACTGTGTAAGTAATAAGGAGCAAGGAATCCCTTTCTGGAATTTTTGCTAAAACTAAACCACTAACCCTTCCATACAGGGTCATGATATGATAGCTCATGACACACTTATTCTTCGTGATTCTCACAACAGAACTGTGAAGGTTACATGAAGATGGTTATCCCATTTTAGAGATAGGGAGATTGAGTTTCACTAGGTGTAATTGCCTTTCTTGAAGCTGTGTAACTACAGGGTGGAAGAGGCAGCCTAGAGTTCTTGACTCCAAATTCGGTGGCCTTTCCATTAAATCCCATGCCTTGCCACCTAAGTTATCAAACTTTTTCTACTTCCCCAATGTCCTACCACCGCACCTAAGATTTCCTTAAAACTGGGACCAGCTAGCTCCAAATTTGGCCCAAAGTAAAAAGTTCACTGCAGCCGGAATGTGTACTTTGAATGGAGGGTGGTTCTCTTTGAATATTGAACCAAAGGTTTAAGATTGCCTTGGCCATCTAATTATGGGTATGTGTAGGTTTCTTTTTTCTTTTTAACCAAAAATAGGTCATGCAACTATAACCTATTGTTTATTCTGATAGAGTTCAAAAATCCTCAACTGAGTGGGCATGCGTGTGTTAATTTTACGTAAGAATTTGAATATTGGGAGCCATTGAGTTTCTTGTATCAGAAATTGAATGATGGAAAAAACTCAGTCAAGGAAATACTGCACCAGAATTGAGGGACCATGTTCTCCTTCTCTCCTAGATGTTTCCTTAGTATGATTTCCTAAACTCCACTTACTTTACCATTCCAGATAACACTAGAGACAAAGCTCTTGTATTCTTGTGAAACTATCTCATACTGATTTGAAAACCACACCAGGCTTAGATGCGACATGCGGGTGCAGTGCCTCCGTGTCCCTTCCCTGAGGTTTGGGGTTTATGTCACTTGTTCCCATGATTCTGAAGTTTTGGAATCAGAATAGGAACTCAGATACTAAAATCCCAGTGTCAGATCCTCTATTGCTCAGTCTTCAGTACAAAACTTTCTCTCAGGGCTGCATGTTAAGTCATTTTACATTCATCTGAGCAGATGTGGTTAAAAAAATAAAAGCTAGAGACAGAGAGAAGGGAAGTTTATTGGTCATACTTCACTAGAGAAAGAGAACCGGTAGGTTGTCTATCAATCTAGCTGTCATCTATCTATCATCTATCTATCAACTATCTATTTCTATCTCTCTGTCCATCCATCTATCTGTCTGGAAGAGTTGATATTGCAGTCTTGACTTTGAAACGTGCAGGTTGGAAACTCAGGTAGGGTTTCCATGTTGTAGTCTTGAGGCAGAATTGCTTCTTTGGTTTTTGGAAACCAGTCTGCTCTTGTGGCCTTCACCTGATTGGATGAAGCCCACCCACATTATGGAGGGTAATCTGCTTTAGTCAAAATCTGCTGAGTTAAATGTTAGTCACATTTTACAAATGCCTTTACAGCAACATCTAGTCTGGTATTTGCCAAAACTACTGGGCCATCGAGTAGCCAAATGGACAGATGAAATTAACTATCATGTGCCAATCCCCAGATTGGTCTGTAAAGAACTTCGGCAGTGCCTTTTGCACCCGACTAATTTTCTCCCCTGTTGGCAGAGGACAAAACAGAAAGAAAAGACAGGCGAAGGGGAAGGGGATGTTAAACTGGATCAGGGTTGTCCACGGAAGGGCTGTAGCCTTTTCTCCTCTCTTCCTTCAGTTTGAAGCCCAATCACAGAGAAATACATACATCATTAACTGCTGGCAACTGCCTACTCACACTCTGCCCAGATTTTAATTCATACTGTTCAGATGGTCTTTGTTTACACCAGAGAAATTAAATTAGAACAGATAATACACATGAGCAGGATTCCTAATGGACCCATAATCTTGTCAATGATTTCTTGTATATTCAATGTTAAGTTTGACTTAAAATTTAGGAAGCAGAAAATATCAGACAACTAAATGACTTGGGGGCTCATCAGTGATGGTGGAGATGCATGGCAAGGCAGGAAGGAAAAGGCGACTCTCGTCTTCTAGAATCAGGAGGATGATTGAGGGCCACCAGGCTGGTAGAACACAGGGCAGTGATATTTGCTTAGATTAGTTTATTTTAAAATTATTAACAAATCATTTTTCAGAGAGAAGAGAATCAAATGAACATTAAAGTCACTTCTATTACTTTAAATTCTATTTTTGACTTTATTCAATTCTCTAAAGACTGGAGTGCCTACCGCTTGGTTCTCAACACTGTCTTCTTTTTTATCTACCTTCTTTCCCTACAGGATCTTATTCGATCCAATTGTTTAATTATCATCCCTGTGCTGGTGTCTCCTACCTTCAAATCTCCAGGTCTGCCTTCTCCTAGGAGCTCTAAGCTCTTATTAAACTGTCCACTCGCCCTCTCCATAGGGTCTACATTGACAGACATCTGAAAGAAAATGGTCTAGGCAGAACTTTTTTCAACTTTATTGAGGTATAATCGACAAATAAAATTATAAGATATTTAGCGTATGCTGTGTGATGATTTTGGTATAAATACATTGTGAAACGATTCCTCCCATCTAGATAATTAACATATACACCACCTTATATATTTGCCAGCCCTCTGCCTTTTTATTTTGGTGAGGACATTCAAATTCTAGTTTCTTAGCAAATTTCAATTCTACTACACAATGTTATCAACTGTTGTCACCATGTGATACATTAGATCCTCAGAACTTACTCATTTGTACCCTTTTATAAATCATTCCCCATTTCTCCCACCCCCAGCCCCTAGCAGCCATTTTTTTGTAATCTGTTCCTTTGTTAGACTTTCTTCTTTTCTTTTCTTTTTTTTTTGAAGATCCCACATATAAATGATCACCATGCCTTATTTCCCTTTCCATAACGACCTCCAGTTTCATCCACGTGGTTGTAAATAGTGGAATTTCCTCCTTTTTGACGCTGAGTAATATTCCATTGTGTAGATACATCACCTCTTCTTGGCTCATTCGCCTGCTGACAGATGCTGAGATTGTTTCCATATCTTGGCTGTCACACACAACTCTTTTCTCCTTCCCAATTCCTGTTTCTCCTCTGTGACGCTAGCCCAGGAAATGGCTCTCACATCCATCCTTTCATTTGCTTAAAAACTCAAGTGTCATCATTTTAGTTCTTTAATTACCTCACTTGCTTACAAGCAGCCCATCCGCGCGTTCTGTCTCTTCCACTTGCGAAGCATGTGACTGGGCTTCATTGTCTTTCTGCTGCTGTCCTGGCCCAGCTGGCCTCCTCTCTCCCTGGGCTCTCTGTAGCTGCCTCTGAGACGGGCTTTCTCATTCCGGGCTTGCTCGTCTTCCCCTTCCACAGCGTCCTCTCCATGCAGCACCCCAGGGGAGCTTAGTGGGACCCAAACCAGATCATGCCACCCTCTGTTTAAAACAGCTTGGCCAGGGGGCTCCCACCAACTCATCGTATCTAAATGCCTCCCTCTGACTTACTCGTCAGGCCCCCCTAAGTGACCCTTGCCCTCACTCCTGAAGTCATCTTGGACGCCTCTTCATTTGTATTATGCTAAAGCCACCTGGCCCGCTGTATCTTCTGTGGTTCCTTACCTCCACCCTGGGCGCTCCCACCTCAGGGCCTTTGCATCTGCAGTTCCCTCTATCTGGAATATTCTACCACCAAATCTTTTGCAAGTCTGGTTCCTTGACAAGGAGCTCAGATGTCACCTCCTGAGAAAGGTTGTCCTGGACCACCTTACCTAAAAAGACCTTCTCCTAGTCATTTGTACCACCTGACACTTTTGTCGTTTCTATAGCACTTAAAACGATCTAAAGTCATCTTATTGATTTCGCTTTCTTTTCGTTATTGTCTGTCTCCCCAAGAGAGAGCCTCAGAGATCTTTAGAAACTGTTCAGCGACCTTCCGCCTGTTGAGAAGCTGCCCTTGGCATGGCCAGCACCCTTTATGTTGGCTTTAAGATTGTTTTCTGAGACTATTTTTATCTTCAGATACAGCACAAGAATCCTAGGCAGAATGCTAATGCATTGTATCACTGTAGCCTTAAAATACTTTTGAAGAGCTTTCTTTCTTTTTTTTTTTTAGATTAAAATTATTGGCCTAATTTTATGACATAGATACCTGGTTAATGAGGTAAGAATGTGAACATGTGAATACTTTTGTTTGAATTTAGCCTCTTAGCTTTGTTCATAAATTTTATACACATACGTGCAATTATCTCAAAATACAAAGTTTAATGTACAAGTGTATCTCAAGAGGCTTGTTTGGGTACCAATTCTTCCTTCTTCTTTACACGGTCTCTCAGAAGTCTCGTGATTCTCCTATATGTTCCTCCAGAATTATGCTCATTCCTGGCATTTCTTCTAATATTAGGAAATTCAGGGGCGCCTGGGAGGCTTAGTTGGTTAAGTGTCTGACTTCGGCTCAGGTCATGATCTCACGGTTCGTGGGTTCGAGCCCCGGGTCAGAATCTGTGCTGACAGCTCAGAGCCTGGAGCCTGCTCCAGATTCTGTGTCTCCCTCTCTCTCCACCCCTCCCCTGCTCATGCTCTGTCTCTCAAAAATAAATAACGTTAAAAAATAATGAAAAAAAAGAAGTTCAAACTTTTTTTTTATATTCATTGGCCATTTGTATTTTTCTTTTTGTGGAGCGTGTGCTCGTTCTTTGTGCTTTTGTATTAGGGTTGCTCTTTTTCTCATTTACAGGTAAGTACTATTTTTCGTGTCAACGTCAGAACCCCCTTGCCTCTTGTATATATCACGCATATAACTTCTATTTTATTTGAGGCAAAATTGCCAAAGTTTCTCTTATAAAAATTTCATAAAACAGAAGAGTAGAGAGAGTGCTGTAGCAAATCCTATGCAACCATCACCATCTTCCTGTTGACTGGACAGCCTTCTTCTGTACCTTATAACCATAGCTACCTCTTCCACCTCTGTGGGTTATTATTATTTTTTTTTATTAAATACTTCCTTTTAAAATTTTATTTTATTTTTAATTTTATTTTTATGTTTACTTTTGAGAGAGACAGAGCACGAGCAGGGGCGGGGCAGAGAGAGAGGGAGACACAGAATCCGAAACAGCCTCCAGGCTCTGAGCCATCAGCACAGAGACCCTCTCGGGGCTCGAACTCACAGACCGCGAGATCATGACCTGAGCCGAAATCGGTGGCTCAACCGACTGAGCCACCCAGGGGCCCCTTAAAATTTTATTTTAAAGAGAGAGAGAGTGAGTGCGAGCAGTGGGGAGGGGCAGAAGGAGAGAGACAGAGAATTTTAAACAGGCTACAGGCTCAGCACAGAGCCGGATGCAGGGCTCGATCCCACAGCTCTGGAACCATGACCTGAGCCGAATCAGCCTGGGCTCAACCTACTGAGCCACCCAGGCGCCCCTTCCTGAGTTATTTTGAGGCATATCTTCAACATCAGCTCATTCACCTGTAGTATTTGAGCAGATATCTCTAAAAGGTGAAGCTTTTGGGTATAGGTGAGTACCACACCATTATCTCACCCACAACTGAAAATATTATTAAATATCTAGTCAGTGTTCAGATGTTCCAGAAGGCCTCATTAATTTATTAAAGTGTCTTTGTTTGAATTAGGATTGAGTTACAGCCTCGTTGCAATTGCCTTCTCTCCCCGCCCCCACCAATTCCTTGCACTTAATGAAGACACCATGTTGTTCGTCCTGTAGAATTTTCCACAGGCTGGACTTTTCCGATTGCATCTCAAAGTGCTCTTTATGTGTCCTTCTGGCTTTATTTCCATAAACTCATAGTTAGATCTAAAGAATTGATAAGGTGAGGTTTTGTTTTCTCTTGTTTTGCAAGACGATTTCACAGTTCACACTGGTGCCTCTGTCGGGAGACCCCTCGTGTCTGGCGGCTCTTCCTGTAAGGTCAGCAGCCCCGGGACCAATCATCGCTTTGACCCTTTCTCTCTTTGGGTTGTAAAATGCTGATATTTTCACTCTATCATTCTTCATGTATTAGCCGGGATACTCCTGGAAGCAGAAATCCCCCCTTATTAGTCACTTGTTTAAAAGCCAGTGGTACAGTTTTACAGGAAAGGCAGGATTCTTTCTCTTTAGGTGCCTGATTTCGGAATAATGAGTTAGCTCCCTGCCATTCTCAAAAGGTGACAATGAGTGTTTTCTAAACTTGGTATCATTATAAACTCATGAATTTAAACATATTTGAAGCGTTTGAATTCACTTTAATTATTATTCCTGTTGGTATACAAACATGGTAATTCATCTCAGGGTGAGCATCCGGTCTGCGAACTGAGGCCATTTACAGCATTTACGACAGGGGCCCGCCATATGGTTTTTGAGAAGTGACCAAAATAACAGCTTCTGTCCTCTTCTGTTTTGTCATTTAAAATCAAAATTCCAAAATAATGATGAAAAAAACCGGTTAATATTTTTAAAAGTACAATGAAAGAATTCTATATATCAGGCTATGAAAGCGGTGTTTCTTCAAAAGATTTTATTTTTAAGTAATCTCTACACCCAACATGAAGCTCGAACTCGTGAGCCGGAAATCAAGAGTCACGTGATCCACCCATTGAGCCAGCCAGGCGCCCCAGCAGTTTTTTTTTTCCCTAATAAAAAGACCATTTTGATACTAAGATATAAATTAATTGCTGGTGTTCATTTGGTTCCCAACCCAAACCATAGATACTTCAGCTTTTACAACAATTTTCTGTGTTGATAAATTATGCTTTAAAAGTACATCCCTACACCCTTGCCTATTTCTCAGGGTGTTTCTCCATGAGTCTTATCCTATTTCATGTTTTGTAATAATGTCATGAGGTTTTTAAAACTATTATGAAATATGTGTAGAGAGGCACAGAGACTTATATGTAGGGTTGAAAGAATACTACTAAAATCAACACAGATGGTTGGAAGAATAGTAATAAAGTAAAAACACCCAGAAGTCCACCATTAAGATAAAGAACTAGGACATTGGGGCGCCTGGGTGGCTCAGTTGGTTAAGCCTCCGACTTCAGCTCAGGTCACGATCTCACGGTCCGTGAGTTCGAGCCCCGCGTCGGGCTCTGGGCTGATGGCCCGGAGCCTGGAGCCTGCTTCTGATTCTGTGTCTCCCTCTCTCTCTGCCCCTCCCCCATTCATGCTCTGTCTCTCTCTGTCTCAAAAATAAATAAACGTTAAAAAAAAAAAAAAAAGAACTAGGGACACTTGGGTGGCTCAGTTAGTTAAGGGTCCAACTCTTGAATTCAGCTCGTCATGATCTCCCTGTTGGTGAGTTTGAGCCCCAAGTCGGGCTCTGTGCTGACAGCATGGAGGCTGCTTGGGATTCTGTCTCTCTCTCTCTCTGCCCCTCCCCTACTTGCCTGTGCATGTGCACAATCTCTGTCTCTCTCTCTCTCTCTCTCTCTCTCTCTCTCTCTCTCTCTCAAAAATAAATAAATAAACTTAAAAAAAAAGATAAAGAACTAGAACTTTACAAGGGCCTGGGACACCTTTGTGCCTCCTTTCCCAGATCAATTTGTCTACTTCCCTATTCCCAACTTTTGTGTCAATCATTCCTTTATATTTTAGCCACCCAAGTACTCTCCAAAAGCAATCCACTTTTTGGGTTTGAGCACCTGTGTAGCCAGCACAAACCAAGTTATGTGAGGACAAGGAAGGGTTGCTCTTACAAGAAGATGGGAGATGATAAGGTGAACAGTTTCTGGATCAGTCTGGGGATTCATCATCTCTAGGGGGAGTCAGCAGGCAAGGCCTGGAGAGTGCTGGGAACGAGGGCTCGGGGTCTGCGGATCTGACAGAGCAAGGTGATGTCACACGCTGGGTGTCTGATGGGGACACCGACCCTGGGGAGTGCACTGCTCTGGGCTCTTCTGTCTTCAGTAACTCCAGGAACGCAAAGCAGGAACTTTGCACAAGTAAAAGGTGAGAACCTGAGCCAGGCTCTCCCAAGGGTCTTCTGTCCCAGGGTTACAAAGCACGTCTAAGTGACAGCAACGATTTTACGGACACAGCCCTCACCTTGTCTATCTCTTGAGTCACAGGGCTCTGAGCCAGACCCTGTGTCCTTCACCACCGTCTGGGCCTTCTCATTGCTCTTCCCTTCTTGGATCTTCTTTATCCTGCAACCTGTGTGTTCCTCTTTCTTGACTGACTTCGACCTTGTGGAGCACATTGTCTATTAGCATCTTGGGGCGAGGGGGGAAGATTTTTTTTTTTTTTTGAAATTTTTCATCCCTGAAATTTTTTGTTCTCTGCTCATTTTGGTAGTTTGGCTTTGAATGGATTTTAGGTTGGAAATAATTTTCCTTCATAATTTTGTCTTCTTTCTCCCAGAGTCCCTTTTGATAAGTCTTAAGACCTTCTGCTTCCTGATTCTTTGGATGCGATCTTTTCTGTCTCCCCACCTCCTGTCTGAACGCACAAAGTAGGGTCAACTTTCATGTACATGGTGAATAGGTGGCCCCTTTAATCCAGCAGTTCATGTCCTTCCATTCTAGGAAACTTCTTGCCTTATTTTAGTGATGATTTCCTCCCCTCTTCTTCTTCCTTTTTTTTTTTTTTTTAATTTTTCTAATGTTTGTTTTTGAGAGAGAGACATAGCATGAGCAGGGAGGGGCAGAGAGAGGGAGACACAGATCCGAAGCAGGCTCCAGGCTCTGAGCTGTCAGCACAGAGCCTGATGCAGGGCTCGAACTCACAAACCGTGAGATCATGACCTGAGCTGAAGTCGGACACTCAAGCAACTGAGCCACGCAGGCACCCCATCCTCCCCTCTACTTCTTTTTAAACTCCTCTTATTCGGATGTTGGATCTCGTGGACTATTCCTCTAATGTTCTTATCTCGTGTCTTCTATTTTCTGCCCCTGAGGTTTTTTTTCTCTACTTTTTGGAAATCTGAACTTTATCTTCCAACTTTTCTGCTGGGTTTCATTTTGTGCTATAATGCTTTCATTTGCAAGAATTTGTTTTAAATCCCTGTATTCTCTCTAACCTTCTCTTCCTTCCTGTATCTTTCTCTCTTCCACTTCTTCAAGATTCAGGTAGAATCTTATGATGGTTTCAGGCAATATCTTCTTTTATATGTCCAAGGATATTAATGATATTTCTTTCTTTGCATATCTTTTATCTGAAGTGATCCCCCTGGCCCTGCTTTCTGTTTGCTTTGGTCTCTATTTTCAGTCGAGGAGGCCATATTTAGTTATCAGTAATGGTTGGCCATGTGCTTGTGCTCAGGAGATTAAGAGGGAGGGAGTAAAAAACCACTTAGAAACTCTGCTCATGTGGGTGTTGGGGCTTCTTATTTTTGAGCTCAATTTTGGTGAGCTGATTGACCGGGAATCTTTGATTTCAGAATCTCTAGATCCCCCTTCTAGGGTTGGCCATATTTCCCAGGGAAGACCCTTTCAGTTGCCTGCCTGGGAGTTAAAGCTCTGGCTGCAAATCCTCTGAGGCTGTGGTGGAGGAAGGCTGGAGAGTTTCTGCATTCGTCATTCAGAATGCATGCAACCACTTAACTCCAGTTATGCATGGCCTCCCTCAACCAGATCCCGTAACACTCTCAGAAAACACATCCATAGTTCTCAGCTAGAGTGGAAGCCCGTGTCCCTCTTCTTTTGCAATTGCAGAGGTGCATGGTGTACACAGTCATGAGCATTTTGTTCCTGGCCTATTCCGCATTTTATACAGTCTTGTAGTTGGGTTGACCTTCGTTTCCCCCACTCGTGCTTTAGTGCTTGGCTTTTTCAAGTTTGCTATACCTGTTATCCCTCATCCACCAGCTTTTTATTGCAAGATTGGGAGGCTGCTTTCATTGCAGGTTTATGTGTTTTAAAAATATTTTAATGGAGTATTGAGCAGGAGAAAATTTGAGGTATATTTGTTTAATCTGCTTCCTTGCCCTCCCTTGCCCTATTGTAGGTTTTTAATGTTCATTTGAAATTCCTTCCCTCGAAATGCATTGGGAAGGGTCACAATCTGAAACCGAGAAGGAAGACCTGTGTAGTTAGTTCCTTGGACCATATTCCCCAGCTGACCATGACCAATTCATTCAAACAATTCAAAACAACCCTGGCAAAATGTATTTGCCATGTGATGGACTAAAATGGAAAACAGCCAAATGATTGAATTTCATACTTTCAGCCTGACCATGTTTGAAGCCAGTCTATATTGAGCCGGTGGCCTCGGTGTTTGTTTTTGATTTTGTCTTGCATTTCCAAAAGGAACTCACAGCCAGGCTGGCTTTTGATGGGTCGGCAGCCTGATGTTTAGAGAACTGACTAAGGTAGAAGTATCCATGCCAGCCACAAATCAGCTTCTCCCCTGAATCATTCCTCAAGGAGAGAAACGTGAAATCACAACTCACGGGACTTTGGGGTATGGTTCAAAAAGCCACTCATTGGTAGTGAGAAAGTATGGCATATTTTGCATTGCACTCCATAACGTATCTGTGTTCGCTTAAATATAAAATCAACTGCTGACCACTGAGTGTAATGACTGCTCCAGAAAGATGAGTTGAAGATTTCCATACTTTCTGGTGTATCACCACATGTCTTTTTTAGAAGTACGTCACAAATGCCTTCTCTAAACTTGTCAGTGGAAGAATTTCCCATTACATCCTATGCCTGAGAATAGGAAACCTCTGGGCCTCTCTTCATCAACGAAAAAAAAGGCTCATGAATATCTAGCTCTACGTCATTTGATTTCTCTTTATTTGTAGAAAGAATTCCAACCCATGCGCTCTGACCTCTTTCATGTGTCATTGTTGCCAGCAGCTAATGATGGGCGCCTGGTTGTCCATCATTTCTTTCCTAAAAATATATCTCAGCTACTTTTATAGTGTACTTTTCCCTTCGAGGCACAGGCTGAATTCATAAGAAAGAATAAATAAATGAAATCTATTTATTTTACTATTATTTCTTTGCACAAGAAACCCAAGGACGCAGTGTGGATTGGAGTTTTAAACCTTTGAATTTTGCATGGTACTTAAAGGGTAGAGAAAAGGCCTCTTTGAAAGGGTGTTTGAAGCTACTTTATGAGCTTTGGCTCCCTCAGTGGAGTGGACCACAGGCCCCAGGGTGGAGTACAGTTGGTTCCACCCTCCTGCTGCTTTCCAAATTGCTTGTTCCAAGACGCTGCTTGTTAAGGATCACCATCCAGCAGAGGCTGGTTAATATCAAGAAAAGTATTCAAATAAGATAGTTGTTAATCTGCCTTCTGAAGATCAGTTCCTGGTCAGAAAACAAGAAACCTTGAATTGAGTTCATGTATTAATTTGGGGGAATCTCTGTAATCTATATGGTCTCCAAATCACATTGCTTTTCTAATGCTTGTTGGAGGGTGGGGTGTGGGCAGAGCAAGGTTTTGAAGGAATACAGATCTGAGGTCAGATTCGTATTGTATCCCTTACTAACACATGCCTGAAAGGAAGTAACTTAATGTCCTTGAGTCCCATTATTACGAAATCAGGGGCTTTGCTCTGGTTTGTCACTGTCCCATACCCAGTCATAGAACAGGGCCTGACACATGGCACGGGATGGCTGAGGAGTGCTTAAGAAATGATACTGTATGAGTTCACATACATGTAGAATCTAAGAAACAAAATAAAGGAACAAAGAAACAAAAACCAGACTCTTAAATACAGAGGACAAACTGATGGTTGGCAAAGGGGAGGTAGGGTAGGAGGGAGGATTGGGTGAAATAGATAAAGCGGAATAAAAGGTACAGACTTACAGATATGAAATAAATAATTCTCCAAGAAGAAAAGTACAGCATAGGGAATATAGTCGATAAGATTGTAATAATGCTATTGTAATAATGTTATGTAAAATATGTTATATAGTGACAGATGGCGACTACATTTAGCGTGGTGAGTACTGATTAATGTATAGACATGTTGATCAGTATGTTGTGCACCAGAAACTAATATAAACATTGTATGTTAATTATACTTCAATAAAAAAAGAAGTGATGGATTAAATGAATGAATTAGTTGAATATAACATTCTTAGACCAATTCAGAGTTATCGATCGATGCTCTATGAAAGTTACATTCTTTCCCCCCTCTTTATGGATGAATGCTGCATATAGCAATATTAATTACTACTACTGTATCCAACATTTGATGTGTACTAGGTGGTATTTTAAATGCTTTGCATTCACTAACTCGCTTACTCCTTACAAACGACTCTGTGAAGTGTTATAATTCTGTTATGTTTGAGGGGATGAAGTAAAGAGAGAGTCAATTAGTGACCCAAGGCTAGACATCATAGGATCAGGATCTAATGCAGACTGATTCTGGAGCCTGTATTCTTTTGTTTCTTAACGTTTATTTATTTTCTTCAGAGAGAGAGGGAGAGCACAAATGGGAGAGGGGCATAGAGAGAGAGGGGGAGACACAGAATCTGAAGCAGGCTCTAGGCTCTAAGCTGTCAGCACAGAGCCCAATGTGGAATTTGAACCCGTGAACTATGAGCTCATGACCCGAGCCGAAGTCAGATAAATTAACTGAGTGAGCCACCCAGGTGTCCCTGGAGCCTGTATTCTTAACCATTAGGGTGGGCACATCTATCTTATTGGCCATCTAACATCTGGACCCTGTTTCTGTTAGGGGAATTTCCCTCCATCTTGAGAGGAAGAGCCCACATCCCACGGTAAAAACTAAAAATCCCAGCCACTCACTTCCTTGGCATCCTTTGCAGCTGCAGTGCAGGCATGTGTACTTGGCCCACCAGCCGGACACATTCATGTCAGACTTGAGTAGGAGCTAGTGATATAAGGTAATAGTGACTTCCTAGAGTTCATACTGGCAGGGGTGCAGTTTTCAAGGCTAGTGGTGTGGGTCTAATAGCAGGACCCAGTGTCTAGTGTCTGTGTATCAGTAATTCCCAGCAGTACCCCATCTTGGAGTGGATAAAGAAACTCCAAAAGGGCCCAGTCACTGCCTGAAGGTGCCACGTAAAGCTGCATGAAGAGATAGGTCTGCTTCCCATTGTGCTATGGCTGGCGCTGACATCTTTTCCCCAAGCCAGTTGATGGCTTCATGATTTTCATGTTGAGTGGGAAGGGAAAAGACCTTATTCCTAAATTGCTGATGTCCCAGCACAATATGCTGACACCATCCAGGTTGGAGGGCTACTACATAAAGAGAGTCCTGAAAGACAGGGAGACAGGACATACATTTTCCAGTGGGGAGAACTGTGGGTGGTATCTCAGTTTGTACTTGCCTGGAAGGAGAGAGAGTTTGGGTTAAACATCTTCACTATGGGGGCGCTTGGATGGCTCAGTCCATTGAGCATCCATCTCTTAATTTTGGATCAGGTTATGATCCCAGTGTTGTGGGATCAATCTTTTGTTGGGTTCCTCACTGAGCATAAAGCCTGCTTAAGATTCTCCCTCTTTCTCTCTGTCTCTCTTCCTTGGTCTTTCTCCCCACTACCTCTCAAAAAAAAATCTTCATCATGGGCAATAGCGAATGGTTTGGTTGGAGGCTCAAGGTCTGAGAAAAACCATGATTACAGTTGGTGATATGGAAATTTGAAGGGGAGGGATGAGGGTGGTCCTCTTAGGATGATAAATATTTGCCTCCCACATGAATTCACCAAAAGGCTTTCCCTTCAGAGAAGTCCTTCACTTATGAGGGAGATCCCCCTTGTAACTGTCAGTCAGCCTCTCCTCAGCCATCCAATGTTTGCTCAGTGATCTCTTGAAGTCAGTAGAGTTCAAGGGGATAGAGACTAAGCCTGGGCTAACAACATGCCTTTACCTTCCTGAAGGGTAACTTGGGTTAGTGTCATCATTGTTGTGTGCCCAACTGGCAAGCAGCAACAATTAATCTAAAATGACGCCATACTGAGGAGGGACCAGTCAGCTACCTGGTGAGATGTTGACTGCATCAGACCCACCTTATACCTAGGAATCAAGGATGTAGAGTGGAAGTGACATGTCTCACTAGGAAACATACTTGTAAAATTGTTGCTCCCTGCTCTCCAGGCTCAGGGCTCTGTTGGCTTCAAGGCCTTGGCCCCCAAGGCAGAAATGCTTCTACTTGAAAGTGTGGTCATGGTTCCATTTAGCTGGAAGCTGACTATTTCAGGCTCCTCTTGTCACTGCAGAAACAGGCCAGAGAAGGAGTTAGAGTGTTCACTCGGGCAACTCATAACCTGGGTGCCTCTGATTGTTGCTCTGGTATCTTTCTTCGGACACTACTTCTGACACCACATGTATGCAGTTTCCCCACATTAATTTTCCAATTCTCTGACATCAACTGGGTTTCCAGCAATTCTGTCCAATTCTGATACTACCTGAGGTTAGTGCAGACCCCGCAGGTTGAGGAGTCAGTCCCACAAAACTGCCCCCACTTCAGACACCAGTTGCAAATCCTAGGACCATCTGTACCGCTGACCAACTAGCTATAAATTCAGTTTCCCACAACCTTTCTCTCAGGTTCTAGAATTTGCTAGAATGACTCACAGAACTCAGGAACACATTTTATTCATGTTTGCCAGTTTAGTGTTATAAAGGTTGCAATTCAGGAACAGCCAAATGGGAGAAATACGTTGGGCAAGGTTTTGGGGTGGTGATGTATGGCTTCCATACGCTCTCCAAGTGCCTCTCCTCCTAGCATTTCAATGTGTCCACGAAAACAACTGATTAAATCATTGGGTGTTTGTGACAGAACTCAGTGTCTAGCCCCTCTCTCCTCCCTGAAGATCTGGGAGTGGGGCTGAAAATTCCAGCCCTCTAATCATGCCTTGGTCTTTCTGGTGACCAGTCCCTGTGCTGAAGCTATTTCTAGCATTTCTCTTCCTGCCCTCCCCCAGGAAGGAGTCATCACTTTAGCATACAAGAGACACTTTTATCGCTCAGGAGATTTCAAGGGTTTTATGAGCTCTGTGTCAGGAGCTGGGGATAAAGAAGTAATATTTATTTTTTTTATTATACCACAGATGCCATATCCAGTGGTAAAAAATTAGAGAAGACTATAGTGATTCCAAATGGACAGTACTATGAAAGGATCAAATTTCTCAGGAGTTTTCCCACCAGGTAAAAACGTAAGTGGATAGAGTAGGAATGAAGTCACTACTTCAACGAGAGCCACATAATCAGTTGTAGAAACAGGGATTGCAGGAGTGGCTCAGGTTTTCTCTCTGGTGTTTTGCATATTTTACTTGTTACTTTATTCTTTTGTTTTTCTCCATTTCTTCCACAATTTTATATAGAGTGCATCATTATAACTTTATAATTATCAAATATTGAGACTGGCCACAAAGGAGCTAGGGGATGAATGGTCATTATCCAGATGTTGGCCTTGGAGACGGACGCCGTGACTGAGTCTTTTGGGTTTTCTAACTTTTGGGGTGTGATTCCAGTTGTGTGTTGGAGAATTACACTATGTTCAGCAGGAAGTGTTTTTGACCTTTGGAAATTTTAAGTTTGGTAAAAGGAGTATGTATTGATGGTGGGAAGCCAAATAAGTGGATTGCAGGGGATATCTGTTTACCCAACATCTCATGTCCTTCTTACGTCTGGGAGAGTCTTTATAAGACAAGATAGGAGGCAGCAACCTACCTCAGGTATAAAAACTGAAATACTAGAATACTAGACTTGGTTTTCAGCCCTTCTTTCTTGGGGGGTGCGGGGGGGTTATAGTACACGGATATGTGATCTTGGCTCTGCCAAGCAGACACTCCCATGCCAGACATTGACTCAGGAAGCAGAGACTTCCTGGAATTTTCTTTGGTGAGAATGGTGGCTGCTGTAGTAACTAGGCAATTTCTGGAAGGAGCAGCCGTAGCCATTTCATCAGTGGGACCCTGAGCTCACTTCCGAAGTGTCTCAGTGCAGGTGGTAAGGTGCCATTCTCAATGAGTCATATTCTGTGAGTAGAGTTTGGACATTTCTCCTAGCCATGTAGCCTCCTACAGTGACTCCCCGGGCCACTCAAAAATCTTTTGATATGTTTATTTTTTGTTTCAATGAGATGGAATTGGTTTGTCTGGCTTGCAACTAAGAAGCTGGTTGATATGTGCCAATGGGTAGACTGCTGGAGAATTAATTCTCATGCTGATTAATGGCCATGTGGTTTTTACCAAATAAGTTAGCAAACATTCTCATGAAAAAGCACAGAACTTCCTTATTAGATCAGAAGTGAGATATCCAGAACCCCAGTGTCCATCTCACACAGCCATTTGCTTTATTTTTAATGCCAGTGCTTTCAAAGTAGGAAAGAATGATTGTGTGGCTCCTGGGTGGCTCAGTTGGTTAAGCATCTGACTCTGGCCCATGTCATGATCTTGTGGTTCATGAGTTTGAGCCCTGCATTGGGCTCTGTGCTCACAACTCAGAGCCTGGAGCCCGCTTCTGATTCTGGGTCTTCCTCTTTCTCTGCCCTCTCCTGTTCATGCTCTGTCTCTCAAAAATAAATAAATGTTAAGATTTTTTTTTAAAAGAAAGGAATGTTTGAAAATGGAGCAGTCGAGGATTGTGCTCATGTCGTACCAGAAACAGCATCCAGGTGTCCTCAGTGGATAGCACTCAGATCACTAGTGTGCAGATGCCTCTCAAGGCTAAATCTTGGCCGTGGTTTCCAGAAGGGCCATAACACAGTTACATGAGCTGCCACAACAGTGATTTCACACATGTTCATGTATTCGGGAGAGAAGGAAAGAGCAGGCCACCTTGTCTGAATGCATTTGGGGTACCAGATTCTCCAGTGGAAAGCCATTGGGATTTTAGAATAGTAGTTGGATTTTTAAGCTTTTGCAACCCTGTTCCTGGAAGTATTTGAGGTTCTTTGATGAGGGAAATTAGTCAAACTAGCAAGAAGATGGAAAAGGAGCATTGAAAAACAGGTGCCCTTGTTGGTTTGGATCTATCAGAGAGCCTGATAGATTGAGAGACGATGCGGAAGATGATTCAGCCTATGTGTGGCCAGCAGCCTGAGGCCCTGCATGCTAGGTGTGTGTGTATGAGACAGAGAGGGAGAGATAACCCAGTGCATGGGCTCTGACTTTTCACTCCTAGCTAAGAGTCTTTGGGGAAAGTATGGTGGGTACATATCCCACCCCTTATTCAATCCTAACTAACATTGGCCTTGTTAATAGGACTCCCTATTGGACCTTTGCAAAAGTCTCACTGAAGTTCTCCATATGTCCCCTTCAGAAGGGTAAACTTCATCATCAAGTTCTGTAATCCCTAACTTATATTCTAATAAGAAAGTGTCGAGCTGACTCATTACAGGGTATTTAGCCTTCCTGGTTGGAAGAGAAATTAAAAAGCCATCTGGTACACCCACCATACTTTCTCCAAAGACTCTTAGCTATGAGAGAAAGGTCAGGATGTGCTGGCTATTTAGTTTTTCTTCCTGTGGAAAGGTACGTGATATGACTTCCATGGGTAAGAGATGATCAGATTTAAGACACGATCAGATTCTACCTCCTGCAGGATTAACCAAGCTGAAGCAAGATGACCACAGGAACTGCCAGAGCATTCTTACTAAATCCAGTCTACCATTTTCGAGAAAGTGCTGTTTCTTGCCTCAACCCTGTTCAGTGTTCAACTATGAAAGCAAGTGAGAGTGTAGGGTTCCCTGAGACTTGGCACAAGCTCACTCTTTGGGTATTCTCTCTCATTACTGTCTCATATCTCTCATTACTGTCTCATATCTCTCAGTACTGTCTAGTTCACAGACTATCCTCAATGAAACCACACAACTTACCAATTCTCTAATACACCTGTCTGATCCCAAGCCCCCCTCGCATGTAGTTTTTGAAGAATCCTACCGCTGGTTTTGGCCTTCCACAAAACCACACTGTCTTCCATGTCTGCTTGGCTTTCTTCCTCTGCCATCATGCAGAACCAGAAAGTGTGCCCCAAAGCAGCAGCAAAGTTGGCCCTCCACTTCCTGATTCAGATACCACAGCTGGCACTGCTCATGTGTCCACATGGAAACTATGGGTGCTGCTGCTTCCAGAAGCTGAACGTAGCTACCACCACTGTGGCCATCTCAACAGGTTGGTTGGCGCGAGTCTCCCCCACTGTGGCTGTCCCTTCCTGAGCAAAACCTGGGGAGGGGCACATGACTTATAGAACCTAGGTCCTGGGCCTGGGAAAGTGAGTGTCGGCCACTCTGGGCTTCTATGGTGGGGCCCGGGCTCTACCTGATAAGGAAGGAGACATGCCAAATGCAGGAAGTGTGTTCAGAGTCTGATCAGCTAAAGAGAATGCCAAAGGTTAACACGAGGGCTTCACATGCTAACAGTGGCACTTAGGAGTGATTTGCACGTGATGTCCTACTAAGCTCAGATGTCATGTTTTATCACTGAATCCTCATGACAGCCCTATAAGCTTAGCCTAAGTAATCTCTAGTTCATATAATAGGGATATCATATATAAGAAACTAAACATTTCTATGGAAGACTCCGTAGACTTCTGTCTACACCATCATTTAAAACTTCTTATGAGTTTCTTTTATATATAGCATTATGGCATAGTCTGAGGAATACTAGGCTAGGAATTTGAATCCTGGGTTCAAGTTTTGACTCTCTTACACAATTGGTGTGATATTGAAAAAGTTACTTTTGCTTTTCCCTGTTCACTTTTCTTGCTGGTGGAATGGGGCAATGATAACCGTGCATGATTATGAAATGAGATAAGAAAACGACAGGAATTTTATATCCCTTCCAGGCACCTTGCGCCCTTCTTGGACTGCACATTTTTTTCAGGCTCTAATATTTCCTCGTGGGGAAGGTTTCCCAACTTCCCTAGACTACATTGGTTGTTTCTTAACTGCTTCAACAGAGGCAGATGCTGAGGGTCTGAGAACTTTAAGATTAAAGGACAGCGCAAGGAGGTCAGAGAAAACTTCACTTGGTGGGGGTTCACACCTGAACTTCTGTCTTCTCTACCACCCATCCTGGGCCTACCAGATTTTGGCAGGAGGGATTCTGGAACACCCACTTAAGTGGTCCAGAGATCATAACTAGTGGAGGAAGCACCACATGTAGAATGAATTTCTCTGGAGCTGACTCTTCTGTCCACACTCTGACCTTGCAAGCTCTCGTTGGAACAGTCGCCATCACTGTTCCTCATCCTCTGAGATTCAGCTTGGGAGCTCCTTCTCCAGAAAGCCTTTGCTCACCGATGCCTCACAGCTCAGTCCGTTGGCTGGAGTTAGTGCCCATATCAGTCAGCACAGGCCAGGTTGGCAGTAACAACATACATTCCCAACATCTCAATGACTCCAAAACATAAGACTTCTTTTCTGCTGAAGCTTACAGTACACATCCATTGCTCGTGGGCTGGGGCTTCCACTGTAAGTTGTCCTCACTCAGCCTAGATGGCAGGGACTCCGTCTCTGTGCCTTCAGGATCACTGAGGCAGCCACTGCTCTTACGGCATCTGCTGAGAGTGACAGGTGGCATTTCTGTTTATGTTTCAGTGAAAAGCATGTCTGAAGACCGGCACAATATCAAGAGACAAGGAAACAGAATACTGCCATGTTCCTTGAAAAGAGATAATGAAAAATCTTTGGTGAGCTGTCAGATGACCCACAGCGGCCCATGTTTGAGTGTGTATGTGTGTTTTGATAGTCTTATGTGTATAGCTAGCCTTTGCACATTGTCTTTAATTATATTCCTTTATATCCAGCTCCTCTATTAGCCCGTTAGTTCGCTCAGGGCAAGAGTTGTGTTTGATTCTATATTCCTGGTCCAGAGAGTAGGGGGAATTCGCCCAGCTCTGGTGGTCTTTTGTAGCCATTCCTCCTCACATGGGATTTCTTTCCCAGGGGCATCTGCAGACTTCCAGGGTCTTCCAAGTTACCTGGCCTCATTCTCCCTAAGCCCTAGAACAGTTGAATGGTCTGAACTCTGCTAGTCAAGAGGAGCTCATCTCCTCTGTTCCAGATCAAGCTCTGTTTTCATCTGGACCCCCGGGGCCTCCTCTCATTTTCCTCAGAGGACGGGGGAGAACTGAGAATCCAAATCCTTAGTGCAGAACAGGCTCTGTGGGTGCCAAATACCCATAAACCCATTACATCCGGGCCTCGGGATGTTTGGTATCTGCCTCCTACTCCCAAAGGTCTGCCCCACATCTGAAAACCTCTAGCTGCCTGACTGCAAACAAAGCTTTATCCCTGTGGGGATGGAACTGTCCCAGACCTCGGCCTCACAGGGTCCTTGTCCCCCCTTGCACAGAGAACACCTGGAAGTTGGTCACATGCTCAGCCAGGCGAGCACCCCCGAGGCCCCCAGAGGTGAGGGATGGATGGGGCCGTCTGGCAGCCTCCACTGAGCTGGTGAACTTGGCACAAGAGCTTCTCAAGCAGACGTTTGACTTCAGGTGGAGATGCTTCCTGAACACCTCTCCCCTTGGCCCCTCAAGAACAGATGCCAGAAGAGTCCGGGTGGAGAGTCCCAGGGCCCTGACCAGTGCCAGGAAGTGTTGACCTGGGTGCTAGATCCTGTCTGTCAACCAGAGCCTCTGGAAAAAAACAAAACAAAACAAAACAAAACAAAACACTCAAAAAGGGAAATGCTGGCAAGAAAGAAAATGAAATGGGTCAGAGAAATTTCATTAGATAGATTGCTTAGAGATAAAGGCAATCCAGAGAAAATATTCCCAAGAGTTAAGAAACGCGGCACGACAATTTTTGATACCCATGATGGCAATTTGATTTCTCTTTCTTTTTGTCCTCACGCTGCTGACAGCTCTCCTCATTCTCTTAAATATGGGTTGCCAGAGTCAATTAAACATGCAAGAGGAACAGTATACATTTTGGAGGAAACTAATGATTGTTACACCTTAGGGCAGCTTAATGAACGCATTAATAAACGATCCTTCGCCATGATTTTCTCCTAATAGCCATCAAAATCTTTGCAAATCTACAGCACAATACACAGCGTCTTGTTCCAAGATTTGCTTTAAAAAAAAAAAATCAATGCATACCTAAGTTATTTGTGTCAAAACTCATTTATTTTCACAATAACACGGACTGTCAAACCTGACATCCTGCTAATAGCATCCAATGCATTTCCATATTATTCAAATATTTCCTTTTATGAAATGGGGACTTTTACTCACACGGCCCTGTGCACCGTGCCGCACGCATTTGCACATTAGCTCAGTTCACACAGCCAGAGAGGGGTTACCTGTGGCAACTAATTATGCCACCCTTTCTGCATATTAATGAGTCTGTGAGCAGCCATTCTCTGTGCTGCGGAGAGGAAAAACAATTCCAGCCTAAATGGGAAACCGATTACAGGCAGAATACCAGAGAGTCGGAGAGTGATTTTTGATAATTTTCCATTTTTGATGTCCCTGAGGTGTATTCGTTTCTACTGCTGCTGTAACAAATTACCCACAAACTTTGTGGCTTAAAACAGGAATCTATTATCTTACAGCTCTGGAGTTCAGACGCACCGCACAGGTCTCCCTGGGTTCAAATGAAGGTGTCAGCGGAGCTGTGTTCCCTTCCAGAGGCTCCAGGAGAGGAGTTTTCCAGCTTCTGGAGGCCTCTCTCTGGGCCTTGCACGTAAACCCACATTTCAGAACCAGGAAGGGGGCGCTGACTCCTTCTCATGCTGCCATCTCTAACCGTAGTGTGGAGAAAGACTCTCCAGTTTTAAGGATTTGTGTGAGTGGATAAGACCCACCAGGATAATTCCAGATAGTCTCCCCATCTCACAGTCCTTAACTGTAATCACATCCGCAAAGCCCCTTCGCCATGCAAGGCGCCATATTGACAAGTTGACAGGCTCTGCAGTTAGGAGGCAGATGTGTTCGGCGGAGTAGGGGGTGAGACGGGGGTGGGGTGCCGATTCGGTCTCTCACCCCAGATCTTTCACATCCAGCTGTGCTAGAAGAAGCCAAACCCAATGCGGCGAGGGCTCGCAAATTTCCTCACAGGTTGATGACTCATTTCTCATCTGCTACTTGCCCTCATTGATCTCTCAACCCCTTCTCTTTTCCTTTACTTTCTCTGCCCCCTCCATCCACTTCCCTTGTCCCTTTCTCTTGTTTTGTCCTTTGTAGTTTCTGCTGTCATCCAAGAGAGCTCACAACACCCCGCTTGAGTTAGCAGCCTTGCTGAGTGTCCCCCGCCTGGTCCCTGGATCTGTGCATCATGTCACTGTATCACCTCCTTTGATTAAACATGGTGGCATCTATGGCCCCGTTTCATCGCAACCTACACACATTGGTCACTCCTACGTGCCAGGCTCCCGGCAAAGCAGGACACTATAAAGACATAGGGAATGGAACTGACATCGGGACGTCCTGTGCTTTGCATGCCCTTGAAGCACCCGTGGCCACTGTAGGGACTTCTCATACCGTGGCTTTCTGCGTTTCTTTGCCTAAGAGCTTTCTCTGGGTTTGGTGGAGAACAGAGGACAGTGCCATGCTACTAGTGCCCCAGGAGCCACCCTCAGCGGGTGGGGGATGAAGGTTGGTGAATAGCACTCTGGCTTTCTTAGCCCTCAGTGAGACAATGCAGGGTCTACACCAGCTCCCAGTGGCCAAGAGGGGGTGGAGCCCCAGTTGCCTGTGGTGGCAATCCACTCTGCTCCTTTCTGTCTCACTCCCCCACACCCTTGCAGTACTTCCTGGGATCACCTTCCACGTAAACACATGCCCAAATTCTTGTTTCGGGGTCTGCTCTTGGGAGAACCCCACCTCCAACGGAAGACCTCATTCCTGTGCTGGAGAAGATCAGGGAGAGAGAGAGACACTAGTAAGGAGGGTTGTATGAACAGTATTGAGGGGCCCAGAAAAGTGAGGTCCTGTACACATGTGCCCCCTCCTGGGTCCTCTGCTTCTTTCAGTATCTCTCCTTCACGAAGGAACTAGTACCTTTCCTCTGGCCATTGAAAAATTTTTCCTTTTAGAACTATTGGCATGGAACTGGCTGCCCCTTGTGGCAAAGGCAGGAAGCGCTGCTCTTAACCTCCAGGGACAGAAAGTGAGAGAGGAAGGCGGGCAGGGGTCTGGTCAGTGGCTGGCTCAGTCCTCATTCCAGGAAGAACAGGCTGGATGGGCAAAAGCAGAACCATTCTTTTTGTAAGAAAACCGAGCGATAACTACCCAAGGCAAAAATCCTGTACCTCATCATATTGACACCCTGCCCCTCTTCTCCTGGGACTGGTTCTGGATATCCTGCCCCAGGTGCGGATTCCAGCTGTGACATTGACTCCCTGACCTGGTGGAAGCTGTCCTGCCTGCTGTCCCCCAGGGGTGCATTCCTGAGCAACTTGGCGTGTACCCATAAGAAATGCCTACAGCAGGGAGCCTTTATTTGATGAAGCCACAGCTGCCTTTGAAGTAATCATTGCCATATCAAATTGGGAAGCTAATCTGATTTTAGAAGTATGGCCAAATCTCTGCTTAAAATTCCCTCATAATTGTCAGGGGCATTGAATCTACAGCAACCATCTCAAACTGTAGAAGAATTTATGAGTTTGAAAATGAGAGATACATGTTCTCCTCACAGCACAGACACTTAATGGGGCCAGATGATTGAGGCGGCCATCTTGCTTTGGGTGGAGATACAGATAGGGTGGCTGAAGAGGAGTCCATGTTTTCAAGAGGGGGTTATAAAATCAACCCATTTTTGTGGATGTCAAATGTTTCTTGGCCAGTGCTGCCTGAATTCCTTTTCAGTCTTGTTAGGGTTAGAAAAACATCTAAGTGGGTGGTTGCTCAAAATGGCCACAAGACGGAAGGGGAGAGCAGGGATTCTCCATGATGGCAGTGGGGAGGTAGAGATAGTGCAGGCTTTCTCAGCAAGGGGCGCAGCAAAACAAAGTGGGGAGGCACACATGAACAGTTTGGAAAAATATTCTCTAAATTATAAGTTAATAATACCAGTGAAAACTAAGTTCCTTAATTGGTAGGATATTGAGGGCGTTTGAGAATCTTGGGAGTGAAGGATTGAGTTTTTATATTTATATCAAAGGAGAAGGACTTTTTAAAAAATTTTTATTTAAAAAATTTTTTTTTAACGTTTACTTATTTTTGAGACAGAGAGAGACAGAGCATGAATGGGGGAGGGTCAGAGAGAGAAGGAGACACAGAATCGGAAACAGGCTCCAGGCTCCCAGATGTCAGCACAGAGCCTGATGTGGGGCTTGAACTCACGGACGCGAGATCATGACCTGAGCCGCAATCGGATGCTCAACCGACTGAGCCACCCAGGCGCCCCAAAGGGTAAGGACTTTTAAAAGAGATGGTAAATACCTTTGGGGGTGGGATATAAAGGAAGGTCAATAACTTTTACAATGATTTCCAAAGTTAAGAACAAGAAATGAGTGGAAGAGAGAAATTTCAAGAATAAACAGACAACGGAATGAGCCTGGGATGAGCCAGTAATAAAATTCTTCAAGACTTAGGAGAGAGAGGGGTGCCTGGGTGGCTCAGTCGGTTGAGCATCCGACTTCAGCTCAGGTCATGATCTCATGGTCCGTGAGTTCGAGCCCCGTGTCGGGCTCTGTGCTGACAGCTTGGAGCCTGGAGCTTGCTCTGGATATGTGTCTCCCTCGATCTCTGCCCCTCCCCCATTCATGCTCTCTCTCTCTCTCTCTCTCTCTCTGTCCAAAATAAATAAACATTAAAAAAAAAAAAAGACTTAGGATAGAGAGAGCCCTCCCTTACTCCACTTCCTCCCATGGAGCCAAGGGTGTTTATGTCAGGACATCTCTTGTTTAAGGTGGAGGTCCAGGTAGGGTAAGGAGGCAATTTTTGTCCATAAATACTTTTTTTGAATTCATTCATTCATTCTTTCATTCATTCAACAAAGATTCCTGAGGACTTACCAAGCTGTAGTGCGTGGTGCTGGGAATATGATGGTTAGCGAGATAGTTACATGTCTGGAGGGAAAGGTGGGTACTGATCAACCATTATGGCGCCAGCCATTACAAAATGACAGGAGAAGCATAACAGTCTGGGGTAAACAAAGCAAGAGAAGGTCACGGGTAACCTGAGGCCTGGAGGATGGAATGTTGTCCAGGTAAAGGAGGTGGGAGATGTTCCAGGCACAGTGAAGAACTTTGTGCAAAGACACAGAGAAGAGGGACGTTCGGAGAATGAAAATAAGTGTGGCTGTGGCACACACAGGAGATGGGGTGGGGAGCTAAGCAGGACCTGGTTCATGAAGGGCCTCATCGGCCGTGCTGAGCCTGCCAGGCAGGGAAGTGATGCATTACCCATAGTTAACCTCCGCTAAGTGCTCGCTACCTGCCAAGGTCTTTGCAGGACACTTTTATTATTGTTACTCTACTTGTCCTCAAATACTGTGTGGTTGGACCAGTGACCCTGGTTTGGCAGGTAAATTGTCTGGTTCCCCTACATAGGAACAGTGATTCTGTCCATTTTACAGATTAACAAAATGGAGGCTCAAAGATGGCCTGTGATTCGCCCACATTCACATGACTTCTAGATGATGGAGAGGATTTTGTTGCAGGTGTGTGTGTCATGGAATCCTGGTAGTTAAAACCCTTCTCTGTATGTCCCCTTGGATTATAGTCTTCTGGTTTTTTTTTTAATTAATTTATTTTGAGAGAGAGAGAGAGAGAGAGAGAGAACATGAGCGGGGGAGGGCCAAAGAGAGAGGGAGAGAGAGAATCCCAAGCAAACTCCATGCTATCAGCATGGAGCCCATCACAGGGCTTGATCCTATGAACCGTGAGATCATGATCTGAGCTAAATAAAACCAAGAGTTAGACGCTTAACTTACTGAGCCACCCAGGTGCCCCTAGACTCTTGACTTTAAAAAAACTTCTCTAGAGAAGAGCAGGACAGAGCTGAAAGCAGAGGGGACAGTTAAGGGCTTGCACAGCAGTCTTCTGAGAGCTGATGACAGTGGGCCAGAGTTGTGGGCATGAAGAAGACAGGTGGATGGGGACATACCTAGAAACAGAAAGAACAAGAGGGTGAGATGTGTCACAGAGGGGTATTCTTTTCTTCACAAGACATCTGAGGTTAATCTATCATTTTTAATAATATTATACTCCACAAATATACCCAATTATATATCCATTATTCTGCTACCATTTAGGTTGTTTTGTTATTATGAAAAATGCTCCTGCCATGCTAGAAATAGATCCAAAATTGCACATTCTTTCTTGAGTTCCTACCATGGAATTATGCATGGTTCCATATATTTTAGTGTTTGCATATGAGTAACAGCGATTGAGGTGTAATCCCATGAGTTGATTTTTGGGTCTTGAAATGTATTTTCTTCTCTAAGTATTTCTTCTCGTTAAATTATTTTTCTACTGTTATAACTGAGGTGGGTTTTTTTTTTTTCTCCATTGGAATTCCGTTGGTAATGGTGGAAAAGGATGGGCCACAGAAACCATGGTCAAAAAATTCTTGGATAACTGTTCTAAGAAAAGGTGTAGGATTTGGAGTTGGAAAAAAACACAGATTAAAGAAACAAGGGCAAGGGGGGCTCAGTCAATTAAGCTTCTGACTTCTGTTCAGGACATGATTTCACGGTTCGTAGATTTGAGCCCCGTGTGAGGCTCTGTGCTGACAGCTCGGAGCCCGGAGCCTGTTTCGGATTCTGTGTCTCCCTCTCTTTCTCTGCCCCTCTCCCGCTCACACTCTGTCTCTGTCTCTCTCTCTCAAGAATAAATAAACACTAAAAAAAAAATATGAGCAAAACATGACTAGCACATTCCTCATCTGTGGAATGGGTATAATAATACATACCACCAAGGATTGGTATAATTACATGACGTAGGTATGACATGATGTAGGTGAAAGTGTCTATAAAGTTACAAAGTGCTAAGTAAGTACTGTGTTATTCCTTCTGGAATTCCAAAGAATTTTAAGTTTTTCTGTAAGTAGGTGATGATACCATATGACAAGTTCCTGCTAGCATACAAAAATATTTTTACTGAAAAGAAAACGTGGACACAGAAAACCATGTGACAACAGTGTATGTTTAACGAGTTATTATTATTAAGGCGAACATCCGTAACCACTACCCCAGGCAAGACCTAGAACTTTGCCGCCTAGAAAGCACTGCCCCCCTCCATTTGTCCCATCTCTATTATGGACCCTTCTCTCCCCACTACCCTGACTTATCTCAAAATTATTTCCTTGTGTTTCCTTTTATTACCCAGATGTGCATCCCCAAACATTATGATACAGTCATGGCTTTAAAAAGTTATGATATTATTATCTTTCTTTTTTAAATGTTCATATATTTATTTTTGAGAGGGGGCGGGGAGAGGGAGAAAGGGGCAGAGAGAGAGGGAGAGAGAGAAAGAATCCCAAGTAGGTTCCGGACTATCATCGCAAAGTCTGACTCCGGGCTGAAACTCACAAACCATGAGATCATGACCTGAGCTGAAATCAAGAGTCAGATGCTTAACCGACTGAGCCACCCAGGTGCTCCTATGTATGATATTATCTTTTAAGGCTCTTTTAATATACCTTTTTTCCCCCTCCCTTGCAGTTCATCTGGTGAAGAACCAGGCTTACTTACCTTGCAGTTCCCCACAGTAGGATTTTTCCTGATTGCACATGCTTGGTGCTATTCAACACGTTCCTCTGTCCCCTACATTTCCTGCACGCTGCCAGCTGGATCCAGAAGCTTGCTCGGACTCAGGTCAGACCCCTTTGGTCAGATGAACGGGTGATGCCAAATGCCTTCAAAGGACTTCTGGTTGTCTCTTTTTTATGATGTGAGGAGCTATTGATATCCATTATTAAGTAATTATGTCCATTACTTAATAGGGGGCTGCAAAATAGCAGTATTCTGATTTTATAATTTCTTTGCCACTTATTCACCGGACTTCTTTTATAAAGAGATGCTTCTTCTCATCTACCATTTGGTTACTCAGTTGTTCAGATCATGTCAAAAAGGCAGGACAAATGCCTGAGTCTTTCCCTTTATTTAAACTGTTCAAGATAACGGATTGGTTTCCCTGCAGCCTCTGGAGGTGATTCATTTTTCCGTTTAAGGTCATTGTGAGCTCATGGATCTAAAGATACTTTGATGGGTTAAATCTTTTGAAATTATGCCAGTTCTCTCAAAACTGAACTTTCAAAGTCAAGAGTTCCTGTTATCAAGCCCCGCCTCCACTTTCTCACTCTCTCTGCTTTATCTTTTTTTTTTTTTTCTGTATAGGTAATGGCAACTTCTTTCTGATTCCAGTCTCCCCTCTCCTCCAATCCTTTTTCTAAACCTTTTGTTGTATTTTGACATTGAACGTGTACAAAAAAGGGCTCAAAGCATAATGTACAACTCTAGCAGTTATCAGCACTCAGTTGGACAAACAGATTGTTCAGGCACCCCAGAAGTCCCTTCTGCGCATGGCCTTCTAATCACTCCCAATATTTTGAATTTTGACACTGTGGTTGGGTTTTGCATTTCTATTTACCATCCAATAAATGGAAATATATGGTATTTGTTTTGTGTTTGGTTCCTTTTGCTCAAGGTCCTGTCCATGAGGTCTATCCATGCTTTGCTTGCGTGGTGGTTTAGCATTCCATTGCACAAAGATACCACAATTTCATGTATCCATTCTTCCACCGGGTGGTCGTGTAGGTGGTTTCTGGCTTGGGGCCATTCTGAATAACACAGGTGTAAACGTTTTTGTACTAATCTCTTGGCGTCCATTTCCACATATTTATGTTGGGTCTGTTTCTCAGATGGGAATTTATGATTTTGGGGGGTGCACAACTCTTTAGCCTTAGTAGCTGACTCCTGTTTTCCAAACTTCTTATATCAATTTAAAATCCCGGGGTATCTGGGTGGCTTAGTTGGGTAAGTGTCCGACTCTGACTCTCGGTTTTGGCTTAGGTCATGATCTCATGGTTTCGGGAGATTGAGCCCCGCGACGGGCTATGTGCTGATGGCGCAGAGCCTACTTGGGATTCTCCCTCTGTCTCTCTATGTCCCTCCCCCACTCGCACTTTGTCTCTCTCTAAAAAAATAAATAAAAAGGTCCCACCCATAGCCCATGAGAGCTCCCGTTATTTCATCCTTGTCAGCACTTGGTATTGTCAGCCTCTTCCGTTTTAGTCATTCTAGTGATGTGATATTTTATTGTCGTTAAAAAAACTTTTTTTAACGTTATATTTATCTATTTTCAAGAGAGAGAGGGAGAGAGAGAGAGAGCACGTGAGTGCAAGTTGGGGAGAGGTGCAGAGAGAGAGCAAGACAGAGAATCCGAACGAAGCAGGCTCCAGGCTCCAAGCCTTCAGCGCAGAACTCGACACAGGGTTCGAACTCAGGAACAATGAGATCATGACCTGAGTCAAAGTCGGAGGCTTAACTGGGCCACCCAGGCTCCCTTGTAATTGACAGTTCTGATTACTAATGAGATTGAGCACATTTTCATTTATTTGTTGTCCATTTGGAAATCCTTTCCTCTGAAGTTCCCATTACACATTCTTTTTTTTTTTTTTTTTGTTTTCTGTTGGTTTGACTCTCTTTTTGGGGGAGATGATTTGCATGAATTCTTTCCAAAGTCAGGATGTAAGCCCTTTGTCAGCTGTTTGCGTTGCAAATACCTTTCCACTGGCTTCCCTTTTCACTCTCTTAATGGTGTCTCTTGATGCACAAAATTTCTTGATTTTAATGTAGTCACGTAACAACCCAAACCTCTCCTTAATGGCTAGTGCTTTTTATGTCTTTTAAAGAAAACAATCCTCTACCCTGAAGTCATTAAGATTAATTACTCTGTTGCTTTTCACATTTAGATCTAGAATTCACTTGGAATTTTTGTGTATGCTGTGAAGTAGGGGTCAAGTTTTTGTTTTTGTTTTTCCCCACATGAAGAGCCAATAAAGTTGGCTATTACAATTGGTCTTGTAATAAAAAATAATCCACACTGTATTATAGCCGTGAATGGATACAAGGTGACACAGCGTAATTTGCCAAAGTTGTGGGGAATAAGGGAAACATTAAGACAACAGGAGACTCTATTTCCGCTTTATCAGCCCACAACAGATTGAGGAAAGAAGTAACTAAGTAAGGGTGGAGAAGATTTATTTAACAAATAGAAAATTTAAAATGCAAAGTGTTGCTGGGAAAAAAAAATAAAAGAATATTTAGATACATTAGTATATGTAAAATGAATAGCTGATTTTGAGCCTCACAGCCCCATTGAAATTAGTAGGTATCTCTCTGTTCTTCCCCCTCAGAGCCAGAGGAAAACGGGTCCTAAATGCTGACCCCACTTCTCTGCGCTTTCCTCTTGGCCCTAATTCTTTACTTTCTTGTTAGTTCGCTGATGTCCTTCAAGAAGCTATTTTGTTGCTATTGTTGTTTTTCTTTTACTTGGTCCAGCCCTTTCTGTTTATGCTCAGAGACAGGGTGGACCTGGCTTATGTTGCCTGCCATTGTCCAGAAGAGGGCGCTACCAATTCATTCTTTATGATTGTCAATGATCATTGCTAAAATATCAACAATCATCTTTCTTTGATTAAAACATGGCGGTCACCCTTGAATACCATTGGGGAACATTTTTCAGTGTGTGTTCTGGGGCCCTCTAGAAGGGTTGCAGGGAAAATACAAGGTGTCCGTGGTCACATGCCTTCTTGCTAAGAGTTCGGGGTAAGCTGGTATAAATAGCATTCTGCCGGGTTCTTCAGCACAGACCTCCTCAGGGCCTCTGTGTATAATATGCCTTGTGGGAGAGTGTTAGAGAAGTGTTTCCCAAATCTATTTGAACACAGAGCCCTTTCCTCACCAAGCATCTCAAAAAACGCTTCTTCCTGAGAACACACTGGAAAGTGCTACTTTAGGCAAAAAAAGACTTCCACTGTAGGACTCGAGACCCGCCTTCTATGTTCTCAGCCTCACCCCTGGCCTCTCCCTCTCCCACACTATGCTCCATCCTGTTGGGGCACTCACATATTTCTGTGTTCCCTGTGACCATTCTGTTCCTTTGCTTCTGCCTGGAATGTCTTCTTCTTGGCCTACCTCATACATACGTACCCTCCCAGGTGGGGCCCCATCTTCTCCAGGAAGCTTCTTTGACCTCCTGGGCCTGTGGACTCCCCTGCCTTTTTTCTTTCAAAGCTGGCCCTTGGGATTCCTTCTCCTCCTAGGACTGACAGGACCTCAGTAGAATTGTCTGCTTCCTTCCCTTGCCCCAGGAGCTCCAAGAAAATAGGGCCAGACCTGTATTTCATCTCACTAATGGTGCTTCAGTATACTGGGGCACTTAGTAATGGTTCCATTTATTTATTTACTTATTCCACCAGTATTCATTGAGTTTCCATCATGAGCCAGCCTCCACTCTAGGAGCAGAGAAGGAAGTAAGATGGTGAAATTGACTTGGAGTTCATATTCTCATAGATGTGAATGTTCCCCAGAAAAGTCTGACAAGAGACCATTGGCTATGCTAGCTCTACCCCAACCTCGAGGCAACACAGGGTTGCTTCTAGATGCTGTCAGATAAATCATCTTCCTCCAGTGAGCCTGTGGTGTGAGTCTGTTTGCAGTCAAGGAGGGGCTGAAAACAACAGCCTCTGGGGGCCTATAATGCTGTGTGATCTGTAGATGCTTAATGAAAGCTAAGATCTACAAGACTGTTCACTCACGTATACAGTCCTATAACTGCAGGCTAATGGCTTGCTGTTTTGCTCGTAAAAAATAATCTTGTGTATCTTTGCAGGAGAGGAGATGTTCCGACAGGGCTCAGCCCTCAGGCTGCTATTTGGGTGGAGTTCATCTTTCCTCTTATCTTAGTCTTCATGAGTGGAAAATGAGTTTTAATTAGGTTCCGGTACAAGTGGAAGCTTGAATGCTTTGCATTACTTACTGTGATGGGTAATAAAATAGTAATAATCAGAATTATTATTATATCAAAACAATAGCGGTCACAATGGCGGATATCATTTCTTGAAGGCCCGCCATGTTCTAGTCAGCAGTCAATAAATGCTCTATTTGGAATGGAGTCCTGTGCTGGCGGAGTTGTCTGGGAGGATGACAATGGTGCGGTGGAGAGACTGTGCCGTGGAGTTACGCAGGCCTGGGCTCGACTTCTGGCATTATCATTGATCATTCTAGCTGTGTGACTTAGGCAAGTTCTTCACTTTTTCTGAACTCCAGGGTCTTCTCCTCTATAATGATAACATCAGACTTAGGTGTTAAGGAGAATGAGCTATGATGTGTGCGTTTCTTCTCACCCAGTATCCCGCACGTCATGCTCAAAGCCTAGTCGCCTTTCTTTATGGCTCCCTGGACACCTCTCTGAGCCGCTTGGCCCTGTGGGCAAGGGGCAGGGGTGGGTCCCCATATCTGCAGGCTCTGCCCAGAGCCCCTCTTTACTCAGGACCATGAGCACCATGGGGTTGCCCACTTTGGGTCTGTGAGAATTTCTGCTACGCCGTATCACACATTGGCTATATTTATGGTGAAATCTAACCTCGAGCAACCCTGAGTGCTTGAAATGTTGAGATCCTTCTCTTTGTCCACCTGAGATGAGGAGAAATGTGGGTTTCAACAAAATGTGTCAAAGTACTGAAGAGGTGCAGCCTGGGAGAAAATGGCCAGAGAGGGATTGCTCTGTGGAGCAGATGTGCAGGCACGTTTGATTCCATTTACAGGTCTCCATGGGGAGTTTGGTTGTCAGGCCTGGGTGGCTCCGATCAGCTCTAGGGGGGCAACTGGTGATGCCCACGGTTTGTTCACTGAATGAAATCCCTTCTGAACTGGAGCAGACTAATGCCTACTACCTGCCAGATTTGGTTCTAAGTATCCTCCGCTCATTATCTCCAATCCTCACACATCCTCTGAGAGGTGAGAAAGCCTGAAGACTTGTAAAGATTAAAAAGATGTTGTGCAAAGACGCTGACACCATTTCTGGTGCATTGTTGGCCCCCAGTAGATGGGAGCTGCCGTTCAGAAGCTCAGGCTTAGAGAAGTTTAATAACCTACCCAAGGGTGGGACTTGATCCAGTGACTTGAACTACTCCTGTGTCTATCTCTGTGGTGTGAGCCTTTCCTACAGCTGGAGAAGGCAGCTTTTCCATTAAGCCTTTCCTACAGCTGGAGAAGGCAGAGGCATTCAAGGAGGACTTAAATATATAAATTTACATTGACTATTAAATAAAGGAGAAATAAATATTTATTGAATGGACATGTGAATGAGTGAATGAATGAATGCATGAATGAATGCTTGGATGCATGAATGAAATATGACTGCTCTTTTTCTGTAGAAAATGTGTATTATAGAGCCTTCTAGAAGGACAAGCTCTAAATTCCTTTCTCCATTTATCAACAACACAACAACAACCCTCAACTCCTGCCTTTGAACACTCTATAGCTCAGTCATGAATGAGGTAAAGTAGGAGTGGGAATAATTTAATCCTGAGGCTCAAGGTCCCTAAATGGAGCACATTTTTGTCTCATTTTCTTAGATGATGCCAACATCTTCATCTATTTATATATTTGTATACACGGTTACTTAACGTGTATTTAGAGATTAGCCATAAGCCAGGTACCCTTCTGGGTGCTGGGATTGAAATGATAAGTAAGATACAAGAAGACATTTGTTATCTATTTATCAATCAGACAACATAGCCCTGCAGGAACACAGAAAGGCAGAGTCTTAAAGGATCGGTCAAGTTTGCCAGACAGAGGGACCAGAGTGTGCGAATGTACAGAGGCCTGGAAGGCCATTGCACTTGGGAAAGCTTCAAGTTAAGTTATTGTTGGAGGGGCAATGCAGTAGACAGGTGTAAGCATGCGTATTGATTCCTGTTTTTTATACTTACCATTTTGTGATCTTGGGAAAATTATTCTCTATCAGTTTCCTTCTAAGCCTGGAATATTGACGATGATGGTCAAGTTAATGATTAAAAAAGGCAAGCTACAGCCCCTATGTGCCTAGTGCTGTTCTAAGTGTTTTTGCATGTATTAACTCATTTTATCCTCCAGATACCCTAATGAGATTAGTTATTTTTTATTTTCCCCATTTTATGAGCAAGAAAACTGAGGTAAGTATATCAATGAGTTATTGAGATGATTCAATATAAAGAAATATGTGTGTAGGTGGAACTGTCTGGACTCTTTCAGAAACCACGGTTCTTTGGATCCTGAGGTAACAAAAAGAAGGAAGACTTGCCTGATTACAAAGTCTTAGAGTATTTTTGTTGATATTATGAAGTCTCCACATTCTGGGAGCAAAAGACAGATCCTTCCTACCATGTTTTTAAAGAAATCATAAGAAAAAAACCCTCACCCACTGAAGTGTTTTACAACTCTCTCCCAAGGTCAGATTTCTTCTACTACTGTGACCTCCTTAGACATTATCAGGGGTGAGCCCTGACAGCCTGCTGCTCTGAACTTTGCCCCCTGTTGAGAAATGCTTATCTTGGGATGTCCTTTCTGATATTCTCCATGGGAACTCTCAGTGTCTTGCATCATTCAGCTGGACATTTTGGAGCTCAATCTTCCCCTAGGTTTAGCACTAAAAGATCAAACAAATGCTCAACATTCCATAAAACCTACATGACAAGGAGGAGAAGACAAAGCTTTTTAAAACAATGTAGGAGGACAGCATGTTCCCAACTGGCTTTTAATGAATAAAGACCAGTGGGATCACAAATTGTACCAATATAAGAAAAACAAAACATTCAGCAAACACACTCTGGCTCTCAAACTCTGTATGGGAATAGGATGGACTGAATGTGGAGAATATGGCCAAATCAAAGAGGGTCTTAAAGGCTAGGCTATGGAGTCTGAAAGTCTTACTGTAGTCAATGGGAAAAAATTCGAAGGATTAAACCAGTGAAATGACAAGATATGAAGTTTACAGAGATGACTCTGCAACAGTGGAGTAGATAAATGGGAAGGGGTCATAAGAAAGGAGATGAGATTGAATTAAAGAGCTATTTCTGTGTCATCCTGGGAAGGGATGGGACTTTGAACTCAGCAACTGTGTGTTGGTAGAGAAGGGGACATACTTGTCAGCTATTTAGGAAGCCAACCTTTTAGGGCAGGGAATGATCTAAAGTCAATGAGAAATTCTTCACAGCCCTAGTTTGGGCTCCGCTAGATGGAGACCTTGAGATAAGGATTTGAATGTAGGTGGTTGAGTTAGGAAGCAATCTAAGGAAACACAAGGTATTTCCCTGGGCAAGATCTCTAAGTCCTTCACTACCGTTGAGTAAGGCAGAGAAGGGAAAGAAGACAGTAGAGGATAGCTTAATAAGAAAATTACCCTTTAGGCACTGGGGTTTCACCCATGACTGTAGGGAACTGTGGTTCCCTGGCAGACTCTGTAACATGCCCCAGAGCTGCCCCACCCAAGGGGTGAGAACTGGGATATTTATCCTCCAATTCCCCATCCATCATTGTTGAATGCTGCTCACAGGGACAGACGTTAACTTCTTGGCATTTTCATTCTTCCCTAGATCTGGACACGTTTCTCCCCACCAAAGCAGGCTCTGTTAGTAAGAAGAATATTGAAAGCAATCAGATGGCAAGCTCCTGTGGACTGAGAAAGCCCAAAGCAGAGGATTGGAGATGGTGAGTTTCAAAGGCATATGGATGGACACCAAAATTTTATGCTACAGCTCCCTTGATTCCCAATCCCAAGTGCAGATAATGCAGAAAGTTTGGTAGTAAGCCTGCATCTCAGACAATAAGGTCACCCGGATGACAGATGAGTATAGCCCCCATTCGGGACTTTCTGTGACAGGTTGGGTGTCCTGAAGATGAGCCTGGCACCTGTCCTGCCCAGATCAGCACTGGGCCTAGAAACCCAGTCTCATGGGTCTGCCAGTGCTCACTGATGTAGAGAAACACGAGGGCTGTGTCAGCAAAAGGGTTTTATTGCTACTTGGCAGAACTTTTGTGGAATGATAAAAATCAGCTAAGCATGTTTCATAGAAAGCTACCAAACCACTGCTTGTATCCACTGATGTATACAGGCTGATGGCCTCCGACTAACCCATTAATCAACAGGAGGTGAGGAACATGGTCTTGTTGGCTGTGATGGATGCTGCCGAGTTGACCCAGCTGACGGAACCCCTTTCTACCATCCGTCAGTAAATTCATCATTTATGCAGCCATGCCTGTGGGGTGACTCTTGAGTCTCCAGGTTCAGAAATGAGTAGCTTAACAGAGATCTCTTACCAGGCCAACTGGTGATTAGCTGAGGAAAGCTGGAGAAGAGAGCTGGCTACATTACCATCTGATTTAATTCATCAAAAGACAGGATTTTTTTTTTTTTTTTTTAAGAGTGGGCCTTTAAAGGCAACATGTTTTATTTAGGTTGATCTGCAGAAATGGCTAAATTTCTCATGCGTTGGGCATATATGTACAGACCATGACTCCTTGAAAGGATACACCACAAATTAGGTCATGATTGATGCCTTTGTTCGGTGGCCTCATTTCCTCTTCCACTGTCATTGATTCTAAGTTCTATGTAGCTGTGGAATCTGTCCCTTCTTCTCTCCATGCCCATCACCACTGCCCCAGTTCAAACCTCATCACCTCTTACTTGGATGTCTCAATAGTCCCCTTCTTCACTTGTTTCTTCTTACTTTTAACCCCACCCTATTCTGCCTCCTTCCTAGGAACTTTTGCCAAAGTAGGGGCACCTGGGTGGCTCATCTGATTAAGCGTCCACCTCTTGGTTTCGTTCTCAAGTCATGATCTCATGGTTTCATGAGTTCGAGCCCTGCATTGGGCTCTGTGCTGATGGTGCAGAGCCTGTTTGGGATTCTCTCTCTCCCTCTCTCTCTGCACCTTCCTCGCTCACACTATGTCTCTCTCAAAAATAAACAAATAAACTTAAAAAAAAATACCAAACTTCTGCTAGGGTGGTCTTTCCTAAACACCAACTGATCATAGAATTCCATTGTTTAAAATTCTTCCAGCACTTCTCATCACCTGAACTGCTGGCTTGCAGAGAATCTGACATGTAGGGGTCTTTTATTCCAACATGTCAGTATTCATGTAATATTAATTTTGGAAATCTCTTCATTTGGGGCAGGAAGTCTAAGTTGGCTACAACCCTGTCTTCTGTACGCGTTTCTGTTGCTTGTGCAAGCCCTACTGGCACTTGAGACGACGATCCCCGCCTGCCATAAAAGGGGTCATGGTATCTGCCTTCTGAACACTTTTCCTGCATTGCCTTTGTCATTCCCACCTGCATATTAAGCCACAGAAACTTCCAGAATATGCTCTGCTTATTGATTCTGAGAATCAATATGCTTCTCAAGTCTCCAAACCTTTCCATGTGCTATTCTTGCTGCCTGAAGGGATGTTTCTACCTATGCTTCCAGACTCATTTAAATAGCATGTACTTGGCAAAGGTTTTTGGACCTCCCCAGATTGAATTGACCACTTTGCCTTTGCATCCTCAGTATATTATTCATTCATTCATTCATTCATTCATTCGTCTGTTCTACCATGTATTGCACACCAATGAGGTATCAGGTGTGGAGAGAAGTATTGTGAATATATAAATATCCAAGGCATAGACTTTGCCCCAAAGGCTGTCAGAGTCAGGTACACTGCAATAGGTCGGCTGGACCAGAAGGAAGGATATGAATGGATTGGGGAGGAGATACAATTGGAAAAGGCAGTAGGGACTAAATCACAGAGCCCCTTGTCAGCTATGCCTCATATGGAATTTATCATGAACTGTGCATGAAGGATTTTGACAAAAGACAGAGATGGTCAGACTTGGGTCTAACCTTCTGGATGGTCTTTCCTTCTGGAAAAGGGGAGGCTGGATTAGAGGGCTGTAGACCAGTTTGGATTGTGTTGCCACGATCGTGGTGGCAGATGCTGAGAGGCTGAACCAGGACAACTGCCATGTGGACGGCCAGGAGGGACTGGGCTGTGGGGGAAGAATGATCACCCAGTGAATACCTGATTGGCTGTGGGGGGCAAGGAGAAAGGAGGTGAAAAGGACAAATACCAGTTGTCTGGGCTGGGCCTGGTAATGGCATGGAAATGAGAACCATAGGAGAGAAACTGGAACAGCTTTCTGGCCAATGCCAGAAGGTTAGTGTTGAACTTGATTGGTTTAAAAAAATTTTTTTAATAAAAATTGTGGTAGGGCAGGGGAGGGGAAGAGAGAGAGATGGGGAGAGACAGAGCATCTGAAGCAGGCTCCAGGCTCTGAGATGTCAGCACAGAGCCCGACACAGGGCTCAAACTCATGATTGGCGAGATCATGACCTGAGCCAAAGTTGGATGCTTAACCTACTGAGCCATCCAGGTGCCCAGAGAGAGAGAGAGAGAGAGATAGAGAGAGAGAGAGAGAGAGAGAGAGAGAAAGACAGACAAAGAAAGAAAGAAAGAAAGAAAGAGAAAGAGAAAGAAATAAAAAAAGAAAGAAAGAAATATTTTAAGGATCACGTGGTTATGGAGGCTGATAAGTCCAATATCTGCAGGGTGGGCCAGCAGGCTGGGGCCCCAGGGAAAGGCCAACATTACAGTTTCAAGTCCAAAGGCAATCTGGCAGAATTCCTTCTTGCTCAGGGGAAATCAGTCTTTCTTCTGTTCAGGCCTTCAACTGGTTGGATGAGGCCCACTTACATTAGGGAGTACCATCTAATTTACTAAAAGTCTACTTATGTCAATAGTGGTCTCATCCAACAAACACTTTCACAGAAACATCCAGAATCATGTTTGACCAAATATCTGAGCACCATGCCTCAGGCACGTGTTGATACATAAAATTAACCACCACAATAACCAGTATTTTGGGGTTTGGAGTCACAGATGATGCCACTTCCTACATGTTTTCATTCTCCAGACCTCTTGTGTCTCCAGAAGTGTTTCCATGGCCATAAACCATAAGGACTTGCCCTCATTTTCTAATTTGGCTTAGAAGGCTTTCTATAAGCTGAGCCATCTTCCCAGGAAGCATATGCTGGGCTGGTTCTGTGAGCTTTGCCTGACATCTGAGAGACACTCATGAACGATTCTCTTGATTTCAACTCAGCTCCCAGTGATAAAAGAGGCATTAGCAACCAGGATTAATGGCCTCTTGATTAGGAGCTTAACATGTGGCTGCCTAAAATACATTTTTATCTTATAACAAGGGAACCGATGTGAAATCATTGACAACCCTATGCCAAGCATGCGGCTGCATTTTGAGGACCATCAGTTCATCCATGAGAGGGAGGTGATACGGGTAAAATAGATGCTATCCTAGACCGCATTTGACAGATGAGGAAAGGTTGAGGATCTGGGACGCCTGCATGGCTCAGTCGGTTAAGCGTCCGACATCGGCTCAGTCGGTTAAGCGTCCGACATCAGCTCAGGTCATGATCTCACGGTTCGTGAGTTCAAGCCCCACGTCGGGCTTTCTGCCGTCAGCTTTGGATCGTCTGTACCCCTATCTCTCTTCCCCACCCCTGCTTGTACTTTCTTTCTCTCTGTTCCTCTCAAAAATAAATAAACATGAAAAATAATTTTAAGAAAGGTTGAAGACTTGCCCAGAGTCTCTTATTCTGGCATGACCCATTGCAGCAAAATCTATGCTCAAGACTTAGCTCCATAAGACGACAGCCTTTCTGTTATGTTTGGGAGTTTGTGGGTGAGGAGTTCAGACAGAGCACACTGGAGTGGATACTCTCTGCTCCACAGTGGCGAGTCCCCAGCTAGTTTGGCTCAAAGGACTGTTGGTGGCTGAGATGACTCATCTGGTGACTTGGTTTTGGCTAGCTGTCGAGTGCCTCGTTCTTCTTCATATCGCATTTGCTGAGGTTAGAAAGGCCAAGGTAACTTCCTTCACACCTATGCACCCAGGCTGGCCTGACCTCACGCTTTGCTTACAGCTTCTTTCTCCATGTTGCAAACTTGGGGCCCCTCACAGCATGGTGGCCTCAGCGTAGTCAGACTTCTTGCTTGGCACCTGGCCTCCCCCAGGGCAGAGGTTACAAAGATCTGTAAGACTTCTTCAGGTCTGGCCTCAGAAGCCCCCGATTGTCATGCGTGGGACATATTCCGTGGATCGGCAAATCCCCGAAGCCAGCATAAGTTTAAGGGGAGGGAAACCGGATTCCATCTGTCAGTGGGAGGAGTAGCAAAGAATTTCTAGAAGCTTCCATCTACCACACCCCTGTTTAGTAAGAGGCAGAGCTGAGACTCAGAGCGCAGATTCGCGTGACTTCAAAATCCTTGCTTTTTCCCTAAAATTGCTTTGTCTCTGCCAGCAGCCTGTGTGTGGTGGCCACAGGGTTCCTCATTATGAGCGGGGCCCTGGGTCACCATGTAAATGGATAGAGAGCTGCAAGAGGGTCATGAGATGACACCCCGCCATGTGTCAGGGCGGGACAAGGAGAAGGGCCAGTGCCAGCATCCTGCTGAGTAGAAGGGACACCGGTGTCATTGCTCAAGCTGCAGGGGGCCGGGGGCTCCGGAGGGGCGCAGTGTTTCTGGACTGACTGGAAAATGCTAATGATGATGCTAATGAGAAAGAGAAAACAAGGGGGGACAGAATGAGTTCTTTAAGGGAAGGAAGTAGGGGGATAGAAAACCCAGGAGGAGAAGACCCTCGGTCTTCACTGCGGTCTCCTCCGGGAAGGATGAGAACATTCTGTGGGCCTGTGCTCAGACAAGGACAACAAAGACTTCGTTGTCTTGAGCCTTTTCTTCACCAGCCAGACAGGCGGATGGCAGGGACTCTGATCTCAGTGGAATTCGGGGACCCCGTAGAAGGACAGTGTAGAAGGAGGCAAGAAAACACCTCACGAGCTCACTTATTTCTGTCTCTCCTGCCTTTCATCTTTGCTCTGGGGACAATCCTGGGGGACAACAGATTGGAGAGTTTAGGATGATTTTTTATTTTATTAAAAATTTTTTTTTTAAATTTTTTTGTTTTGTTTTGTTTGTTTATGAGAGAGAGAGAGAATCTTAAGCAGGTTCCATGCCCAGCACAGAACCCAATGCGGGGCTTGATCTCACAACCATGAGATCGTGATCTGAGCCGAAATCAAGAGTTGGACGCTTAACTGATTGAGCCACCCAAGGCCCCAAGGATTTTTTTTTTTCTTTTCTTTCTTTTTGGCACTGACCAAAGCATCCAGTTCAAAGCTGTTCCATGAGCAACTCTTTACAGCTCGTTAGGGGTTCCTATGCGGATTCCAAGACGAAGCTCCTTTTCTAATTTTAGGCAGTAGTATTTTCCTCCATTTAAAAACTCTGCTTTTAAAATACAGTGTTTACTTTCCACGCATAATTGCTGTTTTGACACCTTTGCAACCTAGTGAGGAGAGAGTATGGTAAGATACTCACAGAGCATTGTTGGCCCGCCTCCTGTCAGCCGCTCCTTTCCTTATTCCTATCCATCTCTGTTTCCATTTGGAGTAAATGTGCCCGTGTCCCAGGCATGAATTATGATTAATGTCAGCCAGTCAAGACAATGCCAGTCCCTTGGCCAGCGATTGGCGGAGAGGTCAGTGAGCATGTGACTTCCCAGTCCTGGCTAATGAGAGTTCGCGGGATACCAGCTGGGGCTTTCTAGGGAAAATCCTCCCAGACAGAGAAAGAGGGCAGCACTAAAGAGAAAGCACCCTTTGTTCCTAGACTGTCAGTTTGGAAGGCTATCATTCGAGGATCTGAGGGTTTGAGTTGCTGCAGCCATTTTGTGACCAGGAGGAGACAGGCACGAACATATCAAGGGATGCTGACCCAGCCCCCTGACATTTCCGAGTCACAGAATCAGTTCTGTGGCGGCCTGCCTTCAGACTTCTGGTTTTCAAGGCATTCTTAGTCCAGTATTCAGCCACTGGAAACCAGAGGCTGCCTAACATGGATGTTTGCCCACGGAGTTCAGCCGCTTAACGTTTGAAGCCTGGCCTGCCTTTCAAATGGAAGAACATGACTCAGAGCCTCCTGGATGTGCTGCTCATTCCCCCGAGAGGGTAGCAGATTTCCTAATTCTAAGCTCAGGCTTTCTTTTCTGGCCTCCCTGTGTGTGTGTGTGTGTGTGTGTGAGAGAGAGAGAGAGAGAGAGAGAGACAGAGACAGACAGAGAGAGGAGTGGGAGATATGATATTCTCCACCTGAGAGAGAGAATGTGTTCTCCTACTTTTTTCTCTACAACCCTAAGCACAGAGCATAATCTCCTAAATTTGTCATAGCCCCTGGAGAACCCATTTTAAACCAGTGCCTACTTTGAAGGGGTAACCACTTGTCTCGTCTATTTTCCTAATATAATAGATTTGGGCCGTGGGCTTCTTATGATGGAGAGGAATGGAGAGAATGTTGGGGTTCAGAGTTGACAGCCAAGAAAGAATTCTTGAGATGTCTTTGATGCAAAAAGGTGGTTTTATTAAAGCACGGGGACAGGACCCGTGGGCAGAAAGAGCTGCACTGGGGTTGTGAAGGGTGACTGATTATGAGCCTTCAAGTTGGGAGGGGGGAGGTAAAGACAAGGGGAAGTTTTCAAAAGGACTTTCTGTGCTAAATAAAACTCACAGGATTCTGGAGGCCCAGCTATTGTCAAGCTAGGGTTGTTTTTCCCTCTAGCAAATAGTTAACATTAAAACAGTTGGGGGTTCCCAGAGGCGGGTTAGATCCTGCCTGCCTCAAGTATTAGTCAGTGGGCTGCATGTTACAAGGACATTTAATTTTATCCGCATTTTCATTCTGCCTTGGTTCCCCACATCAGAAACTTCATCGTTTTAGGGCTGGTTCGCTTTCTCGGAACCAGGGCGCGGACGCCCCCGTTGTTTTCTTGAGCCACTTACCAGGCTCCGAAGTCACTCTTTGTTCCCTGATTGGCCACAGTGGGTGTTTCTCCTTTACCTTGAACACTACGTGAAGCTCTGTCAGTACAGGTTCTGCTAGAGGGTCATTGCGGGAGGAAGGGGCTTCTCTCTCCGGTTCCTGTCACTGCGTTTTTGCTGTTTTTCTAATTCCCCCTGCATGGGGATCAGGAGTGGGGCTATGGCAGGGGCACCTGGTGGTTCTCTGCCCCAGGCCTGTGCTCACAGCACACACACAGCCAGGCACTGCCAGGCATGAGCCATTGGCCACCTTCCTGGAGCCCTCACCCTGCAGTCACACACCCTGGTCTGGCACGACTTTGCCTGTGAGCCGACCCCAGGCACCGGGTGCTGTGGTTTCGGAGGGGTGGCGGGGGTCCGGAGCCTACGGCCAAGAAAGAATTCTTGAGACGTCTTCGGTGCAAAGAAGTGATTTTATTAAGCACGGGATAGGACCCGTGGGCAGGAAGAGCTGCCCACGTGTGAGGAGTGTCAAGAGTGACTTATTACACAAGATTTTCTACCCTATGGAGGGGAGGGTAATGTGAGGGCTTCAGGAAATTGAGCCTATAGGTTTCTGGAGATTGCCTTGTTTTTTTGTAAGTCAGTAAGACAGTTGCAAAGCTGATGGAGCCTGTGTCCTGCATGACTGCGGGCTCCACCAGTTAACCTTTATTTTTTTCCTTTTGTTCTTGGGCACCCTGAGGAACGTTACACTTGTCCCACCTTGAGGGAGGGGATTGTTAGCTTTGCTTTGCCCTCAGCTTGCCTTCCACTCCCTCAGCACCGTGACCCCTCTGTACCTGCCATCAGTTTGTGCCCCTGAAGGCTGCTTGCCGTTTGCTTGCTCGTTGTGGTGAACTTCTCCGTCACCTGGGTGTCTGCAACCCTCCCTTCTCTGGTGAGGTTGGAATTCCTAGCCTTGGGGAGGTGGGTCCTCCCTTGGCTTCCTTTGGGATCCCCTTAGAGTTCTCATTACATATTTATAGCTACCCTCGTGTCCTAGCTTAACAACTCATCCTCGGGGCGCCTGGGTGACTCAGTCAGTTAAGCGTCCCTTTGGCTCAGATCACCATCTCGCTGTTCATGAGTTCGAGTCTCCCATCGGGGTCTGTGCTGACAGTACAGAGCCTGCTTGGTATTCTCTCTCTCTCTCCCTCTCTCTCTCTGCCACCTCCCCCCTCCCCTGGCTTGTGCTCTCTCTCTGTCTCTCAAAATAAATAAATAAACTTAAAAAACAAAAACCAAACAACCCCCCCCCCATTTCATCCTCTACTGGGGCAGGCCATTGCTGCCATCTTGCCACCCCATCAGCTTTCTGTCTCCTAATTGGGCCCAGGTTGATGCATTGAGTCACACACTTAAGAGATACTTAGGATAAATCTCTGACGATAGAAGTTGGTAGCACACTTATCCAAGTGCTGGGGAAAGGCCCGTCCCAGGTAAGTGGAAATCCTTTAGAGAGGACCTGTGGCTGCTTTGGCTCATCTGGCAGGTGGGTGGGGGTGGGGAGGGCTGAGGGGCCCTCTGAGGGGACGGGGGGGGGGGGGGGGGTTTCTCCAAGAGCAAACAAAGTCACTCCCAAAGGTGGCCATGGGAAGGGCATTTCTCCGAAAGTGGCTCCGAAAGTGAGAGTGTGCTCCAGGACTCTGCATTTACAAACCCTCCTCAGGGGATCTTTGGGCACAGGAAAAGCATGTGGCCTCCTGCTACAGGGAATGCCTCCACCACTTACAGACCCTTCCAAAGGAGGAGGTGCCATCTGAGCGGGTACCCGGATGTCAGAGGGGGGTCCCTGGGCAGACTCGGGCCCAGGGAATGTGCTTTCACAGAGCGGGGGCCAATGCCAGGGGTTACAGTGCCTCTGTGAATGCTATTTAGGAACTGAATGAAGGAGGATTTATTTGGGAAGGAATTTAAAAGAGGAGAAAATGGTCATTTCTGGCCGGGCCTGCAGGACTGGGCATGAGCAGGCCAAAGCCTTTGGCTAAAGCACGTTTACATAAAATTTAACGCAGCACAATTATTGGGCGCAAGCAGGTTGGCGGGGCTGTTCTGACGTGGGAAGTAAGAGCTCACCCACAATAGGGCCAGGCCTCGGAACAACAGGGGAAGGATGTGACAGTGACCCTAGCGGTGACACCCAGCTGTGACGGAGCCTGTCCAGTGTGCCAGGTACCCCTCAGGCATTAGTTGTCATGCAGCTGGTGCCCTGTCACATCGTCTCTGAGGTCCCCACTTCCCACCCTAGCTGCTCCCCGTGACCTTGAGCCCCATCAGCCCACTTTGCTCTGCTTCCTGAAGCATCTGTGGGCCTGCCCACCGGGGGAGCTGTGTGCCAGCGGGCGAGTGGCCCTGGGGCACCCCTCAACCAAAATTAAAAATTAAAACTTCCTGACAGATACTTATCTTTGGGATTTGGGGATAAGCAATCAGAATTCCTGAGAATTCTTGGGAATTCCTAAAATCATAAATTATTCTGTATTACCATTGTATTTGCAAAAGGAAAGTCCTAGTTAGAATTTTTGCAGTGTTTAAGGAAGTATTTTAGTGGTATTTGCAAAGGGTGATAGCCTAAAGCAAATACTGCGGAAAACACTGGCGAGCATTAAGGGATAGTGTTTGAATAATGTAACATTCAGTATCTTAGCAGGCTTAATAGCGCTATACAGAATCACGATGGCCGATTTAAAGACATATTTAATTGCCTCGTAAACTTGTTATTTCTTGGAACATCAGCATCACTCATAGGATTTGTATGAGGTACACTATGCATAGAAACTTATTAATATTCATTGTATTTGCAAGAGTGACATCAGCAGCAGACAGGACCGGGAACACGGCCTTGTCACATGGGCCGCAAGCCCTTACATCCTGGGGCTCCCCTGCCATGTGCCCCTGCCTGGTTCCTGGCAGTGCTGACCTTAACCTTCCTCCACCTGTCAGCCTTCCCTGTGTCTGCTTCCGATCTGAGTCCATGGGTTTGTTCGAGCCGGTGATGCCTCTGTGTTGTAATTTGTTAAAATGTGTAATGTTTTTGGGGCGCCTGGGTGGCTCAGTCGGTTAAGCGTCCGACTTCAGATCAGGTTGATCTCGCGGTTCCCTCGGTGACTTTGCAAAGGGCTCTGTGCTGACAGCTCGGAGCCTGGAGCTTCCTTCGGATTCTGTCTCCCCCTCTGTCTGCCCCTCCCCTACTCATGCTTTATCTCTCTCTCTCAAAAATAAATAAACATTAAACAAATTTTGTAATGCTCTTTTTCTCTCATTTTCCTGAATCCTCACACGACTCTTTTTTTTTTTTTGCATTTTATGGGTTTAAGATCCATAAAATCTAATAAAGTATCCCCACATGGAAACACTACCTTCAACCAATGAGGAATAGCGATTAGGGGCATAAGTAAGCGAGTGTCCCCTACCTTTACTTGGGGTCATTCTCGGCCGTGTCAGGGACTTGCTGTCCCTTTAGAACTCCCAGTGGGCTGAAGTTCCAGTTGCCAAGAGCTGTGACAGCCTTGACAGAACTGCTTTTGCTGGCTTCCCTGCCCAATTTCAACACTCCCTGCGATTGTTCTTTTTGTTTTTTCAGGGAGACGCATACTGAGGGGCTGTGACGGGCTGAATGGCGTCCTCGCCAGAAATCACATGTTGAAGTCCTAACCCCTGTTTTAGAGATCGGCTCTTTAAAAAGAGGTAATAAACTGTAGGAAAGGAAACATAATTTTCCTCTCCCTTTCTGCTTGGCTAAGACCACCCTATAATAAAAGGCAGAGTAACCGGAGGGGGAAAAATTAATTACACGTACAGGAGCCCACAAAGATGTGACATGCAAAAGGAGGCCAGATGTCTGAAGCTTCTATACGTAACCTTGAGCTAAGGGACAGGACAAGGGTCTGGGGCATCAGGGATGGGGAAGGCAATTTCCAGGAGGAAGCCTTTGGTAAAGTTTACCGCCTTGCCTTGCAGGGGAGGGTGGGGGTGGGGGGGCTCTGAGTCTCGGGTGAAAAAGTTCTCTCCAGTGACAGCTCTCTTCCGGGTAGAGCCCCCCTTTGTAATGTAAATTTATTTTCTAAATGCAGATTTCCCTTACAAAAGGGTAATTTACCTCTTTTCAGGGCTTCTCCTCGGTCTGCAGTTTCTCAGAATAATCGGCTCAAAATACAGTCAAAGGTATTGTAATAGCCTTGTGTGGTGAAAAGTGGTGGTTAAGCTCCCCGTATAGACTTGTGGAATCACTATGTTGTGCATCTGAAGCTAATGTAACCTTGTGTGTCAAGCATACGTCAGTGAAAAAAAAATGATCACAAAATTTAAGAAAACAACAGAAAAAAATAATCAGCTTAAACTAATCCTTGTGCCAAAGAGGCATATTTTGGGTGGCATATTCTGCTCCTCTCCATAAGTTAAAATGAGGTCATAAGTGTGGCCCCTTATATGGTGTGACTGATGTCCTTATGAGAAGAGGAGTTTGGGGAGGGGTGTGGCCGGGTGGCTCAGTCGGTTAAGTGTCCCACCCTTGATTTCTGCTCAGATCATGATCTCCCGGTTTGTGAGCTCAAGCCCTATGTTCGGCTCTGTGCTGACAGTGTGGAGCCTGCTTGGGATTTTCTCTCTCGTTCTCTCTCTCTGCCCTCAACCCTGCTCATGCTCTCTCTCTTTCTCCCTCAAAATAAATAAATAAAACTTAAAAAAAAAAAAAAAGAGAGAGAGAGAGATCTTCCCCCATGGATCTCAGAGGGAACCAGCTCTAACACCTTGATGTTGGACTTTTGGTCTCCAGGGCTGTGTGACAGTACATTTCTGTGTATAAACCACCCGGTGTGTGGGAATTTGTTGGGGCAGCCCTAGAAAATGAAGACAGCTTTATCTCTGGGTAAACTGGGGGCCCTTGAATCTGTCTTCTGGTCTGCTGACCCATGAGAACCCAGCCACAGAGCTGGGCTGTCCTTCCTCCCTCCCAGCAAATCTGAAGGGTCGGCTTTCCTTTCTTCGTTAGCCGGTTAGCAACGTGAAGCCCAGAAGGACAGAGCTGAGAAAGACTTGGCTTTCAGCTTTGTCTAGTTCCCAGCCCCTTGCTCCCACCCACACAAAGCCGTGCAGATGGTCTGTGGCCGCCTCATTCGGCCACGCTTTCGGCCTCACTTGGATTGGTAACTTGTGGCTGGCCACAACACGCCTTTAGCTTGGGGGATTGCCCTTGTGTCAACTTCAGTGGAACAGAGAGGCCTTGGCCTTGCCTCCCCGAGACAACACACTGGGAATGGTGAGGCCCCCACGTGTCTCTGGAGTCCTGTTAAGTGGCACCACTTTGAGGTCGGAAGGCAGACGAGAGGTAAAAGTTTTCGATTTCACCATTTCTGTAGGCTTCGACTCGTGGGAGAGGTCAGAGTCTTTCAAAAGGGAAAAATAAGATAAACTTGGAATGCAGCAAGATATTGAGAGAATACTGCTTGACTTCCCCAAACTGGAAAGGATTATAGGCGTGTTGGTGAGCCCCAGGTTAGAGTAAATGGGACCGATTCTCCACGGGAAAGGGAAGCGGGGGTCCCAAGATGCCGGGAGCTAGTGAGGTGGCTGGGACCATGCCGAGTGTCTCTGTGTGGGGGAAAGAGAAGCCTGGAAATAGGCCAGGAGGGGGAGGAGGCCCAGAAACTCGGTGCTCTATAATGTTTCTGGGACAGGAAGATTTATCCAGGATAAGTGGCTCACGGTATTTGGAGACAGATGTGGCCTTCCTTCGGTGCTGCTGCCGGATCATCTGTTTTGCTTTCTCATAAATATGTCTCTCTCAATGTCCACATGGGAAATTTGGAAATAAAACAAAAAGAAAACATTTTTTTTCTGTGGGCATGAAAGGCTTAATTTATTACCAGCCTTTCAACCAAACGAAAATGATCTGCTTTTAAAAAGACTGTTTGCCGAACAAACGTTTTAAAAATGCAATAGATTATCGCAATTATTGTACCAGTCTTTTTTTTTTTTTTTTAAATTACCAACAGACAGGTGTTCTGAGAATGTTTTCGTACGTGTTCCTCTGTGAAGGTGGAACTTGAAAGGTACAGACTTTGAACTTGGTTGTCCAGCTGCTCTTGTGTCCTGTGCCTGAAAACACTTCTAGGTGGGCTTCGAGAAGCCGCTGTGAAATACTCACTCTTCTCCTGACCGCAGGGATAATGCTAGTGTTCTTGTCCACTTCACGGGGCTGGACCCAGAGGAGAAAAAGCCTTTTAGACGTTGCCACCAAAAAAAAAAGCAAACAACAACAACAACAACAACAACAAAACCCAAAAAACAAACAAAAAAACACACTTCACAAGGCTGGACCCAGAGAAGAAAAAGCCTTTTAGACATTGCCACACACACACACACACACACACACAAAACAAAAGCAAACAACAACACCCAAAAACCAAACAAACAAAAAAACCACAGCAGTCATGCTCTTGAGGGTATAGATGTTTTTCTCTGTGGATTCTGTGCATCTTAGAGATGGTCACCTTTCCTCTTGTTACTGGTGAAGACGTTGAGAACAAGGCTCCCCAAAATGTGCCCTTTTGGCATGTGAACTGTTTTTAGCTGAAGGTAGTCATCACCTAAAAGAATTTAGATGGTGGGGGGGGGGGGAGGCTGGCTCACAGAGAGCTACGACCAGAGGGCATTTTAAGTGAATGGACTGTCTGTATGGCAGGGCAGACACAGAATTCCCAAACATCTGCTCTTTTTAGGTCCTTTGAGTTACCTTCCTCTCCTTGGAAGCTCCAGGCTCCTCTCCCAGTCCTTAGCTTCAGAGAGCCTATAAGCCTCAATTGCCAGAGTTGTCTTTGGGTCTCAAATTCTTATGCCCACCCCACACGTACATAATTAAATTTGTTTTTCTCCTGTTAATCTATCCTACGTTGATTTGATTATTAAACCAGCCAAAGAATCAAAAGCGGTAGAGAAAAAAAATGTTCCTCCCCAGTACCAACCACTGGGAAGCTTACAATCCCATTTGTGGCTCATGTTTAATAGCAGTGGAGTATGTTTGGGACAACTTTTGTGTGCTAAATGAAGCTTTATTTTATTCTTTTCTCATTGCTAGTAGCTCTGTTCTGTCTCTTTGCTTTGTTCATCTTGTGGTATGGGTTTTTATTTTTTTATTATTTTCTTTTATTTATTATTATTATTTTTTAAACGTTTATTTTATTTAGTTTGAGAGAGACAGAGAAAGAGAGAGAGAGCCAGCAAGCAGGGGAACGGCAGAGAGAGAGGGAGAAAGGATCCCAAGCAGGCTCCACGCTGTCAGCACAGAGCCCGATGCGGGGCTTGAACCCACGAGCCTTGAGATCATGACCTGAGCTGAAATCAAGAGGCAGATGCTTAACTGGCTGAGCCACCCAGGTGTCCCATGGAATTCTCTTAGACTAAGACACTGCAGTGGATGCTGGGGCATGGTGTCCGAATCTCCCTGGAAGACCAAGGCCTTTGCTTCTCCGACCTCCAGTGCTATCTGCTGACTACTCACAACCACGTTCCTCTCTAAGAATTGCCCTGTCGTGTCTCAGAGAACTGCCTCAACCAAGGCTGTACTCCTGCCCTGGGGACAGTTTACACCCAAGGACTGGTTGAAGGAGGGGCTTCAAGATGGGGCATCCTTGCCTCCGTTGAGAACAACTCAGCTTTAGAGCCATTAAAGTCTGTTTCCTGGGGAACCTGATCAACAATAGTTGGTGTCAGCAGTGCACCAAGGTAGCAGATTCAAAAATAGGATTTTGGAGCTGGGTCACGACTAGCCAGCTGGCAGTAAAATCCCCCACCTCCATGGTAGGTGGAGTACTGACTGTCCCTGGCGTGGGCGGTATTATACTGGCAGAACTTTTGCAGGTGGAGAGCTTGGCTGGGATGCCAGAGGAAGGTGGGCACGGTGGGCATAATACCTAGGGCATTTAGAAGTTTAGTAAAATTTTAAAAGTTAGAAATTATAAGGCTCTTTATGGGGCTATTGACACATTGGAGAAAAACAGTGAAAGCCAAGGATGATTAATCACCAACGTAAGACTAAGTGTGAGAACAAGAAGGCCTTCTTGGCAGCTTTTAAAGACACTTCTTTCCTCCTGCCAGAGGGCAGGAAAAGCCCAAGATTTGACCTGGAACTCACTATCAGTAGGGGAACCTTCTAGAAGATGGAGTTCTCAACCCTGACAGGGCCTGATCAGATTAAAGGTGAGCCCCTGACACTCAGGATGGGACATCTGAGTTGATGTACTGAAAAGTCCTAAATTTCCAGATTCTCGTGAACTCTCTGGGCCTTCACAATGGGCCCATTCTTCCCTGTTAAAATCTGGCACTCTTTCCTTGACTAAAGATGATGCAGAGGCCTCTGCCTTGAAGATAAAATGCCCCTCCCCCACTCAGGATCCGCCTCCAGTGGCCTCCAGATCAGTCACCAAGGTTCAGCTACAACCTGAGCTGGCCAGCTACAGCCTGGCCTTGCAGAAGGAGGACGGAGATTTACCATGAAGGAGCTGTAGGAATTTATCATCGATCGGCAGGACTCGGGAGAGTTTGCACGGGACATGGTTCTCAGGTGCTGGACCGAGGGGAGAACATAGCGTTGGCTAAGGAAAAGTTTATTGACCGGATGATACAGGATTAGCATTCTTGCCAGAAATTTGGGAGATGATGCTAACACACGGCTAGCATGGTTCTTGGAGGCTTCGAGAAAGCAAAGGTGTACACGAAGGGAAGTAGAGATCCTAGAACAGCCGTTTCAGTGAAGACAGAAAGAATCCAAAGGCTCAGAGACACAAGCATACACATGGGCATGCCACGTATGTAGAATATAAACCAGGAAGCCCGCCATCTGACTCGCGTGCCAAAGAAGAGTCTGGAGGACCTTCCACCTACTAAAGGGCTAAGGAGTATCCTGGGAAGAGGGCGGCAGCATTGTTGAGAAGGTTCACGGTAGCTGTCATTCATAGGCCATGACTGATACGTTAGATGCTGTTCCAGAAATGGACTTCCTGACAGCCACGGGCCAGGTGGTGGTGCTTAACCATCAGAACAAGGTGTCCTCAACTGTTTTAATGACCAGCCAAGATCGGAGTAGCAGTCAGGGATGGCTAAACATCCACAGAGCTGAGGCGGTCATTAATAGGGTACGGAGTTGCATAAGTCAGGACAGAGGGACAGACGACAAAGACTTTGCCCAATCTGTACAATGAAAAGAAATGATAAACGGATTATCAGGAGACTGAAGGCAGCTCCTCAGGATGCCTTGCCCATTTTCCGGACTTGAGACAGTTATCTGATGGGAACATTAGGTGACTACAGGAAACGCTATCTCCCCAGCACAAAGGACCTTATAAGAGCACACCAGGTGCAGGATGCCCATAGTGGGTTTCTACCATTTGTGTCCCCCTTGCTGGCTGCTCTGAGAGACGTGGGCTTGGAATCAAAAGACTACAGTGGGGCCCAGGCTCTACCATCGATCATCTGCTGTGGGCCGGGTCGTATCACCTTTGACGGGGTGGAGGTCAGGAGGTGGGTGATGTGGAGTTTCTGTGATGTCTTGGGACCTTTAGCACTTGACTGTCCGTATCTGATTCTCCTCAAGAGGATCCTAATCACCTAGGGTCAGATATCTTGGCTTCCCCATGAGCATCTGCCAAATCACACATGCCCTTGGGCTTTAGGAAATCCTTGTTGGCTGATTACTGTTGGCTTCTCTTTAGATAACTAATAGGAAATGATCCTTCAAATGGATAAAATGGGGTATTTTTAGAACTGCTTTCTCAGCTTCATCCTGGCTGTGTCGCTATGGCACTTGGTCCTGAAGCTGGCATTTCACTCCTTACTCACTGATGATACAAGCTTGGGCAAGAAACTAACTTCAAAAACCTCAGGGTCAGGAGGCAACTACCCCTCAGATTAAATGAAGGAACCCTTGCCCGGAGGAGTTTAGTCCTCCTCATTAGTGCGTTAGAGCATGAGGCCCCATCTGGACACTTCTCACATCACAGTGTTGAGATCACTGGGGATTTTTTTTTTTTTTTGAGAGAAAGAGAGAGAGAGAGAGCGTGAGCAGGGGAGGTAAGGAAAGAGAGGGGGACAGAGGATCTGAAGCAGGCTCTGCACTGACAGCAGAGAGCCTCATGCGGGGCTCGAACCCACGAGTCATGAGTTCATGACTTGAGCTAAAGTTGGATGCTCAACTGACTGAGCCACCCAAGGGCCCCCTCCCTGGAACATTCTGAAGGCAGGTACCATGGCTTAGCCCTTTATGGTGACCATGTCCTCCTAAGGTCATTGACCATCGTTCACCCATAAAACTTTTCTTCCCCCTTTTGTCTCTTGTGTCCTCTCCGAAACCTGTTCTCTAACCAGTCTGGGAATTCTAATGTCTCTTTCACCCTACTTGTATTGAAAACGTTAGACTCAACACATCCCTGTGTTCATTTCAGTTGATGAAACCCCAAACCAGGAGCCAACACGTGGTGGAGAAAACTTTTAAGAAGCAAGGTCTGTGCTTGATTTAGACTCAGGCTGGACTAACACAACCCCAGCTGGATGAAAAAGAAAAAAGAAAAAGCTTTAAAAGAGGCTATTTCAAAATACTGAGACATGTGGTGCCATTGGATTCAGCCTGGGTGTAGAGTGAGTTTTCTGGGCTTTGGATGCTTCTGACCTTTTGTTCAGACAAAGGCCGTGCTTCGAGTCACCTGTGGCCTTGTCTTCTCCAGTCTATAATCCTCCGCTCACCTTTCCTGAGACCCATTTCCCTGCCCTTTAATCATTTTTATTGCTTTTCCCTGGACCATCTCCAGGTCTTGTCATGTCTCTTAAAATGCAGAGGCCACAAAAAGTGGCTAAAGACCACTAATGAGGAAGGGAACAATATGGAGTCTATTAGGAGAATTAATTCCTGGCCCCTGCTTATGCGGCTAATTCATCCCAGCTTGTAAAGTCCCATCCGGGAGGCAGCCTCGCATTCAGACGGGGCTCCTCCGTTGACCCGCCACTCTCTCACTGCTGTGCTGCCGACAGGCACACCTTTCTGCAGCTCAGACTTCCTCAGTTTGGCTTTTTTTTTTTTGCTCCAGATCACGCTCCCTTGCACCGTATTCATTTGCTTTGGGTGAAGCTCTTCCATTTTAAAGATTTGCCTGGGACTTAGTCTCCCCTAACAACCTGAAGACTCCCCACGGCTTCGTCCAGCTCAGCAGCAAACATACTCAAAGGTGGTCCGTGCCTGATGGAGTGGCCTGAAAACTTAGCACAGAGGATGCTAGGAGTGTCTCGCTCCGTCCGGGCTGCACGGCCATTGGGTCGACCTGGAGTGACAGCAGCAGGCAGCCTCAAGCGCTGCTGTAGGAAGGGTGTTTCGCCAGTCCGGGCAGCAGAGCCCAGCAGTCTCCATGACCTTGGTGGCTGGTATGGGATGGGCTGCCGTGGATTTGTAAAACACAAATGATGAAAGGCCGCACTTGGCATTTTCTTATCTGAACATTAAACAAAAGCAGAAAGCATAGCTTTCAACTATGGCTAAGGGAAGCCTGTGGGGCGGAGGGAGGGAGTTGCTTCCTCTAATACTGTACGGAGTTCTCTGTTAAGTAAACCAAAGACGCTGCTTGGAGAATGCAGACACTGGTTGAGGTGTGGCTTTCCGGAGTGGGTTGTCTCAGGGGCAAGGGAACAGTAAGGTCAAGGATGAGCCTTGACAACTGGGGGCTGTTGGATGCAGAGATTGAACTTGGACTTGGGGCCAGAAGTCCCCATCCTCACTAATACCTCTGACCTCTTGCCAGGTGTAGGTCTTACCGTCTTTTCATCTGTGTTTTAAAAAAGGAAAGGAAAGGATTTGGCATGTGTATCTCTCAAAGTTGCTGTGAGATCAAACAAGACAGTGGATGTTGTAGGGCTTTTGTACAGGCTGAATGGTCCTAAAGTAGGAGGCACACCTGACATATCAGTTGAAACTGGGTTTGGTGGCACATGGGAGAATAAAACCCCCAAATCAAATGGGCTTGAACACAATACAAATGCTTCTCCCTCTGCAAGAGGGTGGAGATACGCATTCCTGGGCAGGTGTGTAGTTCCCTGAAGTCACTGGCCTCCTAGGCTGCTTCCAGCTTTGCCACACGTGGCCTCATCTTTATGGCCCAAAATGGCTCCCAGGGCTCCAGCCATCACACCCCAATACCGGAAAGCAAGATAATGGAAGACTTCCTGGAAGTTGCACAGAAAACCTCCATTTGAATCTTATTGACTAGAACGTAATCACACACTGTACCCAGTGGCAAGGGTGACTGGGGAGTGGGGTGTTTTCTCTGGGCAGCATTATGTCCAGCTAGACATTCAGGTCCAGTAGCCAGGGGACAAGGGGGGAATGGGCCTTGTGGGGTAACTAGCAGCATCTCCACAAGATTATGTCTTGTGAATAAAAGTTAAAACTTAAATTGTACCCTTTGGGCCTTACAGGGCCATTTCGCCCCCATGGAGCAAAGACTCGGCCTCTGATTTGTTTTTCTTATCTCTGAAACTAGGAGTTTTGACTTCACCAGTGTTTCCACACTCCATTCAAATAACACCTCCATGGTGTGGCCGTGTTCACGGTCCACATACACCTCTTGCCAGTGCTAATGTCTGAAGACGAGCCAGGCGATTTCCTCACCTCGTCCTCTTCCGGTTGATGCTCTCTGAGCTTCTGTTTATTTTGAAAGGGAACTTTACGCCATTCCCATAATTGGAAAACTAGCATTACTTGCCATGGAGAGAAGATAAGTATAGAAAAAAAAGTAAAATAAAAACAAGAAATTATTATTAGATTCTGGCCAGATATCATTACCTTCCCAAGGCTCAGAGTCTGAGGTCCTAGCCCTATTTGTTGAAGAGGACGATTAGTGTATGTGCAGGGGTGTTATAGAAATAGCATCACCCAACTGCCACTTTCTTCTTGCTCTAAGGAGAAGGGTCAAAAACTTTCTCACTGTGTAATTTAACTTCTTTTTTAATTTTTTATTTTTGAAAAAAAATTTTAATGTTTATTCATTTTTTGAGACAGAGACACGAGTGTTGAGTGGGGGAGAAGCAGCGAGAGAGGGAGGAACACAAGCAGAAGCAGGCTCCAGGCTCTAAGCTGTCAGCACAGAGCCCAACGTGGGTCTCGAACTGCGAGATCATGACCTGAGCTGAAGTTGGACACTTAACCTACTGAACCCACCCAGGGGCACCCTTAATTTCTTTTAACGTCACATCGTTGTCACCTGAAGACATCTTGTTTTCCATACAGACTCTGCCCTTTGGGAGACACTCTTTTCTATGATTTGTAAGTTCCTTTTTCTTGTGCTAAGAGTTTTAAAAGACATGTTGGTTTTTCTCCAGGAACGCACCCTTGTGTGAACTAAGCTCAAATACTTTATTTGGCCTCAGGCATTTTTCAAGGAAACCTGGGACATTGGGGTTGTTGTAGGGTGCAGAGGCCCAGGTGATGCCTTGAGGTTGTCGTCACAAGACATTTGGAGAACTGAGCTCAGACCAGGGAGACCAGGAGGCCGGGTGTGGGAGGTCCATGCCAGCAGGATGACCCATTTCCACCAGATTTGCTACTGATCAAAACCAGGAAGAGGGCCCAGGTCAAAGGTTAGGGGACTTCTCCAGAAGGCTGAAGACCCCACCCATTTGGCTGTTATTGCTACAGTTAGGCACCCTATAGACCCCACACTGCTGCTTCTGCCCTCCATGACTCCCCTGCGTAGATCCTTACAGATGTGTCCTAACTTGGAAAAAAAGTCCGAGTGAACTTGGAGATGACAAGAAATGTGGCCTTGCTTTTCTCACAGCATCTTTCAGGGAGTCCTGGAAGCTGGGGACATATCCTATGGAGAGTCTACTTGGACATAGCTTTCTTAATTTTCATACATTCTGTAAGGGGGCAGGAAATGGCTTGATCTTTTTTTTTTTTTTTAAATTTTTTTAACGTTTATTTATTTTTGAGACAGAGAGAGACAGAGCATGAACGGGGGAGGGTCAGAGAGAGAGAGAGAGGGAGACACAGAATTGGAAACAGGCTCCAGGCTCTGAGCTGTCAGCACAGAGCCTGACGCGGGGCTCGAACTCACTGACCGTGAGATCATGACCTGAGCCGAAGTCGGCCGCTTAACTGACTGAGCCACCCAGGTGCCCCTGGCTTTATCTTTTATAGTGGTTGAAGAGAGCTGTTGGGTCCCCCTCAAATTCAGTAGGAACCAGAGGACTTGGGTAACCCACGTACTTTGCAGATCCACACGTACTTTGGATTTGGGAATGGTGTAACTGACTTAGCTGGCCCAATGCTGATCGGCAAGGCCTTGGGGGAAACATCCTACTGGGGTTCCATTTGTGCCTCTTGGGGGTGGGTGGGAGATAAAGGTAGGGGGGATTAGGGGTGGGGAGGTATTACACATTGGGAGCATGAAGTGGGTAGGTGTGGGTGTTGGAGCTGTTAGAATACTATGTTCATGCCGGGTAGGACTGATGGGGCCAAAGGGAGGCTGGAGGATGGATTAGGCGAGAGGTGGCAATGAGGCGATAAGGTGCGGCTGAGGACACGGGCACGAGGTGCATAAGGAAAGATGTCCATGGGAGGAGGATGAGGTGGATTTGGGAGTGCGCATGTTGTCTGTGCTGCTCTGCAGAGGGGAAGGAACGTGAGAGGACAAGATGGCGGGCGGGGAGAAGAATGCAGCAGAGGCCGGAAGCCTCTCCTCATACCCGTCTTCTCGGAAGAGAAGTCTGCGCCAGTTCTGTGAGGAGCGCAGAGGTGGGGCCCGCGCGGCACCTGCTCTGTGACTCGCATCTCCTGGAGCCAGGGGCCACGGGCTCGGGAAAGCCTGGGTTAGTCGGGGTTCTTTACGGCAGCTGTTTTCAGGCTTCACCTACTTGTGTGCTTCCTGGATCTCCAAGGAATACCTTGGCCTCAGCCATAGAATCTATGCTTTTTCTCTCAGATACCTCACAATCAAAGACAAGCGGGGGAAGGCATTTGCTTATTTCTGGAAGGCCACCGTTTTATCATTGGCTCATTTATTCATTCGTGCGGACATTCACCGAGCTCCAACTGTGTGTCAGTACTAGGGACATAACAAGAGAGAAAGGATAGCCTTTCATCTCCAAAACCTCAAAAACTCCCATTATGCTGGGAGACGTTAACTCTTAAACCTGTGACTAAAACCAATATGTATAACTGGAGACCCTCATAAAATTCCAAGGGTGCTCAAGGGCAGTTCAGAGAAGGGAGCTCCGCTTTGTCTTGACAAACAGGCCAGGGATTTAGCAGACGACCTTCCAGGAGTGGGCATCGGGTCCTTCTGGGGGGAAAGAGTGGACAAAAGACATATGAGAGAACAGAACATTGCGGGGTCAAGTGTACTTGAGAAAACTGGGTCAAGAAGTCAGGCATATGTATATATATATATATATATTTTTTTTCTTTTTTCTTTTTTTTTCTTTTTTTTTTTTTTTACCGGAGCACACGCAGAGCCTTTACTGTGTTGATGTGTAGTGTGAGTTTCTGGGGATTGTTAAATGCAGTGCTGGCCAAGAGCTCACTGTTGGTGGAATCCTTGATGTTACAACACATCGTGGGAAAGGCTGCTCGGGCTGTGGAGGGCCACAAAGTGCTTGTAGCAACAGAGTGGCCTGGGCAGATTCTAGAAAGATCTCTCTGCCATCAAATGTGAAGGATGCATGAGAGGAGACTCAGGTGAAAAGGACACCGTCACATATGTGCCACATACCTCCAAGGGCTGAGTCCAAATTTCCTTCTGGACTCAGCACCCCCCACCCCTCTTTTCGGGGCAAACCTCTCCCACATGTGAACTAGGGTAATTTATCCGAATGTCTTCTCTGGAGAGCTACTATATTATCTCCCATACTAAGGAATGAAATCACTGAGGGCAGACCTTTCATCTTTTTTTCCCCCAGACTTCTCATCTTATTATGCTTTAGTAGATACACTATAAATTCAATCTACCAGGGTATTCTTCACACAAGGTACTTCGATCCATTCCTTCGGGTAAATAGTGCCAGCAGGATGCAAGAGAAAGCTGTATATGTGCTAAGAGCTCGGGGAGAATGCATGGCCATGTATACGCTACTCGTCAAGGATGGATTTACAGGACAAGTGTACTTGAAATTGACTTGGAGAAAGGGTAGGTTTTAGACAGAATGAAGGGAGAGAGACGAACACTCTGAACAACACGGAGGGGCTGGAATGATCCACGTAGGCTCGTGGAACCAGCTGAACCAGAGCAGTGTAATGTGGTGAGGATTAGGGAACACAGAATAGTCGGAGTGTGTTGGGGATGGATTATGGAGAGTTTTGAAGGTTGACAGAAGACTTGGGTTTCTGATGATGGCCGGTCATCTCCAGATGTGTTCCTACAGAATGGTCGGTGTCTCAGAATCTGGTTCTCTAGAAAATTCCATAGGGGAATATGTGGCAGAGAATTCCATCCTCCGACATCTATTTGCTCTGATAGTAGGCAGGGGTTAGACTATATTTCTGAGCTTCCTTCCAAAGTAGATGTGCCATCAATGAAGTTCTCTCCAGTAGAATCAAAGCAGATGCGCTCCATGCAACTCGATCATGACTGGAGTTTTGACCATGCAAACAAAGGCGATGCCCTAATGCTTGGCAGAGATAAAAAAGAAAGAATCGGGACCCCCAAGCGACCATGGAGGTCATAAGGCCCACCTTGTGGGTCAGATTAGAAACAGTACGAAACAGAACTTTGGAAGCTACAGATCACTATATGCATGTAAAAAATTTATTTGGAAAGTCTCTAGGTGGCTCAGTCGGTTAAGCGCCCGACTCTTGGTTTCAGCTCAGGTCATGATCTCAGTTTGTGAGTTCGAGCCCCGTGTCAGGCCCTGTGCTGACAGGGTGGAGCCTGCTTGGGATTCTCTCTCTGCCCCTCCTCTGCTCTCTCTACCTGTCAAAATAAGTAAATAGACTTAAAAAAATTATTTAAGTTTAGGAACAGATTTTAAAAATTGTTTTGTAGTATATTTACTCAGCTGTGCAATCACCAGTATATATTATTATTCCAGAACATTTTCATTATCCCAAAAAGAAACCTCATAACCATTAGCAGTCACTCTTCCATTTGCTCCTCCCTCTACCCCCCTGACAGCCACTAATCTATTTTCCATCTGTATGGATTGGCCTGTTCTGGAAATTTAATGTAAATGGAATTTTACATTATATGGTCTTTTGTGTCTGACTTCTTCCACTTAGCATAATGTTTTCAAGATTTATCCATGCTGTATCTATATAGAGAGTACTGCATTCTTTTTGTGGTTGAATAATATTCCATTATGTGGATATACTGTATTTTGTTTATCCATTTGTCAGTTGATGGCTATATTCCCTCTTGGGTATTATGATTATTACTGCTGGGAACATTCATGCACAAAGTTTTGTGTGATGGTTTTACAATAGAAGTTATATTTTTGTGTTATGTTTCTTGGCACAAGTTATGTTTTCATGCTCTTCAGTATATACCTGGGAGTGGAATTCTGTGTCATATGGTAGTTTCATGTTTAACATTTTGAGGAAGGTCATAGTGTTTGCCAAAGTGGCTGCACCATTTTAGAGTCTCATAGAAATGTGTGAGGGTTCAAATTTCTCTGTAGCTTCACCAACACTGGCTATTGTCCTTTTTTATTTATATTTATGTAATATATATTATATTTTCTTTAAAAAAATTTTAACATTTATTTATTATTGAGAGACAGAGAGACAGGGCGTGAGCAGGGAGGGGCAGAGACAGGGGGAGACACAGAATCTGAAGCAGGCTCCAGGCTCTGAGCCATCAGCACAGAGCCCGATGTGGGGCTCAAACATACAAACCATGAGATCATGACCTGAGCTGAAGTCAGACACTTAACCGACTGAGCCACCCAGGTGTCCCTATATTTTATATAATTTGTCAGAAATTTTCCCTACAGCTATTAACATTATCACGTATATATCCTTTGCTCTATTAATGTGGTGTATTATATTGGTTGATTTTCATGTGTTGAACTACACTTGCATTTTTGGGATAAATCCCTCCTGTTTATAGTATATAATCCTTTTTATATGTTGCTGGATTTAGTTTCTTAGTGTTTTGTTGAGGATTTTTGCATCCATACTCATAAGGGATACTGGTCTGTAGTTTTATTTTCTTGTGATGTCTTTGTTCGGTTTTGGTATCAGGGCAATACTGGCCTCATAGAATGAATTGGGAAATGTTCCCTTCTCTTCTCTTTTTTTGGAAGTGTTTTTAAAGATTGGTGTTAATTCTTCTTTAAATATTTGGCAGAATTCACCAGTGAAGTCATCTGATGCTGTGTTTTAAAGTCTTTGTGGGACGTTTTTTGATTAGTAATTTAATATCTTTACTTGCCATAGTCTATTCATATTTTTAATTTCTTCTTGAGTAAGTTCAGGTGATTTTTTTTTGTCTTTCTATGAAGTTATCTATTTCATTTAAGTTGTCTGATTTGTTGACATGCAATTGTTTATACTCTTCCATATTATTGGTTTTATTTCTAGATGTTGGTAGCAACATCCTCTCTTCATTTTAGTAATTTAAATCTACTCTTTGTCTTCCCTTGGTCAGTCTAACTAAAGTTTTGTCAATTTTGTGTATCTTTTCAAATAAATGAATTTTGGTTTTGTTGATTTTTCTTAATTTTTTTTATTCTCTATTTTTTTTTCTGCCCTAATTTTTCTTCTTTCCTCTACTTACTTGGGTTTAGTTTGTTCGTTTTCTTGTTTCCTAAAATGGAAGTTTGGGTTATTGAGTGAAATTGTGTATTTTTAAAAACCCATTCTGCCAAGCTCTGCCTTTTAATTGGAGAGTTTTTTATTTTTGTCTGTCTGATATGTAGTATTTATTTATATCTGCCATTTTGCTACTTGTGTTCTGTCTATCCTGTGTCTTTTTTGTTCCCATCACTGATTCTTTTTGTGTTCTATGGATATTGCCTAGTGTTTTAATTTCACTGATGTTTCTTTTACTTATATTTTATTTAAAAATTTTTTTTAACATTTATTCATTTTTGAGAGACAGAGAGAGACAGAGTGCAAGTGGGGGAAGGGCAGAGAGAGAGGGAGACACAGAATCTGAAGCAGGTTCCAGGCTCTGAGCTGTCAGCACAGAGCCCAACGCAAGGCTCGAACCCACAAACTGTGAGATCATGACCTGAGTTGAAGTTGGATGCTTAACAGACTGAGCCACCCAGGCGCCCCTACTATATATTTTAAATTTATTTTGTTTGTGATTGCCCTGGGGATTACAATTAATATCTTAACTTATTAGACTCTAGTTTATATTAATACCACCTTAATTACTATAGTGTATAAACACTTTGCTCATATATATATATTATAGTATATAAACACTTTGCCTATATGTGTGTGTGTGTGTGTGTGTGTGTGTGTGTGTGTGTATACACATATATATATGTGTGTGTGTGTGTATATATATATATATATATATATATATATATACACACGTATTACTCCAAATAGCTGTGTTCCCTTACTCTTACTTTGGCTGTTATTACCATAGAAATCACATCTTTCCACATTTTATGCATATATGTGTACATGTTATGTATACATTATCAACACAGATTTATAATTATGGCTATGCAGTTTTCTTTTATTTTTTTATTTTTAAAAATTTTTTTAACGTTTATTTATTTTTGAGACAGAGAGAGACAGAGCATGAACAGGGGAGGGGCAGAGAGAGAGGGAGACACAGAATCTGAAACAGGCTCCAGGCTCTGAGCTGTCAGCACAGAGCCCGACGCGGGGCTCGAACTCACGGACCCTGAGATGATGACCTGAGCCGAAGTCGGAGGCTTAACCGACCAAGCCAGCCAGGCGCCCCTATGCAGTTTTCTTTTAACCAGATTGGAGGAAAAAAGAGTTATAAACAAAAATACATTTATACTGCATTTCATGTTTACCTATGTAGTTACGTTTTCTGATGCTCTTTATTTCTTTATCTGGATTTAAGTTATTTTCTGATGTCCTTTTATTTCACTCTGAAGGACTCCATGTATGGCAGATTGAGCAATACATTCTTTTAGTTTTTTTTCTAAGAATGTCATAATTTCTTCTTCACTTTTGAAGGATGATTTTGCTGGATATAGAATTCTTTTTTTAAGTTCATTTATTTATTTTGAGAGAGAGTGAGAGAGTGAGCAAGCATGAGCGGGGGAGGGGCAGAGAGGGAGGGAGAGAGAGAATCGCAGCCAGGCTCTGTGAGGACAGCACAGAGCCTGACACGGGGCCTGAACCCACAAACCATGAGATTATGACCCGAGCCAAAGTCAGGAGTCGGATGCTCAACCGACTAAGCCGCCCAGGCACCCCTAGAATTCTTTATCAACAGGTTGTTTTGTTTGTTTGTTTTCTGTTAGCATTTCAAATATGTCGTCCAATGTCTTCTGGCCTCCATGGTTTCTAATGAGAAATCACCTTTTATTCTTACTGAAGTCCCCTGCACATGATGATTCTTCTCTCTCTTGTGCTTTTAAGAGTCTCTCTTCACCTTTGTCTTTCAACAGGTTGATTATGATGTGTCTGGCTGCATATCTCTCTGAGTTTATTCATCCTACTTGGACTTTGTTGAATTTCGTCCTATCAAATTCGGGAAGCTTTTAGCCACCTTTCTTCGAGTATTCTTTCTGTCCCTTTCTCTCTCCCCTCTCCTGGGATATGTTGCATATGTTGGCTTGCTTCATGGTGTCCCACAGCCTCTGAGGATGTGTTGATTTTCTTTATTCTACGTTTTATTCTATAGACTAGGTAATATTAATTGGCCTATCTTCAAATTTGTAATACTTTCTCATCCTTGTTCAAATTTGATACTATTTCCTATGATGAATTTTAATTATAGCCATTGTGTTTTTAAACTCTTGGAATTTCTATTTTTTAAATATATAATTCCTGTCCCTTTATAGATATTCTGTATTTAGTGAGGCATTGTTTTAATACTTTCCTTTAGTTCTTTAGGCATGCTTTCCTCTAGCTTTTGAAGCATATTTAAAATGGCGGATTTAAAGTTTTTTTCTAGTAAGTTCATATCTGTGGTTCTTCAGGGACAATTTCTGTTGATCACTTTATTTACTTTAAAGAGCCACACTTTCTTGTTTCTTAAAAAAAATTTTTTTTAATGTGTATTTTTGAGAGAGAGAGAGAGGCAGACAGAATATGAGCGGGGGAGGGGCAGAGAGAGAGGGAGACAAAGAATCTGAGTCAGGATCCAGGCTCTGAGACCATGAGATCATGACTGGATGCTCAAGCAACTGAGCCACCCAGGCGCCCCTCTTGTTTCTTTACATACATTGTACTTTTGTTGAAAATTGGCCACTTCAAGTAATATAATGTAGCACCTCTGGAAATCGGATTCTCTCCCCGCCCCAGAGTATAATTCTGTTGCTGCTTTTAGTTGTTTTTGTTTATTTAGTAACTTTTCTGAGCTGGTTTCATAAAGTCTGTATTCTTGATCTTTTGTGGCTGTTGGAGTCTCTACGTGCTTTGCTTAGTGGTCAGCTAGTGATGGGACAGAGATTTCTGCAAATGCACGGAGCCAGTAAATCTCTAAGTCAGGTCGAATACAGACATCCTTGCAAGTGGTGTTCTAGGGAACCACCAGACAGGTGGGACCGTACAGGTCGGAGAATGACAGACCTTTGGGAATGAGGCTTTGAAAGAGCGCTAGTTCCACTCTGCTCCCTCTGGTGGTTCCAAGGCTGCACCTTTTAAAGCTAATGCAGAGCTGGAGAGTGAGGGATGGGACCGAGACAAGTTTAAAATCCAGAAAACTCGCTGTTTTTAGCAAGATTCAGCTGTTTTTTAAATACATGGTTTTCAGTTGCTGCAAGCCTTTGGTTAATTTCTGAAATCCTGCGAAAGGTTGATCCTGGCAATTTTTGTCAATTTTCTTATTGCTTCCGTAGGGAAGAGAATCTCTGGAAGTCTATCCCAACATTTATGCTGACGGCACTCACTGAATTTTAAAAAAAATTAATGATTTAAATAGTTGTCGTAATTTGTTGTCAAAGAACATTGTGCCCTGGAGTATGAATTTTAGGGTTCACACCCTGGCTTTGCCATTTATTGTGGCCGTTAACAACCTATTTCAGTTCTTTGGGTCTCAGTGTTCTTCTTTGAACTGGGCATATTAATAGTACTCCATAGGTGGGCTATGCCTATATAAAATGAGTTAATATATATGGAGAGTTCTCATAAGAATGCCCAGCCCAGAATAACGATTTTATCTTAGCTGTTACTAGTGTTGCTTTGACTTCTCACTGTATTCCTGCACTGTTGATAGGCCAACTTCTTAAGTGAGGTCTATAGGAATATTTACTGAAGTCACAGAGGTAATGAGTGATTGATTGAACCAACTTTGCAGAATTGTTGCAAGGATTAGAGATCATACGTGTAAACTTTTCACCTTATACTGAGTAGGTGCTTATATTCAATGGGGGCCACTCCTACAGATTATGGCTATAGTACCTTCTCCATAGCTGGTGAAAAGCAAATAACTCCTTGAAAATTTAATTTATTTTTTTAAATGTTTATTTATTTATTTTGAGAAAGAGAGAGAGAGAGGCGGCGGGGGGGGGGGGGAGAGAGAGAGAGAGAGAGAGAGAGAGAGAGAGAATCCCAAGCAGGTTCCACGGTGTCAGCACAGAGCCAGATGGTGGGCTTGAACTCACAAACTGTGAGATCATGACCTGAGCTGAAATCAAGAATCAGACACTTAACCGACTGAGCCACACAGGCGCCCCTCATTTCATTCTTTTATATATGACTATGTGTGTTTGGATTCAAGTGCATCTTGTGGCCAGCATGGGAGTTTGGGGGAAACTTTTCTCCTGTCTGATATCTGAGTTTTGGCAGAGCTTGAACCACAGGAGCCACAGTGGGCCTCTGGGCTTGTTTCTGGCTACACGGACAAGCGAGCTTGGCCTGATGTAAGTAAGACCTCAGCATATCTTGGAAATTATTGTTAGTTCTGAAGACTTTCGGTGGGAAAGGAGGGGAGTGAAAGGTCTTTGAAAGCACAACAAATGGGCTGAAAGCCGTAGATCAGAAGTGGCTAAAAATGGAACAGGTGGTCTACATAAATACCAGCTGTACGTTATGGCCAGTTTTACTGCCGGTTTATAATGTTGTCCATGGTTATTTTACAACAGTTTTCTTTGTTTTTGACATTGCTGTAAATCTCGCCGTAAAACAGCTCTAATGCAGCAGAAAGGCTATGAAATGAAATGGGAAACTTCAAGAAACAGTCGATTGTAGTGGAACGGAAAGGAGGCTGAGGGAGCCTAGAGAGAAAATAAAGGGAAGCCACAGGGAAGAATTAGGGGACCGGATGTCTCATTATGTATTAGAATTTGTCCTTTCAAGTCCATTTAATTGTGAGCAAGAACAGATAGCATTTTTAGGATGAATCCACCAGGTGGCACCATTGAAAACATTTCTTTCTCCCATTACTTAGGAGAGTTTAGCAAACCTGTTATTTTTAGAGGAGGGAACAATACTCATTGATGGATGGAAACTACATGTGTGCTTATTGTACTATTGTGTGTGTGTGTGTGTGTGTGTGTGTGTGTGTGTGTGTGTTGTAGTTTTAAACAATAAAAGACCCTTTTCTCCAGAGATACAACTTCAGCTTGGTGAGGTTTTGGAAATTAAGCTAAGCATCTCAGATTTAGGGACATATTTGTATATCTTCTGATTAACATTAATATACTTTGTGTTTTCTTCTCTTTTCTTAACCTAGGGCTCTAGGCCTATATTTCCAATTTTCTTTTCTTATCCTCCCTGCCAAGAGGTGAGGGATACTGCTAAGTGACCCACCTTACCTCTCCCTGTAGCTGATGACTGGCTCTGTTTCCACTTGATCCCTTTCAGGGCTTGTGTCTCAGGTCTGAACCCCCTGGGAAGCCCTTTATGGGAGAGGCACCCACAATCCTTAAACTTAAACACCAAGACGTATCACAGAATTGGAGTCTGGGGAAACTGGGTCTCTGGCCTATTCAGCCTCTTTCCAGCTCCCTAGTTTCAAGGGTTATCACAAGGTTGAACGACACTGTTGTGTGCAAAGCGCTTGTCACACACGAGGTGCTCAATGTATGTAAGAAAAAGGTTTTTAAAAAATTTATATGTATATAACTTACGTGTTTTCAGCAGAAGCCACAAAACAGCTTCTTGTCTATCTCTGCTTTTTTTTTTTTTCCTCACTAATATTTCTGAAAATCAGGAAAGATAACATGAGCCAGGAACTGAGATTTATTATTAATCTTTGTTCATGGGCCTTGCCTATCAGGCACAGACAGGCTGATGTTTATGACACTGAACTGTGTTTTTTTTACAGTGAGATTAAAGGCCTGAACGTGGAAGGCTTTAGCCGAAAATGGAGGCAGGCCCGGTTCTGTTAGGACCTGGGAAGAATGGGAGGAGCCTGCAGACACAGGCCCTGTGAGGTTCAGATGGAAACGGTGCCAGTGAGTCAGAGATGCTCAGGGCAGTTCTAATTTCCACTGCCCGTTTGTGTATCATCGCTTCCATAAGGGACTTCGATGGATGGGGTCGGGAGAGGGGAGATGCCACTTGCTGCTCAGAAGTTGATATTTTGTCAGAAGTGAGCCCTTGAAGGTTGTTTTCCTGGAAAGCTGGAATGGGTGGACAGACTTTTCTAACCAAGGTGCTTCTCCCTGGGCTCAGGCAGGGGTCCTGCTGGGAGCTGCTTCCTGAGCCAAAGCCCCCAGCCCCATGAAGCACTGTACTGAGTCCTGTGCGCTCTCACCTAGGCGTGAACCTGAATAAGACCGATGGGCACTGTTTGGAGGCACGCCAGGGTGAGCCCCTTGCCCATCCTGTCCCTGGAGCCTCACAGACCACTTCCAGGAGCATGGCGGAAGCAAATGGTCTGAGAGCCTGAGGGAGGGCGGGGAAGGCTCAGCTGTAAGCATAGGGTAACTTTGCTTCCTTGATGACTCGAGTGGTCCATTTGCGATTTCAAATCCAATAAATGCTCCGAGTGGCCCTGGGTCAGGGATAGAGAGTGGTGGCTACTCCCCAGAACGAGGGCTTTTTTCAGACCGAAGGGTGAAAGCCGTCTTGTCAAGCAAACTCATCAGCAGGGCCACGGCTCTGATCACATCCTTTGTTCGGAAGCCACAAGCACTTACTGACAGCATGATAGACACCCTGCTCTCCTATTTCCTGTCTCACTTCTTTCTCCTAATTCCAGGGGTTGGTGGGGGAGGGGAGTGTTCTTCCTATTTTCTTTGACTCTTTTCTCGCTGGAAGCAGTGGATATCCAGACCCTCCTTGCCTGTTCTTAAGGACCATAACCTCTGGACCCCTCTCAGGGAAGGGCTACAAAAGCTGCAGAGGAGGAGAGGGCCATCTGTAGCTCTCCTGCCTTTTTGATGGACACTGTAGGCTTGGTGTGCGGGTGTAACGTTTTGTCCATTCCTTGCCCCACAAAAGAGGCAAGGGAGTTGGGACCAAGTGTCTCGTGGGTCCGCTGTATCTACCCTCATGAAAGCAGTCAAAGTAGTCAGACCTGGCCCACCCCACCCAATGCTGGCTTGCTCATGTGTCTACCATTGGCCACCCTTCTGCGGTCGGTCCCCTCCACTGCCCTGTGAGTGATGTCCACTCTGGGGCCCAAGGCCATTCAGCAAACTGAAGCTTCTTGCCTTCGGGTGAGGCAGTGGGCAGATCTCTGTTTTATGGGGACTGAATCTAATGCAGTTGGAGGATCCTCTTGGGGAATAAGAATTGAAAATATGAAAGAATTAGGTATGAGAGAGAGTATGTAGAGCAGAAAACAAATCCCAAGCTACAAAATTTGAAAAGTTGGCACAAATGTCACAAAAGTAACATAATTTGTTTTTAATTATCTGCCTCAAATACTTAGTAATTTTTTCCCCTAAATCTTTAGGCAGCATCCTTGTTCAATGGAAATTTTGTGATATTTTTAATAGCATAGCAAGATAATTCAGCCTTTATTTTACTCTGGTGTGGCCAAACATTCTTTTTGGTATTACTGATAGTTTGAGAAGCTTTTTTAGCTTCCTGAAGTACTACCCTAGGAAACACAGACAAAAAACACTGGTAGGGGTGCCTGGGCGTCTCAGTTGGTTATCGGACTCTTGGTTTCAGCTCAGGTCATGATCTTGTGGCTTCGTGGGTTCGAGTCCTGCATTGGGCTCTGTGCTGGCAACGTGGAGCCTGCTTGGGATTTTCTGTCTCCTCTTTCTCTGCCCCTCCCCCACCTGGGCTGCCTCTGTTTCTCTCAAAAATAAGTTAATTAATTAATTTAAAAAATCACTGGTAATATCATATAGATGTTTAAGATTCTTGTCAAATTTTGGAGTTTCTTTACCAAGTTTCTTTCCCGTATCCTACGTGAGCTGTGAGATTTGGAAGAATATTCCACAGATTAGCTTCTGGCTCTGTATTTTTTTTCCTCCACCACAAATCACATGATTCTGGTGTTGGGCACAGTAGCAAACAGGACATATTAGGTCCCCTGGCCCTGCATCTCCGTGTCACGACATTGGGTGAACCCATGTGTTGCAGGGTAGAAATATCCCTGAAAGCCAGTCTTACACCAGGACGGTCATCATTAACTCAACTCTGCAAGGAAGTGACTGCAGATCACTTGCACATGTGCTACGAAAGTCTTCCTAAGTGTATCTCCAACTCTTACTTCCCTTGAGCTGGACCCTGAAAGTACTCATGGCCACTCCCCTGCCACTTAACATGATGGGAAGCACGACACAGGGGACATCAGTAGAAACACCCCCAGCCTTAACTGGCTTGCAGCTAAAATATCTTACTTAAATCATGTTCTAGGAAGACATGAAAAGCACCCCTCCTTTTGGCAGGCCCTGGAAGATCATTTAATCAATATTTGTTAATTGCACTGGATGAATAATTTGAAAGCTAAAGGAAACAGATATATTTGATCTGGAGGGGCCCTTGGCAATCCCTGATCACTCATTTCACAGATATAAAAACCAACGTCCAGGAGACAAGGGATGATTGGCTGAAGGTGACAGCGAGTGACAGAGATGAGGCCAACAGCCAAGACTCTTCTGTCCAGTAGAGTCTTTATATGAACTGTGGCAATTAAAGCCACATCACAAGTCGTCATGGATCAAGGCACGGAACGAGTAGAGGTTCAGGTGTCTAGAAACACCAGGGGCACTTGGCTAACATGTGTTGAAGGTTTATTGTAAAGTGTTGTGGAGAATACTTTGTAAATCCCGATCTCAATTATCATTGCTCTTTTCTCTAGTGTGCGGGACACAGAGCCTCATGCTTAACCACAATACTGTACTGCTCAGGAAGAGCCGCTAGGACCTTGTTTGTACTGGTGGATGAGAAGCCAGTGGTCTGTTCTGCTCAAGCTAGGCTGAGGAGAGCGGGGTGAGCCCTGGATAAGGGTTGTGGATCAGAAGACTGGCCTGACAGACAGTCTAGTCATAGGGCTCCCCAGCCAGGAGTGGGAAGGGGGTCTGTTTTTCTCTGGATTCTGAAGGGCATCTAAGTCCAGAATCTGAAGTGTGTTCACTATGAAGGGAAAGGTTCATGTCCGAATAGGAAGTTCAGGCTCATGCCCCTTAAACCCTGTAGGACAGAGGTGCCCCCACCCCGTGGTGGGGGATTGTTCAGGGTGGAGGCCAGTGGACAGTACTGTCCATGACATGGGAGAAAAGACAGCTACTTGCAATGAGACTGGCATCATGACAGGAGTGGTCCAGCAAAGGGACCACAGAGGATGTGGAGCCAGGGGGGAGGATCCAGGCTCAGAGGCCGACCTTGGCCTCTCCAAGCCTCTGCTTCTTTGGATCTTAAATGGAAAAAATTGGGGGGACTGAGCTCAGACAATGGTCCTGAGGATTAAATGAAATATTCTCCATAAAGCATATGGTATGTAAAAATGACACGAGAAGGTAATTCAAATCACAGCATTAGTCAACACATAGTGTAATCATGAATTCGGGAATAGAACTTAGTGATTCATCACTTACATTTAATACCCAGTGTTCATCCCAACAAGTGCCCTCCTTAATGCCCCTTGCCCATTTAGCCCATCCCCTCACCCAAACACCCCACCAACAACACTCAGTTTGTTCTCTGAATTTAAGAGTCTCATATGGTTTGTCTCCCCCTCTGTTTTTATCTTGTTTTTGCTTCCCTTCCCCTATGTTCATATGTTTTATTTCTTAAATTCCACATGTGAGTGAAATCATATATTTGTCTTTCTCTGACTGACTTATTTCACTTAGCATAATACCCTCTAGTTCCATCCACATTGTGGCAAATGGCAAGATTCCATTCTTTTTGATTAGTAATATTTCATTATATATATATATATATATATATATACACACACCACATCATTATCCATTCATCCAGCGATGGACATTTGGGCTCTTTCCATACTTTGGCTATTGTCGATAGTGTTGCTATAAACATTGGGATGCATGTGTCCCTTCGAAACAGCACACCTGTATCCCGTGGATAAATGCCTAGTAGTGCAATTGCTGGGTCGTAGGGTAGTTCTATTTTTCATTTTTTGAGGAACCTCCATACTGTTTTCCAGGGTGGCTGCACCAGTTTGCATTCCCACCAGCAGTGCAAAAGTGTTTCCCTTTCTCTGCATCCTCGCCAACATCTGTTGTTCCCTGAGTTGTTAATTTTAGCCATTCTGACAGGTGTGAGGTGGTATCCCACTGTGGTTTTAATTTGTATTTCCCTGATAATGAGTGATGTTGAGCATCTTTTCATGCATCTGTTAGCCACCTGGATGTCTTCTTTGGAAAAGTGTCTATTCATGTCTTTTGAGGCGTCTCTCTTCTAACAGGGGCTGGGCCAGTGGGCTCAGGAGGTTCCTATAGCCCTGTTCTTCTAGAGATGGCAGTGAGGGTAAAGAGAAGGGCAGCCTACATTTACTGAGTGTTTGCTGTGTGCCAGATATGGACTCTGTAGGGGGTTTATATGTTATCCTGTTATACAGCAGTCACCCCATATCTGTGGTTTCACTTTCCATGGTTTCTGTTACCTGTGGTCAGCCCTGGTCAGGAACAGATGATCCTCCTTCTGATGTATCCTCAGAATATGTCAGAATATTAGTAGCCTAATGCTACGTCGCAGTGCCTATGTCATTCACTTCTCTTCATGTCATCATGTAGGGATTTTATCATCTCATGTTATCACAAGAAGGGTGAGTACAACACAGTAAGATTATTTTAAGAGAGAGAGAGAGACCACATTCACAAAGCTTTTATTACAATATATTGTTATAATTGTTCTATTTGATTATTGTTGTTTATCTCCTACTGTGCCTAATTTATGAACTAAACTTTATCATAGGTACATACGTACAGGAAAAAACACAGTATTTGTAGGGAGTATATGTAGGGTGTGGTAATATCCACTGGAGTCTTAGAGTGTATCATCCATGGATAAAGGGGGACTATTGTCATTAGGTATTCTCATCTCCAGTTGAATGCCTACTAGGTATTCAATCCCCAATACAAAGAAGAAATTGGACGTTAAAAGGAGTAATTTGCTCAAGTGTACAGCTGGTGAGCAAAGATCCAGGACTCAGACTTGTGTCCATGTGACTCCCCAGCCTATAGCTTCTATAGAGCAGGTACAGAAAAGACTGCTGATTCCCTTACATACTCATTTTTTCACAAAATAATCATTGACTCTAACAGGAAAGTAAGTTATAAGGTAACTTACCTTGTCAGGTTCCTCAAAAAAGCAATTGGGATTTTGACTGGGAGTGAGATGAATCTACAGATTTCTTTGGATAGAGCTGGCATTTTCATGATCTTGAAACTTCCCATTCTGGAATATGGATTATTTATTCAGTAATTTAGATGGTCGTTAGATGACACCATTTTATTTATTTATTTATTTATTTATTTATTTAAATGTTTATTTAATTTTGAGAAAGAGACAGAGAGAGAGAGAGAGGGAGAGAACATGAGTGGGGGAGGGGTAGAGAAAGAAGGAGAAAGAGGATCCAAAGCAGGCTCTGCACTGAGAGCGGAGCATGATGCAGGGCTCCAACTCACGAACCATGAAGCCATGACCCAAGCCAGAGTCAGTTGCTTAACCGACTGAGCCCCCCAGGCGCCCCAGAAAACACCTTTTAAAAAGGAAGAAAAGATGAACTCAGAGTCATAGATGTCAATGTAAAAAAAAATTCCTGAAAAAGGATTAGTATTTAGCATACATAAAGGACTACTCTAAATCCACACAAACAATCCAATGGAGGAAAAATGGATATAAATAGGCATTTCACGTAGGTGGACACACAGTCAGCAAATCTATGAGGATAAGTTTAATCTTATGGGTAGTCAAGAAGATGAAAATTAAGGCCACCATGGGATGATTTTTTATGCCCATTGATTTATAAAAATTAAGAAATTTGATAAGATCAAAGTTTTGAAATTTAAAGGACAGGGACATATACACTGGCATGAATGTAAATTGATACAAATACCTGAAAAATATTAACTTATAAACTTGAAAGTAAGTTAATACTATGACCCATCAAGTTGTCTATATACCTCAGAGAAACTCCTGTCTTGGGGCACTAAAAATGCATATATAAGGATTTTTTTTAATTAAAAAAATTTCTTTAATGTTTATTTATTTTTGAGAGAGAGACAAAACATGAGTTGGGGAGGGACAGAGACAGAGGGAGACACAGAGTCCGAAGTAAACTCCAGGCTCTTAGCTGCCTGCACAGAGCCCGACCCCATGAACTGTGAGATCATGACCTGAGCCAAAGTCGGTGGCTAAACCAACTGAGCCATCCAGGTGCCCCACAAGAATGTTTTAATAGCTTTTGTGATGGCCAAAACAAGAGAAAACTAAATGTCCGTCATAGAAAAATATACAGATAAAAAGCAGAGTATAGTCACTTAGTGGAAAATGATACAGCTGTGAAAACAAACTACCTAATGCTGTCAACTGACATGTGATGATGGGTGAAAATGAAATTCTGAAAACTTCAGGGTCAGTAACATAAGATGATACCACTTCTACTAAGCTCAAAGCTAAGCAAAACTAAACAGTAAACTGTTTAGGAATACATACACACGTGGGTCAAATTATTAAAAAAATGAAACAAGAGAAGAGAAGCACAAACTTAGGAGCAGTGGCTCCCCCCAGGGGCAGAGGTAGGGCAGTGGGGGTGGGGGACACGTGAGGATTCCACCTGTTATTGGTCATGGTATTTTCTGAAGCTGGAATCAGAGGTACTCATTTCACAAATCTGCTTCGTAACTCTGGGAAACATTGTATCTGTGAATATACTATCAATTATTACATACTCTAAATAGCCATGTCCTCCTACACCTTGCTCTTGATACATAATGACGCTTTTCATAAATATTAATCGAAGGAGAAGAAAAAAATAAAATACTGAGAACAGCTTCTGGAGGGGGGGATCCTATGTGTCAGTCTTTTCTCTCACCTGCCTGCACACACGAAATAGTGTGTTATAGGTGAGGAACATCAACTTGTAAGAGCAGGAAGGAGGTCTCCCCTTCCCCACACTCAGATGTGGACTTTCTCCTGATCCTTATTTCCAGTTCTCATCTTATTTATGACTGTGGCCATTCCCCTGAGCCCAGGGCTTCTTTGTTTTTTCCAGAATGATCTCTAAGGCCTTGTAGGAAGTGGAGGGGGTAGTCACTGGATGGGGTTGGATGGGGTCCTGGGGTCCACAGCCCCACCATTTCAGGGTCAGAGAAGAGAACTATGGCACTTCTGCCTCCCCACTCCCCCAGCTTGGGTGTCTGCACTTGTGTCCAAGGTCCGAGGCCTTTGCCCTGCTCAGTCCAACCTTCGGCTTCCGAGGGAGGGCGATAACCTCCACTGTTGCGCCCTCTCCTCTTTGTCCTCGTCGTTTCACCTCCTTAACAATGCCTTTTCTGCCATGTCAGTGGCATTTGAGGAAGTCAATCCTCTGAGTTCAATTCACCAATCCCACCAACTAACTTTGTTTTATTGGAATTTGACTTTTATTTTAGAGACGGAACAGAGAACAGGTATTCCAGCCCCCTGAATCATCCGGGAGCTTGGGTTCTGTTCTGTTGTGGAGGTGTAGGAGGGAGTAAACCGAAGGCCTTTGGTGCCTGTGTCTGGTGGGGTAGGCTCCGTCCGTCCCTCGGCCATTCCCAGGAAGAAGTCTGGGTTCCGCAGAAACATTGCTGAAGTAGCCGTGACGTCATGGCTTTTGAACATCAGCAACAACTTCTTCTTCCTCTTCTCCTTCTCCTCCTCCTTCTTCTATAGCTTTAAACTCTAGGATGTTGATAATCAGTGTTCAATTTGCTTTCTGGTTTCCCAGTGATGAGGCAGATATAACATGCTTATCAAAGGGATTACTTTTTGTACTTTATATACCAATTTATCTCTTTCAGGCTAGAGTGGATTCATTGAGTCTGTCTTAAAAGATTAAATTATTTTATTCCTTTACATTACAAGGGGTGACACCTGGCTTCTCATGACAATGGCACCCAGTCAAGCGGAACCTCCTGTGTCTGCCACCTCCTCATGTACCATGCATGTGGTTGAACATTTTAGGGCAACAGGCAAATGCAGAGCTCGAGTTAATTTAGAAAATATCATGCATAACCTGCCCATTATTTTCCTAACCCCAAACAGGCAAGAAGGATGCAAGCCATGAGCACGTGATCTCGGCTGTCAGAGTAAAGAAACCAGCAGCCAAGAGGTGCTAGTAACTCACGATTATTGACGACAAAGCAACTTAGTGGGGCCTCTGAATAAGTTTAGGTGTTTTTTTTGAGCTCCTATTTTAAAATTGAACATCATTGAAACGAACCGTTTAAAGTGATTGTTTTTGTAATACGTTATGAGTATACTGGAAAGTTGAAACAGAAATGCCCCTGGAGAGCAGAACTGTCGATGCAGTGGACAAGGTTATAAAAAGTGTAGCTGTCATATCCTTCTTCTAAGTTCTACAGCTACACTAATGCTATTTTCCCAGTGACTGACTTTAATCAAATTCTCCCGTCTCCTTCTGACCTCAGTGCAACCATCTTCATAACCCAGGTGAAGAGACGAGCATCTAATTAAGATCACATTCATACTTGAAATCTCTCTGCCCAGTGGGGAAAGATAATATTGTCACTCAGTGTTTGGGGCGGATAATATTAAATGCTTTTCCCCATAGGCGATGTAGTTGAATCAGGGCCTCATCCAAATTTGTAGAGACTTTAGCATCTTCGGAAGGGAGACAGCCAGGCATGTTCCCAGGGAGTCAGTGGCAGAGCTGTCTGAGTTTTTCATGACCCTTTCTCCTCTGTTCAGAAAACAGGCTTGGCTACCCACAGTGACCTTGAGATATCATGTTTATCAAGGAGGAATTTACATATAGTAAAATTCGGTCTGTTTTGGTGTTCAGTTCTGTGCATTTTGACAAATGTATACCGTTGTGTAACAAATCACCCCCTTACCCTCGAAAGGTCTCTCTTGCCCCTTTGTAGTCAATCCCTTTCTTTTCTCCCCAGGCCCTGGTAACCACTGACCTGTTTTTGTCCCTATGGTTTTGACTTTTTCAGAAAGCCATACGAATGGCATCACACAGCCTGTCGCCTTTTGTATCCGGCTGCCTTTACTTGGCATAATGACATTGAGATGCATCCATGTTGTTTCAGAGCATTAGTTCTTCCCTTTCTTTCTTTCTTTGGTAGTATTTTATTGAATGACTATACCATATACAGGTCTTTGTGTGGATATATGTTTTCATTTCTCTACAGTAAATTCCTAGGAGTGAGATTGCTAGGACACATGGGTAGGTGTATATTTACTTTTATAAGAAAACATGGACATGTGTTTTCCAAAGTAGCTGAACCATTTTGCATTCCTGTCAATGTCAGGAGAGTTTCAGTTTCTCCATATACTCACCAACTCTAGGTATCGTCATAAAAAAAATAATGGTCATTCTAATATGTGTGTAGTATTATGTCACCGTGGTTTTGATTTGCATTTCCTTAATGATACTGAGCATCTTTTTATATGCTTATTTGCCAAATAGATCTCTTCTTTGGGTGTCAGTTTGCATATTTTTATTGTCATTTAAAACTTGTTTTGGGGGCACTTGGGTGGCTCAAGCCTCTGACTCTTGATTTCAGCTCGGGTCATGACCTGGGGGTTCATGGGTAGAGCCTCCTGTCTGACTTTGCACTGACTCCACAGAACCTGCTTGGGATTCTCAGTCTCCCTTTCTCTCTGTCCCTCCCCCAGTCACGTGCATTGTGTCTCTCAAAATAAGTAAGCTTTTTTTAAAAAAAAAAAAAAAACAAACTTGTTTTTTCTTTATTTTTCCTAGTATAGAGTTTTGAGAGGTCTTTATGTATTTTGGATGTTAGTCCTTTGCAGATACGTGTTTTGCAAATATTTCCCCTCTGTCCACGCCTTGTCTTATCTGTCTTTAGGTTATTTTAATTTTCTTGTTTACAACTAGCAGTATATGTGCATAGTTCAAGAGGTTTGAGAGAATATATAGTGAAGAATAAGTCTTTCCCATGAATACTAGCGATCCAGCCCCTCTTCCCAGAAACCATCGCTATTACCAGATGGTTTTGGAGACAGGGAAGGGAAGAGAGTATTCTCTAGAAAGTTATCTTTGGCAATTACAAAAATGTGTATCTGGAGTCTTCTTTTGCGTCAGGACATGGAGGTATGTGCTCCACGCTGTTCCGCATCTTGTACTTTTCACTGATCAGTTCATCTTAACACTCGTGCCGTATCATTGCACGCGGAGAGAGCTCATTCTTTGTAATGGCTGAAGAGTTTTCCAGTGCGCGTGCGCGTGCACCGTCATTCCTGTAATTTGCCCCCTACTGGTTTCTAATCTTTTGCTATTATAAACAACGCGGCAGTGAGTATGTTAATACAGTAATAGCTGTCATTAGGAGTACCAAAGTATTAGGGTGTATGCATTTTTAATTGGAAAGTTACTGTTTCATTTCCATTGTGACGGTTGAACCAATGTAAACTCCTACCAGCAATATATGAGAATGCCTGTTTTCTCCACATCCTTTCCAACTTAGGTTTAATTGGTTTTAATTTTTGCCAACTTTATAGTGGAAATATGTTATTTTTTAATTTCATTTCTCTTATTATTAATGAGATCATCGTTATCCATTGTAGTTCTTGATTTGTGAGCTATTTCCAGCTCTTGTCCATTTCAGATGGGCTTTTTACTCTTTTTCTTATCGGTTTAGAGTTGTTTGCAGATTCAAAGAAATTAGCACTTTGCTTTATGAGTTGAAAAAAATGCATTACTAGTTGTTTCTCTGGTGATTTCATTTATAGTGATGTACCTTGAAGACATGTCCATTTTTAAAATTTCAGCTTAAGCGTGGGAAGATGATGAATTAAGATGATCACTAAAGATCGCTAAAGAGAAGTAGAGTGATCTTGGCACGTCAAGTCTCCACATATTGAGCGTGTGTCACAAGTAATTGTTATCAATAGAACCCTGTTCTATTAATTATAATTAATTATCTATATAATAAACCCTATTAATCGTGGATGATTTAGGGTTTCAGCACTCGAGGAGATTCGAGATCATATACAGAATAGTCTACTCTGAGGCCTGCACTTCTCTGAATGGCAGAAAACTGGGTTGAGAACACAATGGCATCCGGCCGGCCCACAAGGCTTACAGTTCCACGCATTTGGAGCCTTTGGTGCTTGGAGAAGCAGCATCCACTGGGTGTGTTTTCACTGAAAAAGTTTTGATAACATTTGCCTCGATCTCAGTGAAGCAACAGGCACTGAGTAAGTCACTGAAGGAGAGGCACAAGCCAGCAACGCGTGCCCTCTCAGAGCAGTCAGAGGTGATGAGTGTGGACTGCAGCCCAAGGCAGGCAGACCCCGGAGTTCTGGGCATCATCATGGAGAGGCCTTCTTGACCAGTAGGTGTGGGGAGAGGCCTCATGTTGGGGGCATAATGGGCTCTGGTACTGTGGGGAGGACTGGGGGAGGCAGGGGAGCTGGCGGGGGGGGGGTGTCACCTTTCAAAGAGTGGAGAACTTTGATAACTAGATGTGGCCATCCTTCTTAGAGCCAGTCTATGGAAAATAAGCGTCACCCCCTTAGAGTTTGCTACAAGTTGTTTTTCATCAAATCTTGTCACGCCAATTTTTTTGGCCTCCCTGGGTGTTCTAAATTTTGTTCTAAATGGGACTCAGACTCTGAAGAAAGTTTCCAAAAGCTCTGAGCCCCGTCAGCACGGTCTGTAATCAGCATGTGCCTTGCCAGTTGATGAGGTGAGCCACACGCCCCTGACACATGGCAAAGAGCCAGTCACATTGTCCCGGTTGCTAATTCCCTGCTAGCTTTTACTCAGCACCTAGTTACAGTAAAGGCATCAAGCTTTGTGAAACAGAAGGTTAAATTTCCCAGAATGAGTCTATGGCCCATAGAGAGGCTTTGCCCAAGTTTCTTGGAATTAAATTATAATATATCCCCAAATGTAAGAGAAGATCCCTCCTCCTCCCACTCAAATTATCCTATGGAAAGAAGGGAATTACCCCCTATTCAAATCCTTACAAATCCTCTTCTATTACTGCTGGGCAGTTTCTTAGTTTGAACAATAAGTACTGTGTGGGAAAGACACATTAGCTTTAATTGATCTCAGTCGATTCAGGTTGGGATGCCTGTAGAGGTCACCAGAAGGAATTAGTGAGAGGGAGAGGGAGGGGGAGAGAATATTAATACAGGAATAGTAATTATCCTTAGGGAAAATTTTTCACTTTTTCAAGTGCCATTAATTGTAAACTACCTTTTGAAGGATCCTTAAACAAGAAATATTCGGGGGACGCCTGGGTGGCTCAGTTGGTTAAACATCCGACTTCGGCTCAGGTCATGATCTCATGGTTCACGGGTTCAAGTCCCGCAATGGGCTCTGGGCTGACAGATCAGAGCCCGGAGCCTGCTTCGGATTCTGTGTCTCCCTCTCTCTCTGTCCCTACCCCGCTCGCGTTCTGTCTCTGTCTCTCAAAAATGAATAAATGTTTAAAAAAATTTGAAAAAATATTCTGTCAGGTCACTCCAGGAAACCTGGGCGAAATCAGTGCCCTGATGTTGGGCCACTGGATATTTGTAGCTTGAGATAAAAATCAGAGTGAGTGTATCATTCAAGGTGTAGAGGAGTTCATATCTTCAACAACTTAAATTAAAGGGAGGTTGACATCTCTGGAAAATGGCATGTGATGGCTCAAAAACAGGTTCCAGGGATGCTAGAGAGATGATGAAGCATGTGGGCAGTTTGAATAAAATTATGTTATGACATATTTTTAGAGAGGGAAGAAAGCAATCTTTTAAGAATAGTATCTTATTCTGTGATCTGCGAGATTTAAATTATCTATGCACAACTAAATTGTAATTGGAAACATTACAAGTTTATTGCACGAATTAATAACATACTAAAATCTTCACATTACGAACATGGGGTGTGGTCCCCTTATATTCAGAAATTTACAGTAAAAAGATGGAGCACTTTTTTTTTTTTTTTTTTTGTATAACATTTACAGAGTCCATAGGCGGGAGTAGAATCAGGAGAAAAAACCCAATTATGTTTATGATCTCCAATCCATGAAATAGAGCAATAGTGCCTAATTCAGAGAGAGAAGTTTCGATGTCAGTGCCCAGAACATGGTATGCTCTGTACATGCTAGCTATAGAAAATCATCATCCTCGTTACCTCATGTTGGCTCTGCTAGTTTTTAAGTTCAGTAATTCTTTTTATGATTATAAAAGCAGTTCTGTTGATTCTCATTATTTACGAATGCACTTACTTGCTGAAATTTATTTGTAACCCCAGACCAGCACCTTCAGCATGGCCACGGGCACTAGGGGACACGCACAGAGCGGCAGGACATCTGACCTGCCCAGTGCACATGTTCCCAGGTATGTTGAACATAGCTCTGTCTTCTTGTTTCAGTGCCCATACCATAAGCAAGTTCCTTTTGAAGTCTATTTGGTCATGTTTTCCACATTTTTGTGCTTTAAAAAAAAAGTTTATTTATTTCTTTTGAGAGAGAGAGAGAGAGAGAATACAAGTGGGGAAGGGACAGAGAGAGGGAGAGACAGAATCTTAAGCAGGCTCCACTCTGTCAACGCAGAGCCCGACGTGGGGTAGGGGCACTGGGACTCACGAACTGTGAGATCATGACCTGAGCCAAGATCGAGAGTTGGAAGCTTAACCGACTGAGCCACCCAGGCGCCCCTCTTGTGCCTTTTTGATTTTGCTGTTTAAAGTGGCGCCCGACACCTGAGTGGCTCAGTCGTTAAGCCTCTGACTTCAGCTCAGGTCGTGATCTCATGGTTGGTGAGTTCAAGTCCCACCTTGGGTGAGCTCGAGCCCTGCTTTGCATGAGCTTAAGCCCCACCCTGGGTGAGCTTGAGCCCCATTCTGGGTAAAACAGGAGCCCCGCTTTGGGTGAGCCCCACTTTACCCGGGACCCTCTCTTTCTCTCTCTCTGCCCCTCACTCACTTGCACCCTCTCTCTGTCTCTCAAAAAATAAAGTAAAATAAAATGGCGTGCCAAGGGAATGCTGAACTGCCGTCTAGTGTTCCTAGGGGCAAGAAGGCTGTGATGTGCCTTACAGAGAAAATATGTGTGCTAGATAAGCCTCATTCAGTCACGCCTTAGAGTTGGTGGCAGTGAGTTTAATGTTTGTGCATCAGCAATATATATTAAATAACGTGTCTTTACATAGAAGCACACATAAAACACGGTTATGTATTAATTGGTGGACAAAAATGTGACCAGAGTCTTATAGGAATGAAACCTTTCTGTTCCCTTGGAGCAGGGGTTCAGCATCTGCTAATTCAGTGTCCCTGGCTACTTTATAGAACATAATTGCCATGGATAATGAGTCTTGACTATATATGTGGAACATTCTGTTTGGTGACCTGCATTTTGCTTATCAATATATCATAAGCATTTTCATGATTTTAAGGTTATTTTCTAAAACTCAGCTCCTGGGTAATTTACCATCATAAAACTGGGATGAGACGATGCAGACATTTTACTTTAGGCCAAAGCAGTGAGGAAATTAGTGGGAGAAAACTGCAGTTGCCGGGTGCATGAGGTCAGGTATCTAGGTATCTCAAAACGTGAAAGGAAGTTTTCACCTTCATCCAGATGTTTGACAGGATGCTGATATCAGCTCTCTTTGAGATCATATTTATTTGGTTGCTAACACAACACCTTTCATTAACTTATTTATTACAGGAAGGAAGGAAAGTAAAGACCTTGAGGAAAGTACAAAGTCTACCCACACGAGCATTTCCTAATGAGCGTTCTGTAGAAAACAAGTTCCACAAAGCGTTGGTAGGTGTTATTCGAGGGGTGCACTTCGAATTTGCAATCACCGTGAGGCTCCAGGGTGAGGAATGTCTTCTGACTCTACTTCTGCAAACTTCATCCGATGCGCCTGTGAGGTGAGAAATTGAAGCACACTTATTTTAGGGGATTTTTCCTTTTTCCCAGCCTACCTGCGAAGGCTGCAGGGAACTCATACAAATTGGAACGCTTGGGGAGGACTCTCTGGATAGTGCACACGGAATCCCACTGCTGTGCTCGGTTTCCAAGCCAGCGTGGCACCCTGTGGTGGTGGTGGGGACCGCAGCCTCCTGTTGCCATTTGGCTCTTGCCCAGGTTTAGCTGCTGAAGCACAGCATCCATCCCTGGATGCCCACCATTGTCCCCTTGCTGGGGACCCGCCCTGCCTTAGGACAGGAACTCCAAACCACAGGCCCCCTCCTGTTTAGAAAATCTCTTTTCCCCCAAGACCAGCTGCTTCGGCCCTCTCGCCTCCAAAGCCCAGAGCCCCTTCCACTTCTTGGAACAATTAATATGAAAATATTTGAACTCGGCCTTGATCATGCAGAGCCATCCCCTGCACATTGGTAAGGGGATGCTCAAGTCAAAAGTTTGCCAAAGCAGTGGATTTATGCATTTTGTAACCTCTTGGAGTCTTGAATATGCTAGATGCCTTGTGGGTCACCAGGAGGAGGATGGAGCTGGGAAATGTTTTAAACTAGGGAGCCCTTGGGTTGTGGAATACCTCCTGGGGTTGGTGCTTGGTTGAGTACAGTGGGAAAATCAAGGTGATAAATGGCTTCCGAAGGCTGTGAAGTTGGCTGGTGATCAATTTCCTCTCCTGGGGCCAACTTCCCCAGCAGAAGATGAAACCATTTAGTCCACATCCTTCATAGGTTTGGTTGTGAGAAATGGTGTCCTCTGAGGCTTGCTCTGTTGGTCTCCATTTAGGAAGCCTGGAACATGTAGTGGGGGCTCCAGGTCAAGCTTATAAGGAAGTGAGACTCTGGGGACAGGCCTAGGGCTTGGGGCTGTGGAACAGGGAAGATCTGCTACCCCATGTGATGTTGGCCTTGAGCCACAGGGACCTCGGGGACCTAACGGCCTGCCCTTTAGAACCACTGGGAATTAAGAGACTCTCCTTGTAAGACGGACAGTGCCAGCTAACACTGTGTCCACACAAAGCTCTTCCTTGACCAGAGTGGTGTTCCCCTTTGGAGTGAATGCATGGGGCGGCACTCACAGGCTGGGGCTGTGACTTCTGTCTAAGAAATGAGAGGCATTCTGTGTGTTGGGGAAATCCACACTTTCACACCTGCCATGCCCAAAGCAGGCGGTGGGTGCATCTTCCAAAAAGACATCTCATTTTTGTTACTTAATGATCCTCAGTCTCAGGCTGAGCAGAGAAGCCTGATGCCCCACGGATGCTCCCACTGGCCTGTGTGGAATGAGCTTCTTTCCACCACAGGTACAGGCTCTGCTGCCCAGAACAGAGGTCTGACCTGTGTCTTATTCTACCAGTTGAGGTGAGAGTGTGCTGCATCATCCTGGAGGGATTCTGAGGGTCCTCTTGTGCAGGGATGCTGGAGCTAATGCAGAGATGTCCCTTGGCCAAATGGGTTTGTGTCTTTAAGATGTAGAGAGTGGGGGTACTTGAGTGGCTCAGTCAGTTAAGCGTCTGACTTCGGCGCAGGTCATGATTTCACAGCTCATGAGTTTGAGCCCGGCATCAGGCTCTTTGCTGACATTTCAGAGCCTGGAGCCTGGAGCCTGGAGCCTGGAGCCTGCTTCAGATTCTGTCTCTGGCTCTCTCTGTCCCTCCCCAGCTCACACTCTCACTCTCTCTCTCTCTCTCAAATATAAATAAAAAAACATTTAAAAATTAAAAAAAAAAAAGATGTAGAGTGTAATTAATGCTCTCCTGTTTCCCTCCTGTGAGCCACTCCCCACCCAGCTTCACATTCCGTAGCTTTTCCTTCATGGATTATTTGACCCCAGACATGGGAGACCTGTATAATTTCGATCATTTGAAGCCTGTGAGTAATGTTTGGTACTCACTCGGTGCTATGTTGGCCCCAGTTACCCATTTCACTTTACTTCCGATCATGCTGAATGAAATGGTGGTATTATAGCTATCGTTTTGCAGTTGTGCTCTGCAGTTTATAAGCTGACTGCTGCATGTTCTACGTACAGGTTATTTTGAAAAATGAAAATCAGCTTCAGGGGCCACCTGGCTGACTCAGTGGTTAATTGTCCACCTCTCGATTTTGGCTCGGGTCGTGATCTTGCAGTTTGTGGGATCAAGCCCTGCGTTGGGCTCTGCGCTGATAGTGAGGAACCTGCTTGGGATCCTCTCTCTCCCTCTCTCTCTGCCCCTCCCCACTCACACTCCATCTCAAAAGAAATGAATAAACATTAAAAAAAAATCAACTTCAGAAGGCCTCATCTGTTTTACAAAACAAAGATTAGCATAAATCTGACAGAAAAGTCCAAGAAAACATTCAGTGTGATGGGAAGGCTAATATCCCACCTCTGCAAACTTCGTCATATCTACATTTTTCTACAACGGTCCAATCTCGACACTCCTTGCTGTCCAGGCCTAAAACCCATTCACTGGGCGTAATACCCAGATTCCTCCTTTGAACCACTAAATTGTGTCACCTGGTCTATTTGGGGGTCTGACCAGTGTTAAAGGGTCTGTCTGTGTCAGTATCCACCAGAGGTTCCCCCAGGAGACCAGGGGGAGAGAGTTTGGGCTTTCGTGAGTGGTAGACACAATTCTGAACTTGATGCTGGGAATCGGAAGTCTGGTACCTAATCTTGCCACCCCCTGGCTTAATGATCTTGGGCGTGTCACGTGACCTTTCCAGGCCTCCATATTTTTCCTCTTTAGGGTCATTGTGAGGATTAGAAGATGATCCATGAAAGTGGGCATGGCATCAGACCTGTCCCTGAATGGATGGTACCTGTATCCCTATTTACACACCCTGTATGGGCCTCAGTTTTCTCATATGTGCACCGGGGATCATCATTTCTGCTCGACCAACTTTTCAGAGGTGATGTCAGAATGAAACAAAACTCTGCCCAGGGAAGTGCTTTGCGGGAGACGGTACAGCATCACTCATGTTCTGTGTCTTGGGTGCTCGATTTCCAGAATCCCACACAGTTCAGGGGGCTTTGGCCTGACAGGTGTGCATGTTAGTTAAAGAGAATGCTTCTGCTTTGTGGAGGCTGCTCCTTTCCCAATTCCTCTTGGTGGCTGGAAGATTGTTGGCTGCACGGTCTGGATGCAGAGAACCTTGTCCAAGATGAGAAACAGCCGAGCTGGGTCGTGGCTCCCAGCCTCTCCTTTTTGAGTCAAAGAAGAAATGATGAATCATTTGAGGCAAAGGAAAAATGATGAATCCCCATGCAGTGCCTTAAGAGACTAGCCTTTGTTTAGCCTTGGTGCCGTCTGTGTGTCTACAGGGGCTCCTTCTCCGTTCTTGGGTGCGTGTGACTTTTGGAGAGGGACAGGAAAGGAGATGGGGTGGGGCAGTCAGGGGCCACAGGGCCTGCCTTGGGAAGGTGTGGCGTGTGGAGCAAATGCACGTACACACCTTGCCTCCCCGTGAGCCACATCATCCTGGGAGGAATTTGCCAAGAATGTGTCTTTACACCTTCCTAGCTGTGAATCTTGAGAAAATTACTCTTTGATCCCTGGTTTCCCCTGTTTCCGATTTGGGCAGCCATGTCTACCCAGCGTGCTTGTTGTTGGAATTAAATCTGAAACCGTATGTGGATGAAGGTGAGAGCCGTTTTTGTAAACTTCAAAGTACCAGCCTGGTTAACATGCTTCGTCGTCATCTTCGTCAAGGTCCTAAGGAGGAGGTGCAAGGGAATTATCCTCACCTCTCTGTCTGCCTGGGCGAAATCCAAACCTGCTTATGGGTCAAGAGAGCCAAGTTCCGAGAAGCAGTCCTTGGAAAGGAAGCTGTTGGCAGCTGACTGATTACCAGGGAGGAAAACAAAAATTTGCAATGTTGTTGCAAAGGATGGGGTCCAGGGTCCTGCTGTGTGGGGGTGCAGAGGGGTGAGACCTCTGAGGAGCCTGTGAGGTCCAGAGGCTTCTCCAGAATGAATGCTCAGGGACTTCTGCACCCGGGTAAATCAACCAAGCACTGTGTTGTTAACGTCAGCAAAGTTATTCTTGTACCTTGTGCCTATGTACTTACTTCAATCTACAGAGAAAACGAGGGATCCCAGTGCCTGAAGAAAAAAATGGTTCTGTAATCTATGAAGTCAAATCACAGTTGATAGCAGAAAGTGACACGAAACGGGAACTAGGAGAAATGAAGTTGCAGGGTATAGATTTCGTCCGACTAAATTAGAGGTAAGCAATACCCGCTTCTCTCTTAGGGCCCACGCTCCAAATACAACGGATGCTTGTTGGGGTGTGTGGTTTCTTGTCGGCCGCACTCTGATGTGTCAGGTACGGCGGGCCACAGGGTGAGCATCAGGATGGAAATAATAATTATTTTTTTACAGCAATGTCTTCTCGAGCTTCAAAGAGAGAGGCCTCTCTCCTTGCGCATGCAAATATCAATTTGGGAGCTGAGGAAGGTAATTTTCACATGCAAATGCGTGTAAGTTGAAATGAGCAGAGGCAATGAACAGACTGTTAAAGAAACGCAGGCTTCCTTGTCTTCCGGTACAAAGGAGCAAAGGGCTGGAGAGAAGCAGTGACTTCTTGAAGGAGGAGAGGTACGTACCTAGTGAGTTTCTATGCTCACCTCCCTTGAACGCGTCTCTGGTTTCCATGGAGCTTTCCAAGAAGTGCTTTATTGAAGTGTTTGGGTAAAGCGTTTTATTATTTTCTTGGCAGAAAATACGGGCCATCCACTGTGAAGTGAAATATGTGAGTGTGGAGTCCCAAATGACGTCAGAACCTACTCGTCTGCCTCCTGGCCGCGTGGCCTCATCACAGGGTGCTGTCGGGATCAATGGGAGTCCACTGTGAGGTCCCGAGGGGACCGCGGTGGACCACCAGCCACAAGCCCAAGGGAGAAGCAGCAGGTGCCACTGCATTTTCTAAAACATCACTTTCTATGCTAATCCCTCATTCAAGCATCTCTCGTAGGGCTCTCCCTTCCCAAGTCACACCAAGACTCTGGAGTCCACGGATAACAGGGAGCTGTCTGCCACCAGAGTCCGAGAATGCCTTCTGGCCCAGAACCTCTGCCATTCCAAGCCATCCTTGGAACACTGGAACTTTCCCAAGCTGCCAGAGCCCTGTGTGCCTAGATGAACCTCAGTCACTCTTTCTTTTGCTTGCGCTGGTTTGCAGAACAAAAGGAGCTCTTCTGTCCTCCTCCCCTTCCACACGTATACTGTTCTCCCCACCACCACCAGCTTCGGCCAGGAAATCCTCCTTTTACACTTTGATGTGTCTGATCAAGACACTGCTATTTCCGAATCTCTCCCCGGGATCCTTTGGGGGATAGATGCCTGGAGGCCTCACAGGAAGACTCTGCCTTTGCCCTGTCCAGTTCCTCCCCGGGCACTGTGAGCATAAGCTAGTTATCTGCTGGACCACCAGAGGGATGGGAAAGGCAAGAAGAAATTAATTAACATTCCACCATAACCTGATGCACCTTCGTATGTGTGGAGAGTCATTGCCCACGTAATGAGGGTAACTGCTCTTGCTTGCTTGCCATCCTTGAACAGGTAGTTAAAAGACTCCCCCTGACCCCTTCTTTCTTTCTTTTTTCAAATAACAGTCAACTGTGTTAAGTCACACATTAAAATAATAACAGATTGAACATGGTAGGAATATTTTGTCAACTCCAAAATGTAAACAATCATACAACATCACCTTTTTTTCCAACCCTGACCCTTTTAACTCTGTGATTCTCTGAGTCTGTAAAGAAGGAACAACCGATCCCTACTCTGGCCCTCTGACACCTCTACTTAGCATCTTCAAAAGTTTCGGTGGTGCCATTTTGGATGGATTCATGCACAAGGGGTTTTAAATGTACATTCCAACAAAATGTCATGGTAATCTTAGGGAAGGGCTATTGAGAAATATACCCCTGCAACATTTCCCACATCTTCTTCTTTTGGTAGCCTAAAAATAGCCAAGAGGATTTCACTAGAATATTGAAAACTCTGACCACAGCAGAAAAAACAGAAATTGAATCAGAAGATGTCTAATCTCTGGGCAGGGGCAGAAGGGGCTCTCTCCTTTTGTGCTTTGTCATCCATGACCACTAAAGCCGTTGCCAACTGCCAAACCCTTAGCATTGGTGAGGAGACACGTGACAAGTCGAAGCTAGTTTTCTCTTGTAGAGAAAGAAACTGTTGTTTCCTTTTCTCCCCCCCCCACCCCAAAGTTATTCCAATACAAGACCCTCCTAGTAACACTCAAGGCTCAGTGGCCATCAGGAAGCTGCTTGGCTCAGCTGCTTGGACCTTGTCCCAGGGAGGTCAGCCCATCTTGGTTTGGCTTTGTAGGAGTTTCTGAGCTCAGAGATTTTGGTAATCTCACAGACCTTTCTAGTGATAAAAGGAGGCTTCGGGTGACAGAAGCCTAGCTGGACATTGGGTCAACTGACTTCTAGCTGTGACCCCAGCACTGACCAGCTGTATAACTGGGAGAAGCCTTTAGCGTCTCCAGCCCAGTCTTTCATAGGTGAAAAGTGAGTTTATATAGATGCCACAAGCCCTTTGGATTTCACTTTCAGTGGTCTTTCAGTCAAAAGAACATGATACAAGGGAAGATGGAGTAAATGTACTGTTTCTATTCTTCCACTAAGTCTGGTAAATACTTTGGATGCTATATACGAAACAAGCATAAGATGACCCCAAAAGGTGGAGAAAAGGGCATTTCAGCTAAGGACTTTGAGACCTAAGGAATGACTTGTTGGTGAGCTTCCTGGGTTTTCTTTTTGCCCCAAACATTCCATAGTTGGAGCTGAAGATGCCAGTCACCTGGAAATGCAGAGGGAATAGAAAAGAAAAAAAACTTCAAGAAAAGCCTAAGGACCAGGAAATAAGCAGCCTAGTAAGACAAAAGATTTTCTGACAATAACCACTCTTCTCCACCCAAACATCATGGGAAAAACTACAATTCCACTCTTAGCTACACCAGCAAAGACTAGGGGAGTGGACTTCCACACTTGCAAAGCTCTAGTGAGGTACCCCGACAGCCCCGCATGGTGGTGTCAGAAAAGGCCCAAATAGAGAGCCAGGACTTTCATCCCCTGTGGTAATGATCTCCCACCCCATTGCAGTGTCAGTGGACACCGTATGGGGAGCTAGAACTCCCACTTCCCACGTAGCAGTTGTGATGGGCCCTCCCCACCTTGTGTGTCAGTGCAGGCCAAGTGAAGAACTTAGACTTATATCTTACCTGGTGGTAAGAAGATAAACCAATCTGTCTCTTGCCAAACTGAAATCAAAGAAAACCAGCTAAGGTGGAAGGTTGAAATAAAACCCAGAGTCTCAGGACTAATACAGAATGCCCAGAGCTCAATAGAAAAATCACTTATACCAAGAACCAAGAATTTCTCAAGTTGAATGGGAAAAGAAGCAATCAATAGATGACAACAACAAGTTGACAGAGATATTGGAATTTGCCAAAAATTTTTAAGGGGTCACAATTTTAATAATTATGAACATACTCGAAATTAAAAAAAAACACAGAAAGCCTCAGGAAAGAAATAGAAACTCTCAACTGAGAAATAGAAGATATAAAGAGGAACCAAATGGAAATTGTAAGGATGAACAATACAACTAATTGAAATAAAAATCTCAGTGGAGGGATTCAACAGCAGAACAGAGGGGACAGAGGCATAAGTGAACTGGAAGATAGAAAACTAAAAATTATGCAATCTGAGCAACTGTGATAAAAAATAAACCTCAAAGAATTGAAAAAGAACAGAGCTTCTGGGATCTGTGGGATTATAACAAAAGATCAAACATTTGTGTTATGTGTTATGGAAATTCAGGAAAGAGAAGAAAAAAAAGGTAGGACTGAAAAAGCACTGTAAGAAATGTTGCCTAGAACCTACAGATCCAAGAAGCTGGGGGAAAAAAACATTAAAAAAAAAATCCAGAATAGGACAAACCTAAATAAATCTACACTAAGACGCTACATTAAACATTGTACACTACATGTACATTGTACATTGTACATATGTACATGTACATTGTACATTGTACATATGTACATGTACATACATTGTAAACGCTACACTACATTAAACATGTGAAAACTAAAGGCAAAGAACAATCTTGAAAGCAGCCAAAGAAAAATGACACATTGTCTATAAGGGAAAAACCAGTGGAATAACAGTGGATTTCTCACAAAAACCATGGAGGCCAGAAAGAAGTGGCACAATATAGGGCTGAATGAGAAGAATTATCATCCCATAATCATATAGCTGGCTGAAATATCCTTCAGGAATGAAGAGAAAGATCAGAAGTAAACTAAAATAATATTTCTTTTTTAATGTTTATTTCATTTTGAGAGAGAGAGAGAGCAGGGGAGGGGCAGAGAGAGAGAGGGGGACACAGAATCTGAAGGAGGCTCCAGGCTCTGAGCTATCAGCACAGAGCCTGATATGGTACTTGAACTCGCAAATGGTGAGATCATGTCCTGAGCTGAGGTCAGATGCTTAACTGACTGAGCCACCCAGGTGTCCCTAAAATAGTCTTTCACCAGCAGATCTACTCTAAAGGAAAGACTAAAAGAAGTTTTTTACATAGAATAGAAATGATAAAAGAAGGAAACTTGGAACATCAAGGATGAATAAAGAACACAATAAGCAAAACTATAGTAAATACCATAAACTTTTCTTCTCTTAAGTATTCTAAGTTTGATAGTTGAAACAAAAATTAAACACTGTTTGAAATTATTCTAAATTCTTCTAGAAAAAATTACTTAAGGTGATTATGTTATATATAGCGGAGATTAAAAATACATAAAGGGATGTAAGTCTCTGTGCTTCCCTGAAACTAATAAAATGACTGTGATAAGCCATATGTATATAATACCTACAGCAATGATTTAAACAACTATACAAAGAAACACAGTAAAAAAAATCAGTACAGATACGTTAAAGTTGAACTCTAAAACAAGTTGGTTCAAATAACTCACAGTAATTCAGAGAACAGAAAACATAAAAAAAAAACTGAGAGAACAAACAGAAAACAAAAAAAAATTAAGTGGTAGATTTAAGCAGTAATTACATTAACTATAAGTGGTATAAATATGTCAACTAAAAGACATAGATTGGCAGAATGAATTAGAAAAGATGGCCTAACTGTATGGTGTTTATAAGAAACTCACTTCAAATATGATGACATAGGTAGGATGAAAGCAAAAGGATGAAAAAAGATGTATCATGCAAACATTGATACCCAAAATGAAGAACTGGCTATCAGATAAAGTTGACCTCAAAGAAAAGAAAATTATTAGAAATGAAGGACTCTGTAGAATGAAAGATGGGTCAGTCCACAAAGAAGACATAGCAGTCTTAAATGTGTTTGTATGTGCACCAGACAACAAAGCTGCAAAGTATGTAAACAAAAGCTGACCAAGAAACCAGCACATTATATTCAGGAGCCCTCAGAACATGTTCCAAGTTTGACCATATCTTGGGCCACAAAACAAGCTTCAACAAATGTAAAAGAATTGAAATCATACAGTGTGTTCTCTGACCACAGTGGAATCAAAGTAGAACTCAATGATAGAAATGAAACAGGAAAATATCAAACAATTGAATACTGAAGAATGCACTTCATTTTTTTTAAAGTTTATTTATTTTGAGAGAGAGATAGAGAGAATGAGCAGGGAAGGGGTGGAAAGAGGGGGAAGACAGAAGAACTGAAGCAGGTTCTGTGCTAACAGCAGAGAGCCCAGTGTGGGGCTTGAACTCATGAACTGTGAGATCATGACCTGAGCTGAAGTTGGATGCTTATCTGACTAAGCCACCCAGGCACCCCAAAAGTGCACTTCTAAAAATCTCATGGGGTGAAGAGGAAGTCTCAATGGAAATAGAAAAGTACATTGAATAGAAGGAAATGGAAACACAACAAAATTTTGTAGGATATAGATAAAAGCATTGCTGAAAGGAAAGTTTATACCATTTCATGCATACATTAGAAAGAAGGAAATGTTTCTAATCAATAAACTCCCACCTCAAGAATTTAGAAAAAGAAGCAATAAAAAGGAACAAACTATTGGTACATAAGATAACATGACTGAATCTCCAAAGAGTTAATGCTGAGTGATAAAATTGGATCCCCAAAAGTTGTATACTCTGTGATTCAATTTATGTAATATTTTTACATAATAACATTATAGAAATGGAGGAGAGTGAGTTAAAGGAGGAGTTGGGAGCTGGAGAGAAATGAGTGTGGTTAGGGAGCTGGAGAGAAGTAGGTGTAGTTATAAAAGGGCAGCATGTGGGATCCTTGGGGTAATGGAGCTGTTCTGTGTCTTGAATGTCAATATACTGGTTTGGAGCTATCATTTTACAAGAGGTCACCATTGAGGGAAATTGGGTAAATGATACAAGGAGTTTCTTTGTATTATTCTTTGCAAGCATATGTGAGTCTGCAATTAACTCAAGATTAAAAAAATCTAAATTAAAAATTTTAAAAGAATGTGAGACACAATAATCGGTGTTTAGAGAACCAGTGAGTTCTGAAGTTGTGTGTGGCTTGACATAAAGATCCCTGAAGGTCCCACCATAGATGACTTCACCTGTGCAGCTTCACTTGGCACCCATTCTCCCTATCCCCTGCCTTTATCTCCACTGCAGCTGCCCTGGGTTCTTTCTATCTTTGATACATGCCTTACTTTCTTCTGCTAAGAGTCTTTGTTCTGGCTGCCTTCCCTTCGGTCTTCATTGTTCAACTCTCACTCATCCTTTAGATCACTTCTTTAGGGATGACCTCTCTGACTAAGTAAAATCATCCTCCCATGGCATCCTATGTCTTGGGACCAAGCTTGTTTGTCACATTTAATTTCTGGTTTTATTTGCTTAAGGTCTTCCTCCCTCACTGGTCTGTAAAGTCAATGGGTGTGGGGACTGGGTCTACTTTGACTCTCCACTGTATCTCCAGCATCTAGTGCAATGCCTGGCACATAGTAAGCAGTCACCACATATTTGTGGAGTTAATGAAAGGGTACAATGAGGAGGATTAATCAACTTTCAACTTCCAAACTAGCAAGGTCTTCAACACTGTTCAAAATCCAGGCTCAATCACCTCACTTCTCTGGGTGACCTGCTATGCCAGAAAAAAGTCAATGTTGCTTCCTTTGAGCTCTTCACACCTTCAGTTAATCCTGACCAGCCAGGAGAAACACAGGGAAGTGACCATCCTGACATGGCCATAGTAGAACTCCAGAAAGAGGCAGGTACTCAGGGAGATGTGCTCAGGGAAGACCTATCTGGCATATGGGCAAACTAGCCTTCCCTGGGTGGAGGGTCTTCCCCAAAAGAAGCTGCTCATTTCAATGACTATAGGAATTAGTATGGATTGATTCATTACAGCTGTGCACTTCTGTGATGATTGCCTATGTCTTGGGGGGAGGGTGCACGCTCCCCAAAGACTGGAGTTAAGACTGAATAAAATACAGAGTATGTTTGCCCTGTTCAATGCCATTCTGCTGCCTCCTAGCCCAGCTAGCTTCTCCCCTGTTTCAAGGTAGCTCTACACCATGCAAGCAGACTCACTGATGTTGGAAAGCAGGGCTGATTCAGGGCTATCTTAGAGTGGTGAACATGAGGCACCTCCCCTTGTCACCATAGATACCAGATCATCCCACACCATAGCCCTTTGCATACTGTCTTCAATCTGTCCTCCCCCCACCCCCACTGCCGGCCCAGTAGAGTGTAAGCTTTCTGAAGAAAGGGGCAAGCTTGGGGCACCTGAGTGGCTCAGTTGGTTGAGCGTCCAACTTCAAGCTCAGGTCATGAGCATCCTTCAGCTCAGGTCATGATCTCATGGTTCATGAGTTCAAGCCCCACACCAGGATTGCTGCTGTCAGCTCAGAGCCTGCTTTGTATCTATTGTCCCTCTCTCTCTGGTCTTCCCTCACTTGTGCTCTCCCCAAAATACATAAATCAAAAAAAAAAAAAAAGAAAAGAGGAAGCTTACCTTATTCCCCGTTGTATCTTCTGCTTCAAAGTCTGTGATATACGAGGTGCTCAATAAGTGTTAAGAATGTAAATGAGTAAAACTAACCCGTACTGTCTCTTCATTGGACTTTCTTTTCAGGTTTTTGTGTTTTGCCTGGATCTCCATTGAGTTGGCCTCACTCCCTCTTCTATTCCCACCCATACCTGATGCCCCATGTCTATTTCATGTTCTGCATTTAGACTGAAAGTAGCTTAACTAGTATTAGCTATGGGGGTGGGTTGGAAACTGTCCACTTAGTTTATAAATTGAATCTTGGTCCTCTTAATAGGCAAAGTTTTTCAGTAAGTATCGAAGGAAGATTTAAGTAAATGAAAATTTACTGTATCCTTTCTGTGTGTTGGACATTATATTCCATGTGTGTTGTCTTGTCCATCCCCATGTTTCCCATTTTTACAGAGAAGGTAACTTAGGTTCACAAGGATAAGCACTTTCCCTTAGGCCATACAGCAAAGGAGCAGGGACCAGGTATTCAAATTCAGATCTGCTTTATACCAGGAAGCTAATCCTAGAATATCTTTTAGAAATTTTTCTGACAATAATTTTAGCTTGAGGAGAAAGACTAGACACTGTTTTGTGACCTTTCCAATTATTTGACAAGCCCAGTGCTAATCAGCCGAGTCAGAATCATGACCTTGGGACTGCTTATGCCCCAAACCATCTTCTGATGAAATGATAAAATGAGACTGCTAGGCTAATTAACAAGTCTGAAAACATTATGTGAGTTCCAACGATGCTTTTGCTTCTGGCCCATCCCACACCTTCCCCAAATAAGAAAGCAACTAATTTGCAAAACTCTTGCTTCTGTGAAGCAGCTGTGAAAGTCACTGACATATATGATTAGCATGGAATTAATTCCTGTTGGGGAAGCATTATTACCATCCCTAATGAGGTTTAGGAAGTGACTCATACTGTATATGAAGGAAGGTGTATATTATGCTTTTAACTCCAGATGAAATGTGTGGGGTATGCCATTTTCAACACAAAGATTTATGCTTGGAGATCAGGTGCTCATGGCAACTTGTGTGAGGTAGGTTCTTCTCAGTGATTTGAGACTTGGAACAATTCATGACAATGTAAATGGGTCTCTTTAGTATATTTCCATCTTTTCCTTTCATGGGAAATTCTGTGTGTGGAAGACAGTTATAATCACTTTACCCCCTTAAATTAAATGTCCTCTAACAGAGCTGTAAGTTTTATCATTTGTTTTGTTTATAAATTTAAATGAAAAAAGAAAAGAGGAATTAAGGCTACTGTAGTTAAATATGGAAATGATTTATTTCAATTACAGAAAAGTAGCCACCCATAACCTTTTACCCCATAGATAAGGAGGGTTAACTGAGTTATGCATTTCCTTTCAGGTTGTTACTATGCACATAGCTTTGTTATTTAAATAAAATCACAAAACACATTGAAATTTACATCTTGGTTTCCTCACATTCATAATTACATGAGTTTTTTAAAAAAATTTTTTTTAACGTTTATTTATTTTTGAGACAGAGAGAGACAGAGCATGAACGGGGGAGGGGCAGAGAGAGAGGGAGACACAGAATTGGAAGCAGGCTCCAGGCTCCGAGCCATCAGCCCAGAGCCCGACGCGGGGCTCCAACTCACGGACCGCGAGATCGTGACCTGAGTTGAAGTCAGATGCTTAACCAACTGAGTCACCCAGGCGCCCCCATAATTACATGAATTTTTTTCTCACAGAAGTACTTCATAGACATCCTTTTAACATTTCACAATATTGTATGGATTTGCCATAATTTACTGAACTATTGCCTTAATGTTGGATTTTACATTTGTTTCCAATTTTTCACTTTTATAAATAATGATGCAGTTTATATCTTTACACATTTTGCTTTATTTTCACTTTAACTTATTTCCATTGATTTCCTAAAAGGGGAATTACTTGGCCAAAGTAAGTTTTGGATAAATTTTAGTTCATACATAAATGTTACTGAATAGATTTTTCTGAATGTAACTACTCGACTAGAATTATATCCAGAAAACAAATCTGTTAAATGAAGAAAAAATGAGAACAATTTTAGAAAAACCAAAACTAAACAATTTGTTGTCTTCAAGCACACACTAAAAAAGTACTAAAGCATTTCCTAAGAGAGGAGAGTTACCTCAAATGGCAACATGGAAATGTGAGAAGATATAAAGAGAAATGGAAGATATGTAGGTAAGTCTAAATGAATATTGACTACATAGAATGATAATGATTTAAAACTCATGAGAACATATACATAAAACAACACACAAAAGATGGGAGCAAGGTAATGGAATTGAAATTGTTAAAGTTCTAGCATTACCTGGGAAGTGATCCAAGTACTTATCTCTCTGATGCCCTAATAAATCAAAGATGTTTGTTGTAATCACTGTGTAATTATTAAAGAAAAATAAAATATGTAACCACCAAGGTTGTAATTTCCAGAAGGAACTGGAAAATAATCTTAAAATGCTTTATTAATTCAAAAAGTTGCAAGAAAGGCATATAAAGGATGTAGAACACATATAATAAGTAATAGTAATAAAAACCCAAGATATACCAGGAATTACATTAAGTATAAATGGTCTGAATACTTCAATTATAAAACAAAATCTCTCAAGCTGAACAAGTAAACACCTTACATATAAGAACACAAAAGAACTGAAAGTCTAAACTAATAAAAAATAACATGATATAATTATATAAAACAAAATAGATTTTAAGGTAAAAGGCATTCTAGGAGATAAAGAGGGATATTTCATAATGATAAAAGATCAATCAGCCAGAAAGACTGAATACTTTTTTTTTTAATGTTTATTTTTGAGAGAGAGAGAGAGAGTGCATAGGAGAGGAGCAGAGAGACAAGGAGATCACAGAATCAGAATCAGACTCCAGGCTCCAAACACAGAGCCTGATTGCAGGGCTCAAACTCACAAACCGCAAGATCGTGACCTGGGCCGAAGTCAGACACTCAACTGACTGAGCCACCCCAGCACCCTAAGACTGAATACTTTTCAATTTGTATGCACCCAATAATACAACATCAAATAGCTGATGCAAAAATTGCATATTTAAAGGAGGAAATTCACAACCATATTGGCTGATTTTACATGTTCTCAACAACAAGCAAACAAAAACAAATCATTAAAGGTATATAAAATTTGAACATGATTTACCATCTGTAGAAACAACTTCAGAATTCACATTATTTTTAAGAGTACATGGTATAGCAATATCAAAGTTGACCATATACTCAACCTTAAATCAAATCCTAACAGAATTCCATGTAGTAAAATTATAGAGTGAAATAAAGCTAGAGATCAATGATAAAGTTTATTATAAAGCCCCCAAATGTTTGGGAACTAAACAATATATGTCCAAATAACTCAAGGGCAAAATTAAATCACGATGGAAATTTAAAATTATTTTATGAAATGAAAATGAAAATGTGGCACACTAACGGAGGCAGGAGGTAGTTAAAACCATGCTTAAAAGGATAAGTCCATATGTCAGAAAAAAAGATAAACTGAAAATGAATCAGCTATTGATTTTATTGATAGAACCTAGAATAGAAAGTTTAAAAATATTAAGTTAAAAGAAAGAAGAAAGGAGATAATAATAATTACAATAGTAGAAATTGGTCAAAGGTGGAACAAATATACAACAGAAAAAGTTACAAAGCTATAAGTTGGCTCTTTGAAAAACTAAACTCTTACCAAGTGTGATTAAGAAAGAGAGAAGACACATACTGCCAATATCAGGAATGCAAAAAAGGAATTACCACATATCTTACAGACAATTACAAAAAATAGTGAAAGGATATTATGAACAACTTTGTTTCAGTAAATTTCAGAATGTAGGTAAACAGAAAAATACAACTTACCAAACTGGAAACAGGGAAAAAATTTCTACACTTGATCTTAGCCAAAAGGCCGAGAAGTGATCAGGGAGAAAATTTCTAAAATCTATATAATTCTCTATAGATTAAATAAGTTGATTTTGTAATTACAAAAATTCCCACAAAGACATCTCTTGACATGCTGGTAATTCTTCCAGGCATTTAAAGAATAAATAACACTGAATGTGTACAAACTTCTCTAAAAAATAATATAAAACAAAACAGAGAACGTATGTCATCTTGTTTTATGTGGCTAGTACTTTGAAACTAGATCATGACATGAACATTTATAAGAAAGGAAAATTATAGGCCATTTTCAAGGACATAAAGCCAGGGCACCTGGGTGGCTCAGTTGGTTAAGCATCTGACTTCGGCTCAGGTCATGATCTCATGTGAGTTTGTGAGTTTGAGCTCTCTGCAGTCAGGGCAGAGCCCCCTTTGGACCCTCTGTCCCTCTCTTTCTCTGCCCCTCCTCCATCTGTGCATGCACATGCACTCTGTCTCTTTCTCTCTCTCAAAAATATACATTAAAAATATTTTAAAAATATGTAAATACAAAAATTGTAAATAAATCTTAGCAAAATGAATCCAGCAATATTTAAAAAGATAATATGTCATTTTGAATTTGGGTCCATTCCAGAAATATAATATTTAACCTTAAAAAATTAATCTATGTATTTTACCACATCGACAGAATAAAGGGGAAAAAATGATATGGTACTTTCAATAGGTGCAGAATCAGTAGTGATAAAATCCATTCCATCGCTGATTGGGCTCAGCAAACAAGAAATAGCAAAAAAACAAAAACAAAAACAAAAACAAAAACCCAAAACTTCCCTAAGCTTATAATGAGCAAAGAATCCATAGAAAAAACTACACTTGATGGTATAATATAGAAAACAACTCCACTGAGATTAGAAAGAAGACAAGGTTTGTTATTATCATTTCTTTTCATTGTTGTACTGGTTGTCCTAGCCACTGCAATAAGGGAAGAAAAATAAATAAAAGTACAAAGACTAACAAAGGAACAAATAAAATAACAATTTCAAGATTACGTTGATTGTGAAGTAGAAAAATCTAAAAGGATTTACAAATGAACTATTGCAATTAATAAAATTTAACATCATCACTGGATTAAAGATTGATGTATAAAAACCAGCGGCATTTCAATATATCAAAAACAAATAAATAATGGTATTTAAGAAATGCCAATTATAAGAGTCAAAACATCAAATATCTCAGAATAAATCTAACAAAAGATGGACATGACCTCAACATTAAACACTATAAACATTATTGAGAGAAAGAAGACATGAATAAATAGAGGGATATTTCATTGTCAACAGTCTGAATTGTGTTCGCCTCCAAAATTCTTATGTTGAAGTCCTAACCCCCACTACCTCAGAATGTGACTCTGTTTGGAGATAGAGATTTTTTTTAAGTTTATTTATTTATTTTGAGAGAGACAGAGAGAGCATCAGTGGTGGTGGGCAGAGAGAAAGGGAGAGAGAGAATCTCAAGCAGGCTCCATGCAGTCAGTGTGCAGAGCCCCATGTGGGGCCCGAACTCAGGAAAACATGAAATCATGGCCTGAGCAGAAATTGAGTCTTATGCTTAAGTGACTGAGCCATCCAGGTGCTCCTAGAGATACAGATTTTAAACTTTTTTTTATACGTTTATTCATTTTTGAGACAGAGACAGAGCATGAATGGGGGAAGGTCAGAGAGAGAGGGAGACACAGAATCTGAAACAGGCTCCAGGCTCTGAGCTGTCAGCACAGAGCCGGACGCAGGGCTCGACCTCACGGACCTCGAGATCGTGACCTGAGCTGAAGTCGGACGCTTAACCGACTGAGCCACCCAGGCGCCCCTAGAGATACAGATTTTAAAGAGGAGTTTAAGTTAAAATGAGATCATTTGGGTGTGCCCTACTCCAATATGACTGATGTCTTTTTAAGAAGAGTAAATTTGAACACAAGTGGGTACAGATGAAAGATGATGTGAAGACACAGGGAGAACACTACCATCTACAACTCAGAAATGATGCCCGAGAATACACCAACCCTGCTGAATCCTTGATCTTGAACTTTTAGCCTCCAGACTGTGAGAAAATTAATTTCTGTTCTTTAAGCCTCCCACTCTGTGGTACTTTGTTATGGTAGCCTTAGGAAACCAAATACATCCATATTTGTAGATTAGAACACTCAGTATTGTAAAGATGTCAGTTATCTCCCATTTAATTTGTAGATCTGATGAATGTGATGTTTCAGTCTAAATATATTTCTCCACTGTTCTACCTAAGCCATCCTATTACTTCTCTTTGTGGTACTCAGCAAAATATCTTTGCATCAATGTAGTAGGGGGAAGCCCACACACTGGCTTAAACACCAAATACTTCTCACAGTTCTGGAGATTGAGAAATCCATTTGGTTCCTAGTAAGAGCTCTTTTCCTGGCTTGTGGATGACTGCCTACTCAACATGTCCTCATTTGGCAGAGAGAGAGAGGACACTCTTGGACTCCCCTTATAAGGGCATTAATCCTACTGGATTAGGACTCCACCCATATGACCTCATTTAACCTTAATTACTTTTTTGAAAAAATATGTTTCTTAATGTTTATGTATTTATTTTTGAGAGAGAAAGAGAGAGAGTGAGCAGGGGAGAAGCAGAGAGAGAGGGAGACAGAGTATCCAGAGCAGGGTCTGCACTGACAGCAGAGAGCCTGATGTGGGGCTTGAACTCACAAACCATGAAATCGTGACCTGAGCTGAAGGGGAACACTTAACCGACTGAGCCATCCAGGTGCCCCTAACCTTAATTACTTCTTTAGTCCAATGACAGTCAAGTCACACCAAGGGTTAGGCTTCAACCTATGAATTTTGGAGGGACACAATTCAGTCCATAACAGTACCTTTTCTCCAATCCAGCTTGTGCCTCTTACCCACATTTTTGTGAAAGGGTCAAGCCCTCTACCAAGTTCATGCCCAGTAGCTCTCCCTATAAAAATCTTACTTTCGGGGCACCTTGGGTGGCTCGGTCAGTTGAGCGACCGACTTCGGCTCAGGTCACGATCTCACGGTTTGTGAGTTGGAGCCCCGTGTTGGGCTCTGTGCTGACAGCTCGGAGCCTGAAGCCTGCTTCAGATTCTGTGTCTCCCTCTCTCTCTCTCTGCCCCTCCCCTTCTCATGCTCTATATCTCTCTGTCTCAGAAATAAACATTAAAAAATTAAAAAAAAAAAGCTTACTTTCCAGTAAACAAATGGAAGTTCCCTCAAATCATCCAATCTCATGGTTTTGCTTACATTAGTTGTTTCTTTTTTTTTAAAGTTTATTTATTTAACATTTAACGGATCTCCACAAGCCAGGAGAGAGAGAGAGAGAGCGTGGGAAGGGCAGAGAGAGAAGGAGAGACAGAGAATCCCAAGCAGGGTCTACATTGTCAACGTAGAGCCCTATGTAGGTCTTGAACTCACAAACCATGAGATCATGACCTGGCCCAGATAGCAAGAGTCAGACGCTTAACCAACTGAGCCAGTCAGGCCCCCCTACATTAGTTGTTTCTAAGTTGTAAATAACATGAATATGCTCACCTAGGGATTTGACAGTTCCAGAGGGATGAAGAGATGACCCCTTGAGGGTTTAATCATGTGGAGATCTGGGGACTTCCTGGGCAAGAACCCATAATATGGATGACAAAAGTGCAGATGCCTAAGTCTGACTCAAGAACACAGTTCAGGGTGGATGGGAGGGGAGAAGGGGATTCCGGTTGGGGAGCACCCCTCAGCATTTGGGGGTGGGCCTGTACAAAGACAGAGAGATACCCAAGGGAGGGGGTTTACCCAGTTTCTAAAACTCCAGGGACAAAGGCAGGCTTGGCCTGTGGTACATGTCTCAGAGAGAGGAGGACAGCTACGGAGGGGCCAGTTTCTAGTTGGCACTCAGTGTTAGCCACAGGACAAACCGGCTGGGCCTGCTGCCATGGAGACACCTTCCTATCTGGCCTGGTGCCCTCAGGAGGTGCCAGCACAGGACCTGCCTTGGCAAGGAGCCTGAGGACATTCAGGGGCCTAGCTCCTGGTCACCCCGAGACCTACCTGGGGACGAATGAGCAGGCCCTGCGAGTGCTGCATTAGGAGCCGGGGCAGAGGCTGGAAAGCTCTCCCATCTGCCTGTGACCCCGCTGTGTCCCCAGGCTGCTGTGGGGGCCCAAGCATGCCACAGCCATTATCTTTTCTGTACTACTTTGTCCTAGATAGATAGCCTCTGTGATAACTGCCATGGCGATTATATAAAGAAGAGCTCTTTCTGGAACATTTTCCTCTCTTTATTTTCTGTTGGTGGAGTTAGTGAGATTACGCCTGCTCACATAAGGGCATCAATTAGTGAAAAGTAAATGTGGGATCCTGGATCTCCTCTGTGATGGCTGCAGTGGTGGAGAACAAAACCATGAGAGTGATTGGCGTAATCGAGTTAATGTAAGCAAATGCTTTCTTCTCCTTTCCTGGGGGCTGCTCGCCAGGCCTCCAGGGAGGCCAGGGTGGTGATGGATTGACTATTCTTGTCCCCTTAAGGGATTATGCTGGATAGATGCAGAGACATTATTGGCTCCTGGAGAGGTGTCTCTTTGCTGCTGAACTGGAGGGGAGAGGACTGTTTAAAAATAAAATCAGAAAAGGGCCCCTGGGTGGCTCCGTTGGTTGGGCAACCGACTCTTGATTTCAGCTCAGGTCATGGTCTCATGATTCATGAGTTCAAGCCCCTCATCGGCTCTGTGGAGCCTGCTTGGGATTCTCTCTCCCTCTCTCTCTGATCCTCTCCTGCTCGCAATTGCACTCATAGTCTCTCTTTCTTGAAATAAATAAACATTAAAATGCAATGAAATAAAATAAAATAAGATAAGATAAAATAAAATAAAATAAAATAAAATAAAATAAATAAAATAAATCAGAAAGTCCTAGTTTCATAGAGGAGTTGAACGGGCGGCCACGGTGGGAGTCAGCAGGCTCAAGGAGAACCCGGGAGGGAAGCGTCCCCCACTTCCAGTGCTCAGGCTTTGTCTGCTTCGAGCAACACCAGCAGTCTTAGAAGGTCACGGCCCAGCAACTGCTGTAAGGCCTAGTGATCTGTACCTGTATCAACCACCTGCCTCCATCACTGGATGTCGAGCTTGGCCAGTAAGGATTTTGAGTCCACTCTTGCTCACCTTTGTGTTCTGGGGTCCAGTGTGGTGCTGGCATGTAGGAGACATTGATTAAGTGCCGTGGGGTAGATGAAAAAAAAAATATTGCTTCGTTCTCAAAGCCCACCTGGGTCTCCAAGTGGGAGAAATAAATGATGAAATACGTCCTTTCCTCCACTCTTTCACGTAATCACTTAATGAATATTTATTTAAGGGATGGATAATGCTTGCAGCTAGCACTGTGCCTTGCAGATACAAGACACTCAATATGTATTTATTTTTTAATGTTTGCTTTTGAGAGAGAGTGTGTGAGTGGGGAAGGGACAGAGAGAGGGAGACGGAGTATCCAAAGCAGGCTCCATGCTGACAGCAGCGAGCTTGGTGTGGGGCTCGAACTTACTAACAGAGAGATCATGGCCAGAGCCAAAGTTGGACACTGAACCGACCGAGTCATCCAGGCGCCCCACTCAATACGTATTTCTTAAATTGTGCTAGAAAGAAACAGATACAGCTTAAAACACAGTACCCTTTCTGTGAGTTTGTGTGTGTGTGTGTGTGTGTGTGTGTGTGTATGTATGTATTTCCCCCTTCCCATCTATCTACACACACACACACACACACACACACACACACTTTGGAATCATTCCTTTGAAATGGGGTAATGTCCCCAGAAAAGTCTCATTGTAAAGAAGCAAACTCAAATTTAGAAATTCAATTTGATTAAAGGCTTAACGTGGGCTGACTTTGTACTAAGAATGGGGTATAGCTACAAAGGGTGTTGGTAGACATATTGTCTAGGTGTGGGCCACAAAAGGGTTATGTTTGATTGTGGGGATGGGGTGCAGTAATGGTCCATAGAAGGAAGGCAGTATCTGGTAAGTATAGAGGAGGGGCCCATTCAAACACCTGCTCTGCTGGGGATGGTGCAGAAACCCTGAACACCCAGGGGTGATGGTGGGGGATAAAGGTACCATAAAACCACTGAGTGTGGAAATCTGGAGAAAAACTCCATGCGCGCGGTAAAGCGTTATGAAATCCACACCGTGGCTCATGGCAAAGTGCTGGCTCCTCCCTTGGACCCAGTGTTGGCTCCAGGAGTGGGCTGGTTGGATCATGCGGAGGAAATGACCAACGAAGGTGAGCAAGCCAGCCAAGGGACTGGTTTTTGTAAGGAGTCGGGGGAGATGGGGAGTCAAAAATCAAGAGACCGTTCTGAGTTTCAGGACCACACGGCCAGAGGAACAGTGGATACCTTCACAGAGGTATAGAGGTCAGGAGGATGGACAACTGCAGGTCAGTGAGGGGATGCCAGCTCCGTTGTGAACACCCCAAGTTAGCCGTGGCCATGGGAAGACATGAAAGGGATGTGTAGCAGGCAGGTGAAGGAGGGTCAAGACTGGGTTTGGATTGGAGACCTACTCAGGGAGGTGGGGGCTGGAGTGGGGAGTAAGTAGAAGGGGGGGGGTCATTGAAAGAAAAAGGGTCAGAGCAGAAAAGGCATTTTTGGAGGAGCTCAGAGCATAAAAGCTAAGAATGCACCTGGGAGCCAGGCAGGTCTGGGTGTGACTGTGGCCCTGCCGTTATAGCTCAGTGTCTTGGGGTAAGACCTTAAGCACCGGGAGCCTCAGTTTCCACATCTGCAAAATCATGGAATGCAAGAAGATCACTTAATGTAGTACAGGGTACATAGAAATACAACAGTGGTAGCTGTCATTATTAGGGGGCCAAAGAGGGAAGAGGAAAAAATATGGAGACAGATCAGGAAAGCATAGCGTCAGTTACACTGACAGAATGTCTTTTGTGATTAAGAAAAGAAAAGAAAAGAAAAGAAAAGAAAAGAAAAAAGAAAAAACGCAGTAGCCTTTAGAGTTTTCACAGGAATGGGATTTTACCTACAGCTCTGTCCTGGAAAGTGATACTAACTTGAACCAGACCTGTCTGCAACTGTTCCCCTCCTGGTAATAATGGAGGTGTTCTGCTGTTTCTCTGACACTGGTCATCAGCAGAAGAGGGAATTAGCCAGAATTTCCGACCAAAACATTTCCATCGGGTACCCGGGGACTGACAATCTCAGTGCGCTCTGGAGCATCAGATGATCCTACGGACTTTTCAGTCCCTGTGGGTCTGCAGGGATGGCCTCGGGAGGGGCGCTTCCCACCACGCGGCTCAGCAGGAGTGTCTGGACGGCATATCAGAGGTTGGGCACAGCCACTAAGTTAAGAATCCTGGGTATCCTCATTCCAATGTAAATACATTATTAAAATTAAGGAGGGGGAAAAAAACCCTCATCTCTTTCTCGCAGCCTTAACCCCCATCGGGTATTAGTTTTATGATTTGCTTAGCTGTTGGGTTCAAGTCTCCCAAATGTTTTGGCTCTTGTACCAAGGTCTATTGCCGGGCAACAGTGCCCTGTCCTATCAAGTTCAAGTCAAAGACTCCACCAGGGAGTGGACTGAACAACTTCTGGGACCCTTTCAATCCATATTATGGACAGTTAGGGCAGCACCAGGGGTTCAATGAGAGACTCTTAAAAAGACAAGTGGTGGGGATTTGCAGAACATAATTCATTCTCCTCCAGTGGTTCTCCAGAGGGCCTCACACTCTTTAGCAACCCAAAATAAATCTATTTAATAATATTTTCCTAGATTCATGCAGCTTTTCTTATCCCAAAGGGCCCCGAGGTGCTTCATAAGCCATGAACATAAATATAGATTTGGAATAATGTATTGGGCCAGATTTTCCTAGCGCTTAAACAACTCTCTGGTGGTTTGTTCTGCACCTTTGGAAGCCCCATTACCTTCAGGATACATGGGAGCTGTAATTTACTAAGTGGCTTCCCCATAGGCCTGGGGCCTGAAGCATCGACAGAGTGTAAACTCAGGCAGGGGAAGGGGGTGGGCGGGCTCCAGAGATAGTACTTTTGTTTATTCACACCCTACCTCATTCCACAAAGCCTTCAAGGCGGCTTACAAAACACACAGAGTACATCAGGATAAAATAAACACACGAGGCAATCCAAAGCAGGGGCACATGATAGAAACAACTGGATCTTTAGAAATGTTTGTGCAGGAAACGCATACAGCAATCTCCTGCGGAAGTGGGCATAATTGCTGCTCGTTTCTCTACTGGCCAAAACACACAGGAAAACAGAATCCAATGCTGGAAACAGACGGCTGGTGCTGAGGCCTCCCCGAGCTCTCCCCCCTCCCCTTTAGACTCTACTCTAGAGAATCTCCAGTCCCTTTCTTCCGGAAGGAAGTAAGAGGGGGCCTTGTGAAGGTGCACTTCCGTCAAAGGAACCACTTATTTCCAGGCTCGGCCGACAACTTTTGACTGACCGTCTAACTTTGTTCCAGGCGTCTGCCCTTATACGGAAGAATAATTCAGCTTTTGATGCTTTCTGGCATTCTGGCTTAATCCCTAGATAAAATTTAGTCTTTGCAGCAGCAAATTTGTGGCCGGCAGAACAGAGATAGTCCACAAACATGTTTTGTCTTGCCCATTGAGGAGTTTGCTTTCAAGTCTGGACTTCTAGCTTCTCTTGAGAAATTGGAAGATCTGCAACACAGGTCCACCCCTCCATTGTTGCCGACCCTTTTGCATGCCCTCTAGTCCCCCCGCCCCCCATGCACAGTGACATACAGCTTATGTCATAAGCTTCTGTCATAGAAGTGACTCTATTTTATGTTACCTGCTTAGTTTCTATAGGCAATTAAGTATTAAGTCCCTGATCTAGAGTCTTACACCCTAAATGCTCCTACTGTTTATCGCTGTGGAATCCAGAATGAGACTGCGACAGCCAAAGGGTTTAGCCTTGGCTGTTTCCTGCCCACTGTTCTTCCACTGTCTTCCATCGGGACATCTCCGTCAGGCCTTTTGCTTCACCTGTGCCCCTCCGGTAGGTTGCATAACCTCCAAGTCTTCTGTGCTTAATCTCAACTCCATGCACCCTCCAGGCTCAGCTCAAAACTCTTCCCTGAAGCTGTCTCCACTTCTTCTAGTTCATGGGTTCTCTCAACGTGGACTTTCCAAGGCGGGGGTGGGGGGGTGGGGGAGATTGTTTTCTAAAGCATCAAGCTTCCCAACCTTGAAGAAAGTACACTTTCTTCAAAGTGATCTGCCTGTGAGTGCGTCTCTTTCTTGCTGCTTCTCCTTCCCCCCCTCCACAGTCACCGTCTTCCACTTTACAAGAGAGGGCCACCCTACAAGCCATCTAGAATCCTCCAGTGCTGCATGGATCCAGGATGTGCAAAGAGCTGCTCCAAGCACTGAGCATGTGTTACCTGGGTAACACATATTTGCCTTCAGCCATAGGGAAGATCTCACTGGGGAGAGAGCTGGTAGATGATTAAAATTTTCTGAAGATGGATTACGATGAGGTTTTTGGCATCTATCTCAGATGGCGTTCCTTTTTTTAAATGTTCAATTATTTTTTTGTTTGAGAGAGAGTGAGAGTGGGGGAGGGCAGAGAGAGAATCTCAAGCAGACTCCACGCTCAGCACAGAGCCTGATGAGCCGCTGGAACTCACCACCGTGAGATCATGACCTTAACCAAAATCAAGAGCCTGAAGCTTAACTGACTGAGCCACCCAGGTGCCCCTGTCTTAGATGGCATTCTTAAAAGTAAGCTACCTTGCTATTATAGTATTCCTTTTGTTTCCGTCCATTTGTGTAAATGACATGTATTCAGTATATACATTTATCAACATAAAAAATAAAAATATGACTGATGTCAAATCCTATCTTATTCTAGGAATATGTATTGATCACCCGTGAATACATGAACAGATTGAAAAAAACCTCATGTATCTCATTAAATCTACATCTCCAGTAAAATTTTATGAGGAATATTTATCTATCAATTATGTACTCTCAATAACTATAATGATAAGCCAACCCAGAAATAATAAAATCCTGTCAGGTTAGGGGAATACAGATATGAGTCAGGGAGAAAAAGGGGTATAAAATTTCGATCTGTTAAAGAGGAACTCGTTTGTATTTTGAAAATGAGTATTAGAAGTATCCAATCACCATGGTACCTAGATTCCATTGGATATACTTAAAATGATACAATTTTATTTTTTATAGTCGATATTTACAATAAAGTGAAACATATATTCTTTGTAACTCTTTGGATTTACAGTGACACATTATAGAAGTCAAATTATAAATGTGACATTGAATATGTAGTTTTTCAGAGTTCTTTGTAGAGTGTTTCCAAACAAAAAGATTTTAAGACCATTGTTTTAGTGATTATTGTTTCTTCCAGTGATTGGATTTTTCATCCTGGTGTTATGCACTTTGTGTCTTTGATTTATTATTTTACGACTTTACCTCTGGCCTCCACAGTTATTAAGAGGCATAGAATTCCGTAAATCGCCAGTTACCATTATTTACCAAGCATCTGCTCTATGTTTAAAACAGTAACATGTACGAAAGTATAGCACAGAATTTTTCCCACTGAAGAACATACATTTTATTTCCAAGTAAAGGTGATAAGAGCAAAGTGTCAGTAAAAACTATATGTAAAAGATGGGTCAGTGGGGCACCTGGGTGGCTCAGTCAGTTAGGCATCTGACTTCGGCTCAGGTCATGATCTCACAGTTTGTGAGTTTGAGCCCCGCGTCGGGCTCTGTGCTGATAGCTGGGAGCCCGGAGCCTGTTTCGGATTCTATGTCTCTCTCTCTCTCTCTCTCTCTCTCTCTCTGCCCCTCCCCTGCTCATCTCTGTCTCTCAAAAAGGAATAAATATTAAAAAAAAAATCTATAAAAGGTCTATATCTCATGTTTGGAGGTCGTTCCTCCAATACTTCAAGTAGTCAGAGCATAACCAAAACCAAAACCAAAAAAAAAAAAAAAAAAATCCTAGGAAATTAAAAAGAAAAAAAATACTCTGACCATATCAGGCTGAAAATATTATATGGACGAAAACCCATAGGAGTAAACCAACAATAAAAATCAAGGCTTTACTCACAGCTTATTTACTCATACTTTTCAAATAATATTAATGAGTTGATCCTTTTTGTCAGAATCAAGACAATATCAGAGGTGGAGAATTGTGAAGGAGACAAGAATTTAACACCTTCTGTCTGTAGGGAGTGTGAAGTGTCTTCTTAACAGTGGGGAGATGAAGAGAGGAAAATGAAAGACAAAGCCTTTGGGGCTGCAGGATGTAAGGCTCTCTGCCACATTAGTATCACTTAGAGCAGAGCAAAATAATTAGAATTAGCATGCATCAAAATATATTCACAGGATTTTGTTGACTCCGCTTTTCCCAGGGCGGAAAAGTACGAAATGATTCTAGAAACACTTCCCTCACAATGTTTTACAATTTGACATTAAAATTGAGGTTAAAGTTAGAAGAGAAGTTCCAACCAGAGAATTCTAGAAAAGGAACTCCTCATTCTCACAGGATCCCAAGATCACAAGGCTCTTTTCCTCTGTAATTCCAAGGTAAGCAATGTGGTTTGGGCTAATGGTTCTCCCTCGCTGGGCCACCTGCCCCACCTGCCAGAGCTTTCGTCTCTGGGATGAGTCGAATTGAATTGCTTCCACGCTGTTTTGCAAGGTGACTGGAAAGCATGCTTTGAAAGCACCTTGTTATTATCTACAATGGCTAAATAAAGAAAGCAGGCTTACTCTTGGCTGAACATCTAGGCTGTATAGACTCTGTCTGCCTGGGATGGCCCACATTGCAAGTTTCCAAACTCAGAACACGTCTGCAGGAAGATTGTGGCTTGATTTCTGTTGAGAGGTAATGAGTTCACTGTCCTTCTTGAGCAATCGCCCGGGGGACAGACAGGTCATTTAGTGCAAGTTTGTAAGGCAGAAGGGATTTTCCAGAGAGGCAAGCAAGTCTTTACAACTAAAAGGAAAGTGATATGTGATACGAAAAGGCAAAATACAAATAAAGTTACTAAAATTCATATGTAATGATCAATACTTGATATTTTGATGTGTGGCCTTTACTGGTCTTTTTTTCTTCTTCTTTATCTGTATGGCATCTATACTTTGTATGTGCATGCAGGGGTGAGGGTAGAATGCATATTATAACTTTCTTTTATCTATGTAGCAATGCATTTTGGACATCCTTTTGTGCCATTAAGCATTCTTCCGTATCGTGGTTTTGAATGGCTATATGGCTTCCAATGTAATGACGTACCAGGACTTGTTTAACTAGTCCCCTCTAATTGAACACTTGGTTGTTTTCTTTTTAATTGCTTTAATTTTATGGCCATGATGAACAACTCAGTGGTAAAACATTTGTTCTAATGGGTAAGAGGGAGTGTTATTTTTGCTCCCGCTCATGTTTTTCCACACGTTTGCAATGGGGAAGCTGTCTTCAATCATGTGTGGGTTGGGGTTTCTTATTCTGGTGATCCCCAAAGGATGACCAGTCACATCCCTTCTCTTCTGGTAGGGTTAGAGGTAAAGAGAACTTGAGAGGATTTAAGAAATGAGACTGGAGAGAACCCTAGTTCTCTCTAAGGAAATGAACTGATAGCAGCTCTGTATAAATTCAAAAGGTCATGTCATCTGGGAGGTCAAGACCTTTAACAGGGTGGTTTGACAATCCTAGAAGTAAATGCTGAAATAAGAAAAAAAACTATGAAATTGGAAATAAGAGAGAAAGACACTGAATGCTAGGCTTCTGGGGGGGTCTATTACCCTTTCCTTGAATGGGGCAGAAGGCTGCCCGAGAGGTTCCCCATATAAACACCAAAGAATGACTTCATGCTCTCGAGCTGATGCATCCCAGGATCAGTGGTGAGTGTTGGGGGGCAGGTAGGGTAGAAAAGGAGGGGGCAGCTTTGCTACTTGTGACATTGGTCACAGGAGGGCTACTCTGATTTCTAATCACCATAGACACCCCGCCAGGTGTTACGTCTGAACCATTCTCAGAGGCAGGGCAGAAGGGAGCTCTGTAATTTGCTACTCCTGACTTTTCAGTGGCATCATCAAATCTTTGCAGCAGATATTCACACATTATGCTACTGTGCCTGGGAAGAGATGGTTGGTGTCCCATTCCATTTCCATGCATGCTGCAAGAACACACCCAGCATTCTGGGAGAGGGGACTATAGCAGATCAGCGAGTGAGGGGTCAGATTTTTGGGGGGAAAATTTGTGCCCTACCCTAGACCATGCAATATCATGCTGGTAAATGTTTAACATTGTCTCCAAAACAAAACTATTGACTTGAAGCATGTGCTCATTTCCACGGTGCAAACACTCTCGCCATGGCCAATTTCAAGCATGATGTCGACATGATGTTGCCAGTGAGGAACTGGGAAGGGTTGTACACGGTTGGCTCCCCATAGCTGGTATGAGTTCTCTCTGGTTCACATCGATACAGCGTGGGTGAGGAGAAAGAGGAGAAAGGCAAGATTCCTTGCCTTTGCCACCAGTGCCTGAGGAATTCTCCCTACGGCCACTTCAGCACCCCACCAGCCATACCTGACCGTTCTTGTTGCACACCCTTTGCTAGGGATGTCCACTATTCTCTCTTCTTTCTCAAGCTCAACTTTACTGGGGAGGCCTAACTTCAGTTCCCCATTGCTCCAGGCATGCCAGGGACTTTCCTAGCCCCTGGGAAGCTGGCCAGCACAGAACACAGTATTGTAACACCCTCCAGCTGCTCCTTATCCCAACCCACTGTCTAAAAGGGAAATTGAAACTTCATTGCCCTTAAAACCTGCATCTCCTGTATGCAAGACCATCTGGAACCGAACCAACTCCTTCCACTTCTGTTATTTTAAGGTCATGCATCCCTAGCTTCTGCTCTTTAGATTCCTTTCTTTTTTATTTTAATGTTTTATTTATTTATTTTGAGGGAGAGAGAGAGCAAGAGGTGAAGACGGCAGATAGAGAGGGAGAGAGAATCCCAAGCAGGCTCCATGCTGTCAGCACAGAGCCTGACACGGAGCTCGATCCCATGAAGAGTGACATCATGACCTGAGCCAAGATGAAGAGTCCAGCACTTAATTGACTGAGCCACCCAGGTGCCCCTAGATTCCTTTATTCTGTCTCCATGATTAATTACATACCCGATTATCCTCCAAAGGCCCAGCTGTCTTTTGGATATCTCTTCTATCTCTTCCAGGATAAAATTAAAACCCCACATCCCCCGTACTCTCGTAGCATTGTAGAGCTAGCTACCTTGCCCCTTGAATGTGTACATGGGATTTTGGTTATTTGCTCATAAGCCTGTTTCCATTCCCAGGGTGTGAGGTCCTAGAATGCAGAGCTCAATCTCTTTAGCCCTTAGCCAGTGTCTGGAATGTGGTCAGCCCTCCATACATATTTGTCAAAGGCTTGAGTGGATCAGTGAAACACATTCTAGAGGCATCAGAGACCAGGATGTTTGGAAGAATAATTTTGGCCTCAGGTTACTGGAGATATCATTCTGAATGGCTTAAACAATCACAGTACCTATTATTGGCCAAAAAAAAAAAAAAAAAAAAAGGCAGAAGTAGAACAGTTCTAGGGGTGAGTTCATTCAGTATCTCAGCAATGTTTTTAAAGAGCCAGGTTTGTCCTATCTTCCTTCTCTGCCATCCACCGCCTGTCGATTTTTGTGAAAAGGTAGCAAGAGAGCTGTGTCTGGCAGCAAGAAGTTTGCAGCAGCTCCAGGTATCACATCCATGCATATCAATGTCCAAACATTAGAAGAGAGACTCTCTTTCTTGTATTTCAAAAGAAATTTCTCCAGAAATCTTTTCCTCTTCCACATAAGCAGACTTCTCCTTCTGTGGTAAGGGAATGGAAATGCAGTGCTTGCCTTAGACATTAATAAGTTCTCCTGAAGTTCACAGCCCTCCAGTGGACAGTACGAGGGTTCTAGAGGTGGGATGGGGATGGCCATCTGGTAGACAACCAACAGTTGCTGTACAGACAGCCGACAGAGATAGGTTGTGAACTGTTGATCACATGACCAAGCTGCACACATCCTAGACATATGAGGATGGTTGAACGGTAGAAAATCTCTTGATGTAACACACGACACTAACTACGAGAGACAAAATATACAAATAACCATATTAATAGATTCAGCAGAAACGTGATAAAATTCAGCCTACTCATGGTTTTTTAAAAGGATTTAGTAAATTTTGATAAAAGGAACATGCAAACACCGGAGCGAACCTTTTAATAATGAAACCTACAGATATAGATATAGAATCACTGTTTCTATGCAAAATTGTTCTAAAGATCATCGCTGAGTATAAGAAATACATGTATGAGTTTGAAAGAAAAAACCCAAAGATCTTATTACTTATGCTATAATAATATCATTATTATCAAAGTATCAGATTATATGAAAATTGACAAGCTGGTTCTAAAACATAGGAGAGAAAAACGTCAACAAATAATAGCTCTTTTTGAAGTCAATTTTGAAGAGAACTAGGGCAGAGAGGTCATGTTTGACCAGAAACCGAGATTTAGGTTGAAACCACAGTAATTTGGCCAGTGTGATATTGGCACAGGCCAGATACACACCCGATGAAACGATGAAATTACCCTAGAAACAATTAATGCTCTTTCAGAAACTTGATATACAGGCAGGTTGAATTGCAGATCACTGTCAAAGGAATGGGCTTCTTAACAAGTGGCTTTGGAAACTTATTAAGGAAAAAAACCCTAAAAATTTATCTTTATCTCACACCATATACAAAAATGAACCCTAAGGAGAATAAAGACATAAGATATGAAAATAAAAACTTTTATTCTTTTCTAAAAATATGTAAGAAAATATCTTTGTGGTAGGCAGGAATTTTTCTTTCAGAGATATAAAGAGAACAGATCGATGATTGATAAATTCATCTTTTAATTGAAAATTTTAAAAGTCTGTGTTTCAAACACAATAGAGAAAAAAAGGGGTGGGGAGAAAACAACAGGGGTAAATCATAAAGACATTTGCAATATGTATCCACACAATACACAAAGAACATTTAAAATTGTTGATAAGAGGACAAAGAATCCCATTAAGGAAATAGGAAAATGATATGAACAGGGAATACACCTGAAATACACCTATCAACAGGGAAGAATATAACCCAAATGGCCCACAAAAATATAAAACCACTGAACCACATTCTAATCAGGAAATTCAAAATTAAAAGACAATTAAAGACCACTTCACACTCTTGAGACTGGCAAATATAGAAACCTTTGAAAGTATTAAGTGTCGGTGAGACAGTGAAGAAACAGGAAGTCATACTTTTCAGGTAGAAAGAAAATTTATACCACCACTTTGCATATCGATTTAGCCATCTTTATTGTATTTATTTTATTTTACTTTATTTTATTTTAGTTTAGTTTAGTTTAGTTAAGTTTTATTTTATTTTATTTTTATTTTAAAGAGAGAGAGAGAGCATACACACTCGAGTTGGGGAAAGAGGCAGATAGAGAGAAAGAATCTTAAACAGCCTCCATGCTCAGCACAGAGGCCAATGGAGGACTTGATCCCACAACGCTGGGATCATGACTTGAGCTGAAATCAAGAGTTGAATGCTCAGTTGGCTGAACCGCCCGGGGAATCCCTTGCCATCTTTAACAAAGATGAAAGTGAGCATACGTTGTGACCCAGCAATTCCATTTCTAGCGGTCTATGCTAGAGAAAATCTCACACATGTGCCTAAGGAGACAGAATGTGCGAGAATGCGTTCAGTTGTAGAACGATAGGAGAATGTTCCGCGAGAATGTGCACATCAGCTTCATTTCCAATAGCAAAAAACTAAAAACAACTTAAGTGTTAACAAGAGGATTGTGAATGAAACCAAAGCGTATTTGTGTCGTGGGACCCCAGACAATCGTGACAGTAAATGAACAGGAATTCCCTGCATCAACATGGGTAATTCTCATAAGCATATCGCATGAAAAGAGTTTCAGGAGAATACACTGTGAACAAGGTCATTGGTCTACTTTTGATGTAATGTTTAGTGGTGCACATATGACACTCAATACCGCGTAGGTCCACAAGACTACTGAGATGAAAGTATAAGGTCATGCGTGGATGTGATGGACATCCCGAAGCAGGGTGAAATGGAGAAAAGGGGTTGCTTCAATTCTGTTTGTACAGTTCTATTTGGGGAGCTGGGAGACAGATACCCTTGCATTTATTAGATTATTTGTTCCGTGGTTCTGTCCATAGTATGTCACAAATGTTTCACGATAGGTTTTTCAAAAATCGAAACCAAGAGGCAGCTCTCTCATGACCATTATGGAGCACTGGCGAGGTGATGGCCACACTTTCTGTCATGTGTACCATCTAGAAGCTAACAAAACGTGTGTTCCGTGACCCGAGAAGAAAGTACTATTCTTGAGAGTCTTAAGCAGCCTCCATGTCTGGCACCGAGCCCACTGCAGGGGTCAAATTCACAACAGTGAAGTCACGACCTGAGCCGAAATCAAAAGTTGGTGCTCAACCAACTGAGCCCCCAAGGCGCCCCAAGAAAGTCCTATTCTAATGTTCTGTGCTATATGGAGGATCCCCCACAGATCCAAAGGAAGGCTGATCTCAACATTAAAAGATTTGAGCTACGAGGGGACGCCTGGGTGGCTCAGTCGGTTAACCTTCTGACTTCGGTTCAGGTCATGATCTCCTGGTTTGTGGATTTAAGCCCTGCGTCGGGCTCAGTGCTGACAGCTCGGAGCCTGGAGCCTGCTTCCGGTTCCGTGTCTCCCTCTCTCTCTGCCCCTCCCCTGCTTGCACTCTGTCTCTTTCTCTCTCTCAAAAATAAATAAACATTAAAAAATATTTGAGCTACATGCTTTAGAGCATGTTTTTAAAAAATTACAAGTTAATTAAATCCTTCTGGGAAAATCAGAAATACCCTTCAGAGGATGATTCTCTCCATGTGTCACAAGTCACTAAGTTCTGTCCAGAGACATTGGGAAATGCAGGCCAAAGCTTGCTCCAAGTCCGTTGCCCATTGTTATCCAGTAAGTGTGGCTCCTCCCTTTTTTCTTAAGTCTTCAGGATCATATAATGGTATTTGATTGTGGAGCATGAGTTTGCTTGTTTCAATCCTACCTGGTCTTTGCAATACAACTCAAATTAATGGTCTTGGGAAATAAGAGACTTTTTAGCCAGGGAGAAACCAAAGGCCGCCCTTGGGAGGCCAGATCCCAATAAATCCCCAAATCACGATATCTGCCAATCTCTGGATTCTATTGCAGTTGGTAGTGAAAGGGTGGCTTTGGGATTAGTCTGGCGTGGTAGGCAGTGAGTGCTTGATTTATCCTTTCTGAGAAAAGCTGCTCAGCCAGCCTTGCGGGAAAGAGAGCCCCAGATGTGTGGACTTAAGGATTGACTGCCATTTATTATTGGTGAGATTTGGGTTGAGTCACGTAATCTACCAGAGCTTCTGATTCCACATCTGAGAAATGTGTTTTGAAACTTAAATACTATTTGACCTACCCAGTGCACAAGAGAGATGCTCACTGGGATCACCAGCCAGATGAAGACCCCTACCAGGCCCGCTGAAACTGAGTTTCTGAATCTTTTCTGAGAACAAGAAAATGATCCTTTTTAATTCAGTCCTCAACGCATTAATGTAAGTGAACTTCTAGGTTTGCTTAAACATCTCTGGCAAATAAAGGACAATCTGTGAAGGAGAGGCTTCAACTACAACATTGTTTCTCTATGTGGGGAGTGCTGGTGGTTTTCAGGGGTGCAGTTTTATACGCTAAATTTAATGACAGCATTTGGTTTCCAATGGGTGCATCTTCAGAGTTGCCTTCTGGTGCAGAATGCATGGGGAGCATTTAGCCTGCCACATCGTCAGTGCTTAATAAGTGGAGGCAAAGGTTACCAGTTCTCTTTTCTCCCATCAACACCACTTCTTGTGAGTGGATTGCTACACCAGAGATGTTGGAGTTTTGCATTGGCGACTGGTGAGTCAATTCCTCTGGGTTGCGGGAGGGAGGGGAACAATGCAAGCAAGAATGTACTTGTTCCGGCCAATTTCCCAAGATTTGAGGAGAATAAAACCAGTCACCTTCTCATGAAAAAGTGCATATGGTGAAGTAGTAACATCTGGATTGTGACTGCATGACAGGAGCCCCGGGTGAAGATGGCTCTTTCATGCAATAGTCGGGCAGGGTGGTGGGATTCTCTGTCTTTGGCTCTCCTGGGGGAGGGGGGAATCTGTGAGGTCTCTAAGGCCCATTGCTATGTCCTCACCAACTTACCTGGATGTCCCAAAGAGCCTCAGGCCTCCGCACTGTGTTTTCTCATACTGTGTCCTGTTGATGAGGTTATTGGTTGACCTCACATCATGAACAGATTGACAGCCTCCAGACGGATGATGCAATCACTGTGTGCTACATATTTCTGGCTCCTGCTCTCTTTTATTTCCTGGACCCAGCGAAAGATGACTCAGTCAGAGAGAAATTTCCCTTTGCCACATCATTAGACTGTGCTTCTGAGTTTTCCCCACAGAAGAGAACAATGAGTTCTTGGCTTCTCAACGCTGATATTTACCTGCACCGTTCCCCATAAAACGAGGCTGGGCTC